>NW_026571095.1:15864362-16326362 GCF_026225935.1 Boleophthalmus pectinirostris
ACCTAATACAGGAATCACATTTCAGGACATGTTTGTACAGAGTAAACTACAAGGTTACTATTTTTATGCAGAAAGATAGGATATTTTTTTGTGTGTGTAATTGATCGTACTTTGTGATTTGCTAATTGCGTCCATTCAAATTGCGATTTGGATTCTACTGCGGGTCCACACAGAAGTGAATTTGAATGATGTGAATATTTTGTGGCATTTAGTTTTACATTTACACAATAAGTACTTTGCAAGAAAGACGTCTACTTTGTACATATGTTTAAAAAATAAGCTTCCAACAATAAAACATATAATTGTTGTTGATATAAGTACTATGTTTCTACCTCTATCTGTCTGTCCACTTCCTGTTCCTCCACTCCCAAACTTTTCCTCCTTCTGTTCAAATCTTCTTCCTGAAAAATCAGCACAATCATTTAGAAACCTTACACTGTTGTGAAGTAGAAAAATACTACTACAGCTACTGCAGCTGTTACCTTGGACTGCAGCAGAGCTTCCTGGCTCTGCAGTCGGCCGGTCCGTAGCTCCAACTCATCTGACAAGTCTCTAAGTTCATTCTCCTAAAAATAAATGTAAATATAAGAATAGTTTTGTTCACTTGGTTAATTCACACAACATATTCATTAATAAAAATATCTTTCTGCTGGTGTTACCTTGCGTGCGTTTTCCAATTGTATTTTCTCGATCTGAACATTGTGCTGTATTCTGATTTTCTCCAGTTCAAGACCATGAGACGCGTCCAACTGGTGTATTTCGTCTTTAAGTCTGATCATCATACGTTCCCTCTCAAGGCTCTCCTGAAAGAGGAGATTCGATTTTATGTCATACTTTCAGATGAGACAAAAAGGAGCTAGAATTCATGTGCAGACTACATGGTATTTTGGTATAGTATAAGCAATAGCCCAAAGGAAAAAAAAACACAAATACATAACCAGATCATTTAAATCAGTGTCTTGCTGTGCACATTGTGGGTGTTGTATTGTGAGATTATAGACCTGATCACTTATAAATGATTCTAGTTCAGTATTTGTGGTTATCACATCATTTTCCCTTTAGCCAAATAATAAACCAAAGGAGATGCCAACAATAAGAATTAGCAGTAAAAAACATTTGTACAGTTGACAGAATTGAGTTTCTCCTTTGCCATGGATCCTACCTGGACATCTGAGGGATTGCACAAAGTATTTGCCAGTAGTAAACCAGCTTTTGTTAACTTTTTGTTTAATATTGTTTTGGCTAATGCATCTTTGTGGCTGTTTTTCCGTATAAACAGCCTGTGTTATTGTGCCAGTTACCTCGTTCCTGTATTTCTCTCTGATGTCATCAATCTCTCTCCTATGCGCCTCCTTCAGCTGCTCCATCTTCCTCCGGTGCTCTCGCTCCTCCTCCTCTCTCACTTCCTGCAGCACGTCCGACAGCTTTGATACAAACATTCAAATTGATTTAAAAGAACTAAACACAACAGAATGTTCATGAAAGAGTAAGTAACTGAATCTAACCTCCCTACGGTATTCAGACAGATGTTGTTCAGGTTTGGAACTTGCAACATCTGTCTTTTCTCCAGTGCTTTTGACCTTTACACAAAAACATGACAAAAAGCAGGTGGCAGACCCAGAAAAGTTAGATACAAAACATGGTTTTGGTGTAGATAAACACTGAAAATATTTGTACATGATTAGGCACAATCTAAATGTGCCTAATATGTCCATGCCAGTGTCCTTGCCTCTTGTCTGAGGGCGCTGAGTCTCTTCTCTTTGTTGCTCTGAAGTCTCTCTTTCTCCTCCTCTATCTCCTCTTCAGTCTCAACCTTCAGTCGCTCCAGGTCCTGCTTCTTTTTGACTTCAAGCTTCTTTCTCTCTGCCTCTTGTTCCTCTTCTAATTCAGTCTGGAGGTTTGTGAGGATGGCTTTTCTCTCCTGCCTGAATAGGATGACACAATGTACACCAAATTTTAGTGCCCTTTCATTCAAACCACAATTATGACATAGCACTATTATTATGTTATTATACAGGTCTTATAATCTCCCCTTTACTTTGTCTTTTCAGATTATAGAATATTATTATGTCATACTCATGGTGGACAAGAGACATTTTTCCCTATTTTTATTGTTATGATAATTTCATTCAAATATCCAAAAGATGAATTCACAAATGTTGAACCTGAACATGCTGTATTACCAGATATATCAGCATTTTAACTAAATGTGTTTTACCTGCCCCCACCTCTATTGCATGATATTGTGTTATAGAATGTTGTGATGAAATTCTTTTTATACTTTACTGAATAGCTTTAAATAAACTTTGATGCATCTCACAGTTATATTATCAATTGTGACAACTATAATCGGGATTAGTTATAAAATCAAATTATCAAATCAAATTCTGCTATTACATTTTTGCAAATAGATTTTCGGCTCAAACCTGATGTTTTGTTCCTGCTCCTCACAGTGGGCTCGTACAGATGCTCTGAGCTCCTCCAGAACTTTTTCAGACTCGTCTTTAAGTTTGGCTTCTTCCTCTTTTCTTTTTGTTACCAGTGACTCGCGTAGCATCCTGGGACCAAAAAAAATGTACATATGGTTTCACTTTCAAAATGGTTTATTTTGACTGGTGGTGTGTGGGCAAGTGTGAACATACTGTATCACATCATAATTTAGACGTGACGTGATTAAACCCAGAACTAAACAGGACTAAACCCAGTCTATATCATGACTAAATATTTTGTTTAACTTAAATTTACATAAAGCTCCTCATTGAATAGTTATTGGATGGGCCTCTTGTATAATTAAAACAAATAATTTCAAGACAGAATTCCTTTATGGTTTTCATAGCTTTCACACTGGTGCAATATACACAATGTATAACAACAAAGTACAAACTGCATACCTCAGTCTCTCCTCACTCTCAGCCTTTAGCCTCCTCTCCTCCTCTTCTTCTTGTCTCTTCAGTTCGTCTTGAAGTTTTTGAATCCTCTTTTGTTTTTCCTTCATCAGTTTCTCTCTCTCCTCCTGTTCCTCACGATCTGACGTGTGTTCATGTCTCTCAATAGGCTCATCTTTCTTCTCTCGGCTTTGAATGGACAGCTTTGTATCTTGACTTGGTCCTGGGCGGCCCCTTGAAGTTTCAGGTCTCTTAAACCCAATGGAAGACCCCAAGATCAGTGTTTTTGGGGAGGAGGTGGTCTTTTGTGTCTGAATGAGAGGAGTCGGAAAATGTAGGAGAAGGACTCGATTGATGCAGCTTCAGACGATCCACTCTGGGAGCAGGTGCCTCCTTCAGCTTTGGCCTAACAAAATACCCAAAATTTACTATGAAATGCAAAAAAAATTAATAAATAAAGAGTATTATAATATAATATAAAATATTAGGCTTACCTGGTTTCAGCAGCCTTTTTCTCTAATGATGGACTAATTGAGCTCAAGAGGTCTTTTATATCTCCCAGATTCTTCAACAAGAAAATATATTTTCATGAATAAATATTTGAACATTGTAAAATACAAGAAATATATAATGCTAATTTCAATTAACCTTGTTATGTGTGAAGGAGGAAGCATCACTGTTTATACTGTCATCCTGCAAGGGTAGATGGTCATTTAATTAAAAAAAAATATAATAATAATAATAATTATGATGATGAAGTTACTACAAACACACAACTGCACAAAATCAAAGCATCTACATGCAACACATCTCAGGCAAGAGAAGTGGCATGTAAAAAATGAGACGGCAAAGCAATTAAACTAACGAAGCTAGTCAGTCTAAAGAATTCCTTATGATCTTACAAAAAGAAATAATAAGGTACTCCTCATGGCTTTTGCACATTTTGGACACAAGTATTATTTGTTCCTAGTCTTAAATTGCAAAAGTCCACTCCTAAAGGGCATTTTGCAAATAACGTTAACCACAAGAAGAATCATGACAGAATCATTAACAGGAGATGATTAACAGACAAAAGACGACACACATATATTGACAATTAAGATTAAGATCGTACTACTCTAGTAATAAAAGAATGTTTCAATTATGTCTACTTCCTCCTCATGCACATAAAAAATCTATGAAGGGTAAAATCAATATGAAAGCTGTTTAATCTGAGTTTATGAGATTCTGTAGAGGTTTTTCTTGCTCTGAATCTGCAATTGAGGCGTGACATTTATCAGCACTAGAACAGTTGATTGATAATAAATTCCTGTTAGCCCTCATAATCTATAATAATAATAATAATAATAATAGTAATAATTATAATCATAATTGTGTCTTACTTGATGTGACAGTGGCTCTGGGCTAAGGTCTCTACAAAGGGCAAGATTTTGTAACTCTGGCTCTGGAGCTTCTGCACTGCCTTCACTGTCCTTAAAACATAAAAATATGTTTAGATTATTAATTAAAAAAAGAAACATCATAAAAATCATAAAAAATAATTAGTACCTCATACTGTAGGCCACTTCCAAGATCATCTATATTCAAATGGAGGGTTTTCAGTGGACGGTCTGAATCATTTCGACTCTGTTGTAAAATGTTCAGGCTGATCAAACCTAATACACATTTTAAACAGAATCTTGTTAAAGGCAAATGTTAACGTACCTTATTTTCATCATCGTCCTCTTCATCATCCAAACCAAGTGAATTTAAAGACACTCTCTCTTCATGTCTCATGCCCAAAACACTGGACACACCACTGCTTCTGGGATCCTGGAAACAGCAGACACTTAATCACTATTACTACACCTATATAGTCCTACTATTACTCCTCACAACTTCTTTCTGATAAAATAAGGAAAATAAATCTGCCAAAAATGATGTATTACAACAATGAAAGTAATGTTTTACAAATGTAGAAATGTATGCTGTGTTGTAAACATTACCCCGAGGGAAGTCTTGAGTGGCTCTAGCCCCGCTGCACTCCCCAGAGGCCGTCTCAGAGGCGGGACAGACCCCAGCGGTCCAAGTCCCGGGGCGTCTAGACCCCGGAGAGGAGCCAGCCCCCCAAGTGGAGACGTGAGGGGTCTCAAAGCAGAGCCCAAAGAGTCCTCCTTCTTTTTCTTCTTCACTTTCTTTTTCTCCTTCACTTTCTTTTTCTTTTTGTCCTTTTTGGCTCCTCCTGAACTCGCTGCCTGTTTACATCTCTCTCGTTCCTGGATCACAAGATTGCGGTAGTTTTCGTCACCTGGATGTTCCCATGACGACTGTCCCGTGGAGAAGTNCAATTGAGGCGTGACATTTATCAGCACTAGAACAGTTGATTGATAATAAATTCCTGTTAGCCCTCATAATCTATAATAATAATAATAATAATAATAATAATAGTAATAATTATAATCATAATTGTGTCTTACTTGATGTGAAGGTGGCTCTGGGCTAAGGTCTCTAGAAAGGGCAAGATTTTGTAACTCTGGCTCTGGAGCTTCTGCACTGCCTTCACTGTCCTTAAAACATAAAAATATGTTTAGATTATTAATTAAAAAAAGAAACATCATAAAAATCATAAAAAATAATTAGTACCTCATACTGTAGGCCACTTCCAAGATCATCTATATTCAAATGGAGGGTTTTTCAGTGGACGGTCTGAATCATTTCGACTCTGTTGTAAAATGTTCAGGCTGATCAAACCTAATACACATTTTAAACAGAATCTTGTTAAAGGCAAATGTTAACGTACCTTATTTTCATCATCGTCCTCTTCATCATCCAAACCAAGTGAATTTAAAGACACTCTCTCTTCATGTCTCATGCCCAAAACACTGGACACACCACTGCTTCTGGGATCCTGGAAACAGCAGACACTTAATCACTATTACTACACCTATATAGTCCTACTATTACTCCTCACAACTTCTTTCTGATAAAATAAGGAAAATAAATCTGCCAAAATGATTGATTACAACAATGAAAGTAATGTTTTACAAATGTAGAAATGTATGCTATGTTGTAAACATTACCCCGAGGGAAGTCTTGAGTGGCTCTAGCCCCCCTGCACTCCCCAGAGGCCGTCTCAGAGGCGGGACAGACCCCAGCGGTCCAAGTCCCGGGGCGTCTAGACCCCGGAGAGGAGCCAGCCCCCCAAGTGGAGACGTGAGGGGTCTCAAAGCAGAGCCCAAAGAGTCCTCCTTCTTTTTCTTCTCCTTCACTTTCTTTTTCTCCTTCACTTTCTTTTCTTTTTTGTCCTTTTTGGCTCCTCCTGAACTCGCTGCCTGTTTACATCTCTCTCGTTCCTGGATCACAAGATTGCGGTAGTTTTCGTCACCTGGATGTTCCCATGACGACTGTCCCGTGGAGAAGTTGAAATAGTAAATGTCCCCAGTTACATTTTGGCTGTAAAAATAAGCAAACAAATGTTGATACGGATATATATAACACCCTGAATACATTTTCAAGCCACTACATGTATTTTGCCTACCCTTGATCAATACACAGGCATCAACTTCACACAACCAACAACCCAATTAATAAAGCACGATAAAAAAAATCTATTGTGCTACTTACTCTATCCACAGCTGTAAGGAATGAATAAAATCTGTAACTGCATTGTAATATCAACTTTATGATTGTATAATAAGAAACTGTTTTGTCAACACAGCTTTAACATCACTACAGCTAAAATGGTCCTGGGGCTGTTGTTAAGGAAACCCCCCCTCAAGTGTCATATGTCAAAACCACATGTTAAGTGTTGATTAGGACAAAACAAACAGACACGGCTTGGTTTTTACTTCTCACCATGGTTTCCAGCCACTGGGCAAAGGGGCAATAACTCCCTCGCGGGCCAACCACATAAGCTCTGGCTCAGTGTCTGGGTCAATGCCAATCTCTTTAGCATAATCTCTAACCTCTGGGGTAAAAAAAAAAAGTTTATGAGAAAAAACAAATTTTAAAACGTTTATTAATGTAACTATCACCACACGCTGGCTGAATATATCATGCATACCTTGTTCAGAGGGAGGATAGTCATCGTCATATTCCTCCTCAAGGATGAGCTGATCTCCTACTAGAACAGCTCCAGACATGTTCACTGAAAAAAAACAATGTCAATTAAAGCCGCGCGCGGCGATGGTGGCCCTCGCCCCGGCGCGCACCGCCTCCCCACGCGACCTCCAGGGACTCGCGACCGCCCCGGCACCTCACCCTCTCTTCCCGACATCCGCCCAGGTCGACAGCTCGTCCATTAGACACATTACATAATGCACCTTTCAATATTTTTAGGAGTCATTGCGCCCGTGCTGGCCAACAGTGGAAAATGCACCATGTCCGTTATATATATTTTTGCTCATAATCATGCATAGAACTTATTCCCTGAATTTGGTAGAAATCTGATAATGTTGACATGTCATGTCTATTCTAGGGGGCGCTATGGAGTTCACTTTTCATATACTTTATAGTGTATTATATTCAGGCTGGGATCAGGCATTACTGATTCAAATTTCAGCACGATCAGACTAAGTCTGTCCCTGTAATAATTTTTAAACTATTTTTGGTGGAGTCTTTGCGCCCCTGCTGGCCAGTGATGAAAAATGCATCATGTTCGTAATAAACTTTTTTGCTTGTAATCATGCGTAGAATTTAATTCCCGAATTTGGTACTAATCTGATAATGTTGACGTTTCATGTCTAAGCTAGGGGGCACTATAGAGTTCACTTTTATTAAATTTCATATTTCATTACATTCAGGCCTGGATCACACAATTGTGATTTGAATTTGAGTTCTCTAGGACAATGCCTGTGGCCATGACAGGTCACCGAAAAAACAGGAAATGAAGGCGTTCTTCGCCGGCGTGCTACGGGCGGAGTATCTCAAAAAAAATGGGCAACTTCTGTGAGTTTATGTCTGTAGATGTGACATGTCAAATTTGAGCTCATTTGGACAAAACCCTGGGGACTTGAATCTTTTCATAGACACCCAAGTCAAAACGGCGCCGAATTTTTGATCCAATATGGCCGACTTCCTGTTTGTCATAGGGGTGCACAATGATTGGCTTTTTTGTTTGTCTCCTTGAGTTCTATCACTGTTCCAAATTTCGTGACCGTATGACAAAATTTGCCTCTCAGACTCCCATTCATTTTAAAATGTGCATTTTCAAGGGGGCGCTGTTGAGTGGGGGGCTTTGGGCATTGTCGCGATGCCCATTTTATGAAATTTTTCACCGGACCGATTGATCTGATACCCGGTTTCAGCACAATCGGACTAACCCTGTGTGCGTAATCATTTTTTAACTATTTGTTGAGGGAGTCGTTGCGCCCCTGCTGGCCAACCGTGAAAAATATCCCATGTCCGTAATAAACTTTTTTGCTTGTTATCATGCTTAGAATTTTATTTCCGAATTTGGTGCTAATCCGATAATATTGACGTTTCATGTCTATTCTAGGGGGCGCTATAGAGTTCACTTTTCATATGTTTTATAGTGTATTATATTCAGGCTGGGATCAGGCATTACTGATTCAAATTTCAGCACGATCGGACTAAACGTGTCCCTGTAATAATTTTTAAACTATTTTTGGGGGGAGTCTTTGCGCCCCTGCTGGCCAATGGTGGAAAATGCATCATGTCCATAATAGACTTTTTTGCTTGTAATCATGCATAGAATTTAATTCCCAAATTTGGTACAAATCTGATAATGTTGACGTTTCACGTCTATGGTAGGGGGCGCTATAGAGTTCACTTTTATTAAATTTCATATTTCATTACATTCAGGCCTGGATCACACAATTGTGATTTGAATTTGAGTTCTCTAGGACAATGCCTGTGGCCGTGACAGGTCACCGAAAAAACAGGAAATGAAGGCGTTCTTCGCCGGCGTGCTACGGGCGAACTGTAAGGATTATCAAAATAAAAATTTATGATTTTTGTGAGTTTATGTCTGTAGATGTGAAATGTCAAATTTGAGCTCATTTGGAGAAAACCCTGGGGACTTGAATCTTTTTGTAGACACCCAAGTCAAAATGGCGCCGAATTTTTGATCCAATATGGCCGACTTCCTGTTCGTCATAGGGGTGCACAATGATTGGCTTTTTGGCTTGTCTCCTTGAGTTCTATCACTGTTCCGAATTTCGTGATCATACACCAAAATTTGTGTCTGAGCCTCCAATTCATTTCAAAATTATGAAATTTCAAGGGGGCGCTGTTGAGTGGGGGGGCTTTGGACATTGTCGCGATGCCCATTTTATGAAATTTTTTGCCAGACCGGTCGATCTGGACCCTGGTTTGGGGACTTTTCGTCGACGTTCAGGCCCTCAAAATCGAGATCGTTTGCAAAGAAAAATAATAAATACAGCCGCAAGCAGCGATGATCGGCACCTCGCGCGCGCTTACGCCGCGCCCCGCAATCACCGCGCCCCTCAATCACCGCGCCTCACACTGACCCTAATAAGCCTAAACTTAAACCTTACCCTAATCGTAATCCTAACCATAGCCCCAACCCTAGCCCTAAAAATCTTAATTTAATTTTCTGCAATTTTTTAAATTTGGAAAAAAAAAATAAAATCCAAGATGTCGGACTTCCGGTTTGTAAAGGGGCGTGGTCACAATATACATTTTTGTTCTTATTGCCATGATGCATCTGGCTACCAAAATTTGGTTTGGCTAAACTAGATCTCTTCCCATTTTAAACAGTAGGTTTAGGCTGTGTCTGCTAGTCTTCACCTACCAGTGCTTGGAGTTGAAATCTTCTCCTTCTCTGTTTGCGTGTGTCCACGAGAGCTGCGATCTGCAAATGAACAGAAAGTCCTCCTGTTTCACTCTTATACAAAAATGCTTTGTGAGTCACAAAGCTTTGAACATGACATGGCAGATTTAAAAAATCAAAGTCTTGGTTATCGTCTTGGTTATCGTCTTGGTTACCACGGAACTTGGTAACCAAGACGATAGCAGTGAACCCAGAGCCAAAGGAAGAAAATGGACCTTCAAACTATGGAATTAAACTCTGGAAACTACAGAAACATTTCTTCATATGTAGCTGCAAAGTATCAATTCTGAGATTTGGGAATTTTAGACCCCGTTTACACTGAAACGAATCCACGTATCACCGTATCAGAAACAATCTGCGTCCAGACACGTCATATCTGTGTCCGCAAGCCTTCCCTATTCACACAGCTTTGAGCATATTTGTTTACGTTTTACAGAAACAAAACGTAAAACCACGTGTCTAATCTGCATTAACTGAGCGCTCAAAAAACTGCTCGCTTTTGTGCGCTGATGTGGTTCAGCTTCTGTCGGACTAAAGGACACAACTCAGTGGATTATCTGTGTTCTTTCTGTGACAGAGGGATCTTCTGCTGATGCTGACTCTGTTCTTAAACCAGGACTAAACCAGGTCTAAACCAGGACTAAACCAGGACTAAACCAGGACTAAACCCAAGCCTAAACTTAACTAAGTTAAACTAAGTTAACTTTGTTAACTTAAAGTGTGTAAACATTTTTTAACTATTTTTGGGGGGATTCTTTGCGCCCCTGCTGGCCAGTGGTGGGAAATGCATCATGTCCGTAATAGACTTTTTTGCTTGTAATCATGCATAGAATTTAATTCCCAAATTTGGTACAAATCTGATAATGTTGACGTTTCACGTCTATGGTAGGGGGCGCTATAGAGTTCACTTTTATTAAATTTCATATTTCATTACATTCAGGCCTGGATCACACAATTGTGATTTGAATTTGAGTTCTCTAGGACAATGCCTGTGGCCGTGACAGGTCACCGAAAAAACAGGAAATGAAGGCGTTCTTCGCCGGCGTGCTACGGGCGAACCGTAAGGATTATCAAAATAAAAATTTATGATTTTTGTGAGTTTATGTCTGTAGATGTGACATGTCAAATTTGAGCTCATTTGGAGAAAACCCTGGGGACTTGAATCTTTTTGTAGACACCCAAGTCAAAATGGCGCCGAATTTTTGATCCAATATGGCTGACTTCCTGTTCGTCATAGGGGTGCACAATGATTGGCTTTTTGGCTTGTCTCCTTGAGTTCTATCACTGTTCCGAATTTCGTGATCATACGCCAAAATTTGTGTCTGAGCCTCCAATTCATTTCAAAATTTTGAAATTTCAAGGGGGCGCTGTTGAGTGGGGGGGCTTTGGACATTGTCGCGATGCCCATTTTATGAAATTTTTCGCCAGACCGGTCGATCTGGACCCTGGTTTGGGGACTTTTCGTCGACGTTCAGGCCCTCAAAATCGAGATCGTTTGCAAAGAAAAATAATAAATACAGCCGCAAGCGGCGATGATCGGCACCTCGCGCGCGCTTACGCCGCGCCCCGCAAACGCCGCGCCCCTCAATCACCGCGCCTCACACTGACCCTAATAAGCCTAAACTTAAACCTTACCCTAATCGTAATCCTAACCATAGCCCCAACCCTAGCCCTAAAAATCTTAATTTAATTTTCTGCAATTTTTTTAAATTTGGAAAAAAAAAAAAAAAATCCAAGATGTCGGACTTCCGGTTTGTAAAGGGGCGTGGTCACAATATACATTTTTGTTCTTATTGCCATGATGCATCTGGCTACCAAATTTGGTTTGGCTAAACTAGATCTCTTCCCATTTTAAACAGTAGGTTTAGGCTGTGTCTGCTAGTCTTCACCTACCAGTGCTTGGAGTTGAAATCTTCTCCTTCTCTGTTTGCGTGTGTCCACGAGAGCTGCGATCTGCAAATGAACAGAAAGTCCTCCTGTTTCACTCTTATACAAAAATGCTTTGTGAGTCACAAAGCTTTGAACATGACATGGCAGATTTAAAAAATCAAAGTCTTGGTTATCGTCTTGGTTATCGTCTTGGTTACCACAGAACTTGGTAACCAAGACGATAGCAGTGAACCCAGAGCCAAAGGAAGAAAATGGACCTTCAAACTATGGAATTAAACTCTGGAAACTACAGAAACATTTCTTCATATGTAGCTGCAAAGTATCAATTCTGAGATTTGGGAATTTTAGACCCCGTTTACACTGAAACGAATCCACGTATCACCGTATCAGAAACAATCTGCGTCCAGACACGTCATATCTGTGTCCGCAAGCCTTCCCTATTCACACAGCTTTGAGCATATTTGTTTACGTTTTACAGAAACAAAACGTAAAACCACGTGTCTAATCTGCATTAACTGAGCGCTCAAAAAACTGCTCGCTTTTGTGCGCTGATGTGGTTCAGCTTCTGTCGGACTAAAGGACACAACTCAGTGGATTATCTGTGTTCTTTCTGTGACAGAGGGATCTTCTGCTGATGCTGACTCTGTTCTTAAACCAGGACTAAACCAGGTCTAAACCAGGTCTAAACCAGGACTAAACCAGGACTAAACCCAAGCCTAAACTTAACTAAGTTAAACTAAGTTAACTTTGTTAACTTAAAGTGTGTAAACATTTTTAAACTATTTTATGGGGGATTCTTTGCGCCCCTGCTGGCCAGTGGTGGGAAATGCATCATGTCCGTAATAGACTTTTTTGCTTGTAATCATGCATAGAATGTAATCCCCGAATTTGGTAGTAATCCGATAATGTTGTTGTTTATCTATGCTAGGGGGCGCTATAGTGTTCACGTTTCATATGTTTTATAGTGTATTATATTCAGGCCAAAAACTCGCATTAGTGATTCAAATTTCAGCATGATCGGACTAAACATGTCCCTGTAATAATTGGCCCTCGGCGAGGGGTATTGTTTTCGCTCGGTTTCTTTTTTTTATTATTCCCTTTTCCGACCAAACGATCGCATTTTTGACCCCCTGAACATCGACGAAAAGTCCCCAAACCGGGGTCCAGATCGATCGGCCCGGCGAAAAATTTGATAAAATGGACATTGTGACAATGACCAAAGTGACCCGACTCAACAGCGCCACCTAGAATTGGACCCCTATGGGAGTAGGGACATGCAAAGTTTGTCGCAGGGAAACGAAATTCGGAACAGTGATAGAGAACAATGAGACAAGCCAAAAGATGAATTGGAGCATGACCCTATGAATGAACAGGAAGTCGGCCATATTGGATCAAACATTCGGCGCCGTTTCGACTTGCGTGTGTGCACAATGCTACTAGTCCGTGGTGTTTGGTCCAAATGAGCTCAGATCTGACATGTCACATCTACAGACATAGCTTCACTGAAATCTTCCATGTTTTTGGGATACTCCTTACAGTTCGCCCGTAGCACGCCGGCGAATAACGCCTTCATTTCCTGTTTTTTCGGTGACCTGTCACGGCCACAGGCATTGTCCTAGAGAGCTCAAATTCAAATCACAATTGCGTGATCCAGGCCTGAATGTAATGAAATATGAAATCTAATAAAAGTGAACTCTATAGCGCCCCTAGCATAGACGTGAAACGTCAACATTATCGGATTTGTACCAAATTCGGGAATAAAATTCTATGCATGTTTACAAGCAAAAAAGTCCATTACGGACATGAGGTATTTTTCACACTTGGCCACCAGGGGCGCAAAGACTCCCCCCAGAAATAGTAAAAAAATCATTATATGCCCATGTTTAATCGGATCGCGTTGAAATTTGAATCAATGATGTGTGATCTCAGCCTGAATATAATACACTATAAAACATATGAAAAGTGAACTCTATAGCGCCCCCTAGCATAGACATGAAACGTCAACATTATCGGATTTGGACCAAATTCGGGAATTAAATTCTATCCATGATTACGAGCAAAAAAGTCAATCATTGTGCACCCCTATGACGAACAGGAAGTCGGCCATATTGGATCAAACATTCGCCACGGTTTTGACTTGGGGGTCTACAAAAAGATTCAAGTCCCCGGGGTTTGGTCCAAATGAGCTCAAATTTGACATGTCACATCTACAGACATAAACTCACAGAAGTTGCCAAATTTTTTTGGGATACTCCTCACAGTTCGCCCGTAGCACGCCGGCGAAAAACGCCTTCATTTCCTGTTTTTTCGGTGACCTGTCACGGCCACAGGCATTGTCCTAGAGAACTCAAATTCAAATCACAACTGTGTGATCCAGGCCTGAATGTAATGAAATATGAAATTTAATAAAAGTGAACTCTATAGCGCCCCCTAGCATAGACATGAAACATCTACATTATTGGATTTGTACCAAATTCGGGAATAAAATTCTCATGATTACAAGCAAAAAAGTCTATTACGAACATGCTGCATTTTCCACGTTTGGCCAGTAGGGGCGCAATGACTCCTCTGAAACAGGTTCACGGCGCCGATGACATCATACATGTAAAGTTCCATAAAGCCTTGTTACCATGGCAACTCCGGAACTCAAAGCTAAACTTCAAAGCTTTGTTTGGCCTCGGGGAGATTATAACAGTAGGCAAATCGCAAATCACAAATCGAAAATCACATATCGCTTAACGGAAAAGGCACATTTAGCTGAGCTTGACACAGAGCAAATCGTACAAAGATTTCAAACAGTAGACTTCACAGAGGAGACTTTACAGAGTAGATTTCACAGAGTAGGTCGCACTTTTTATCTGCGTAACAGTAAGTACAGCAACACTTACAAAACAACTCAATTATAAAACAAAAATGGCCAGAAATAACAGAGGAAATATACCCTTGACCTTAAACCATGACCTTAAACTAAAGAACTGTGGTCTTCGTGTGATAAAGAGTAGAGGGGTGTGCAAAAATATTGAAATATCGATATATCGTATCGTTTAATGTGATGACACAGTATCGATATTGTGGGCTGCTCTATCGATATATCACCAAGAGTATTTTTGGTTTATTTTACTAAATGATTTTGTTACAGCTACAGTTTCGTTGTTTGTTTAGTGGAAGGAAACTCGTTTGACATTTTCGCTGTTTTGAGGATTAAAATGTTTGTGTTTCATATGAACTTTGCACAAGAAGTGGTTTAACAAAGATTTTCCATGACTGGCCCTCGCCACTAACAAAGTTAGGGGCGAGGGGTATTGTTTTTCGTCGGTTTCTTACGTTTGTTTGTTTATTATTATTGGCCCTCGCCGCTCCGGGGCGAGGGCCACCATCGCCGCGCGCGGCTTTAATTAAAAGTTAAAATACTCAAAATTGTAACTATGAACAGATGACAACTAGTCTTACTGGTTTTACTTTACAGCATGTCTTGACACAAAAATGAATAGTAAAAACATTAACTGTGGACTTTGGAAATAACACATAACACCAAGTAACATACTACAGTGAATAATATTTTCCACAACCCTGCACAGATGTGTGTTTGTACTGGCCATGTAAACACACAAAAGCCAGACAAAAATGATCCAAAAAATTGTAACAGAATCTTTTCCATTTGTATCTTTTCGCTTTGATAAGAAGTCAAGCAAAACACATATTTACATGACAGGCCCACCCCTTATCAATTGTCAGAGCTGCTACCACCGCTACCCCTACCTCTGCTTTACTCCACACGCGGCTCAGATTGCTGCCATTACAGTCACTCCATGCTTTCTCACTGCCTCTGAAATTGGAGGTGCTGCAAATGAAAGCAGGGCCCTTGATTTGCAGACTTTGAAGATACTGATAGCTCCCATTGCGATTACAGAAGTGGGGTTGCCATGTAGTATTGTGCGTGGACAATGTTCAACATAAAAAGCATAAGAAAAGTGGACGGATGAGCAGTAAATGTTTGGATAGGATGAAGTTCAGTGATAATCTGGTAACATAAATGTCTTTTCCGCTAATAATGTGCATACTACAGACCCACGAGACAGATTTCGTACATGATCTTACACGAACACCCTTACTCGCCTTTTACGAGTGTAGACAATTTCACCTACATGTAAAAGCGTAATTCTGCTGAAAAGGGCAAAATGTACAGAAGTAAGTAGGGGGGAAAAAATCAATGTAGCAATTTAATTTGGAGCAGAGTGAACACTTTTACATATTACTGTACAAGATGCAAATGAGATTTTCTATCCTTGAATAATCATGTGTCTAAAAGGCTGGATCTCGCCGGGAGGTAATTACACCGTACTGATCATTAAATAACCCCTGTTCTCACTTTCACACTCTCTGGTCTGGACTCATCTTTTTTTAAACCACTACTACTATATAGTATAGGCACAACAAGCAGGTCTGGAATAGTATAAAACGTATAGATTAAAAAGAGCCATAATGAATTATTTAAATGTATTTTTATTTGTCAAATCATATGAAAGGATTAATTAGATCACTATATTCATAAGATCACTTTTATAAATAACAGATCTACATTAAGACACAACAGAATGTGAAAAATGACAAACAACTTCATAGACAATATGCTCCCCTATAATTTACTTGCACACAAGCCCAATCCCACAAAACTATGCTGACACAAACACTCAAGGAAACTTTACAAAAATGTTTTGCCCACGGAAACAGACAAAAAAACAAAGGCAGACCCACACATCTGTAATGACCTGCTCTACCCCTGAGCCACTGCGTTTCACCATGTAGAGCAGTGAGAGCTGTTTTGTTCATATCTCAGACATCACGCTGAGATCAGCTAACACAAGAGGTATAGTGCATTCAGACAAAATGGAACACTTAAAAGCATTGTACTCAATGTTTATGCCCTAAAAACACAATAAACGTTCACCCGTGGTCCACACTCATCCCTCATTTTCTTAACACATCTTAACTATCCTGCCAAAGTCTGGTTTGTTAGCAGTGGTGTCATGCTAACAATAACTACTATACTTTTACTATACTAGATAAAAAAAATGCAAACAGTGCAACTATAGCTTCACTGTTTCTATGGCCCCTAATCCATCTGCGTTCATGTGTTACACATCTCTATACAAATGCCATGCTGACAGGCTGGAGAGGGACCGGTACCATTAACAGCTGTGACTAATAGTTGTGATGTGGTGTGATTTGCTGTAACAAGTCACACTCTATTTACCTTTTACATGGGCTATTTTTACTGTGTGAAAGTAGTGTATTTGCCTTTTGCTAAATAGTAAATGATAAATAGTAGTTGGAAACAAATTTCTAGAAACTATATTTATGTAAAGTCTAGGCCCATTTAGCAACTTAATTTAGGTACATCTGTATTATTGTTTAACTTTGTGCCCTTGTTGTCCCCCTTTTTGGACCTTGGAAAAATACCTGTCCCCACCTGACCATATACTTCCTTTTCACTTTTTCACTCTCACCAACTTCATGTGTTTCTTTCATAAAGCTTCTTTTCTCCTGTGTAACTACTCCTCTTGCCCTGAAACACAACCCATAATAATCCCCCATTCACTTTGTAGTATAAAATGCAGGAAATCATTGTCTCTGAACTGTAGCTTAGCTTGTCTGGATACAAATGTACCAATAAATTATAATGATGCCCTTATACACACAGAATTTGAAGTAGCGAGGTCCACAATCCATTTCCTATCTACACTGGGGCAGACTGACATGGTTTCTGCTCAAGCCTCTCCGAACACCACCAAACCCGCAAACATATTCAGACATCAGATTTACTTGTGCAAGGGTCGGAAAGTGATTTTCTGCTGCCCCGCCCCAGCCCTTGAGTTTAAATAAATATATCCCGGACGGTTGCAGGTTAAAAGCATGTGTAAAATCTATAAAGCTCAAACAGAAAGGATTGCTACCGTTCTCGTTCCAAAACCCATTATGGTGGTTGTCAGTAGAAGGTCAGCATTATGGCTCAGAGCTGCCTCGAGGAATTTAGTATGGATCACCTTTACCATGCAGGGCTCCATCCCAGCTGTCATCTGGCCCAAACGCATTACCGGCCAGGATAATATGCTTATTATATAGCTTATATGCCAGCTCACGAAGCCGCGGGGCAATAAGAAGAGCAATTACAAGGACGAGGGTGTGTAGTGCCACGTCTGCTCGCTTGTGTCTATGCCCACACCTGCCGCATTTACCTTTCAAAGCCAATAAAAAGGATAATGTGTTATTTTCAAAGTCGCATCAATGTTTAAACAGTTATCAGTCATCAGCTATGGCTCACTGCTCACTGATGATCTCCAGTACAAGGACATTAGGCCTGTCCGACTAGGAGGAAAACTCAAGCATACATTATAGCTTCATACTTGTTCAACTTTCATAACTTTATAAGCACTATTACAAACTAAGCTACAGCAATGTACAGGGTAAATAAGGGTCAATTTATTGCCTGATCAGCCAGTCCCTCCTACATTCTGTTCAAACCCAGAAGGGGACTGAAATTGGACCGATAAGCGTGAAAAACATCTGTCCGAACTTGAGATGATCCAACTACAGTCACTAATTTGTAGCACGTGTCTCTCAAATGAGGAAGACATCATCTCTCTAAAATTTGTGTAACATTCAGAACAAAATATATTCTTTTATCAAAGATAAATAACAGTTTGGTGCTTTGATCAGTGATTTTATAAAAATATGCGTTGTTTCTCAGTCCTTTATGTGTTTTCTTTCTCTCTTTTATGTGTAAACTGCCATGTTTTTTTTTTTATGTGAATGGACCCTGCGTCTCCCTGATTGGGTTGTCAAAAGTGTTAATATCCAGATACTAATTGGTAGTCAAAGAATTATTGATGTTGAAAAAGAATAACATTAACAGGACACAGTTGGATTTGCAGAATAGCTTAATAAAGGTCTTCATCTAGTGGACCACATGGTAATGATAAAAACACTATTAACAAGACCTAAGGGTAATTTCAGTACATTTGTCCTCGCCTGGATTTTTTCCTTAATTTTGCTATTAAAACTTCCCCTTTTGCCCCCTAATGAAGTGTTATATATCCTTTTTCAGGACCACCTCTTATTTCACAATCTGCATGAAGTCAACCATCTTCACTCACTATACTCTTTGGCAAATTTTGGGTCAATGAAAATGGATGGAGCACACGCATTTGGCAGAAAACAAAGTTCCTATTGGACACTTGTTTTCCCTATGTCATCATGCAGGGTGCGTGATGTAGGATAATGCCGGAAATAGGCTTGGAAAGCAACAACTCTCATCTTTTCAAGAGTAAAGTAAGTAAGTTTCTATCTTTTATGGTTGGAAAGTTACGCGCGGTTCTATAAAACACATTCCCAGGTATTGTATAAGATACCGTTGGGGTTAATGTGTGTTGAAAGTGAAAACAGAACATAAAATTTATAACATTTTGGTATTGAAATCGACATTGAGATCAAGTGTTTGACATTTTATCAGTAACTGTTCCCTATCCTAGACCATTTCCAGGTATTAGCAGCAGTATAATGTATTTTCACTTACACTACCTGTGTTTTTGTAAAATTGTCAATGCCATCTGACTATGTGCGCAGTTAAAGTAGTTCATCTTATTTTATACTTCTCAATATGTAATTTGTAAATGTGTTTTGTAAATCTGTGATTAATTACACTTTTATTATACATTCCTTTCCCACATTGAATTGATTGTGAAATTCATATAAATCTAAAGTCCAAATCTTATCAACATTAACACAAGAGGATGAGGTTGGATAAAGGAACTGACATCTTTTCTATTCCATTCACATTATAATCCCATTCTAAATCAATCATATATTGAATCCCTGCCCAACAGCACTATAACCGCATTATGTATTTGCAGATAAGAAAATACCAAAGTCTACATCAAACATTTATTCTGTGCTGATCTGTAATCTCTGCTTCTTATTCAGGTGTATACTGTATTCCCTGATCTCTTGCCTCCCAGCTTCCTGCATACACTTGTTCAAATACTATTGTTTGCGGAAATGGAATGAGAGAAATGGCCATTCAGAAAACAACATGACAGATTTGAAGTTTGATAACATCCCGCATTATTTGCTGTTACGTGAGTCTACAGGCTTTCATTCATATCTTTATTTACAAAAAAGGCAAGTTAATACAAACACAACTATTGTATTTGCGTTTGTCAATTAAATTTGTGACAGCTCGGGATGAAAAGCCTTGATCACACAAAAACAATGGCTACAAAGGATCTTTCAAAAGCAGCAGCTCTACAGGGAGCTGAGTACAGGCTATTCTTGTTAGCTCTGATAACTCTGGATCATGTGTGCGAGTGTGGTCTCTGCTTGTTGAAGTTTGGGCCTTGATTGGATCGTCAACTGTCCCATATGCACACACCGACAACTGACCTGCTGCTAAGAACTGCACAGCAAAGCACTTTCACAACTTTTTGACTGACTGACACTTACACTAGCACTGAAGCGTTTCCAATAATTCATTTATATAGTCATTTCATTGCCAAAATTAATTATATCATGAAATAGACTAGGCCAGAAAGAAAGAAATCACATTCATTGCAATGTAAAAATTTAGCAATTCTCTTTCTACATTGTTCTTTTCGTTTCTCTTCAACATTGTTCTTACCAAAAAAAGTAAAAATACTACAAAAAAAGTGGTGGTAGTAGGTTCTGAGTACTTTTTACTTTATATATCTATGAAAAAAATGTAATGAAAGCAAAAGCCCATTTCAACATGATATAGAAAGAAGTCTAACACAAGTTGAAACATTCTGGTTAGTTGTCTATAGCAACCTATGGTAAAAGGATGTAAGCGGTAAATACCATAGAGCTTTATACAACTGTTACTGCCTATTTAAAAACAACTAATATAACAGCTACAGATACTATACTGTACATAAAATGTTATTTACCATACATGTTTTAGAGCTGTATCTTCATCTTCCTCTGTCCACCCTATTCAGGTTTTTCCTCTCTCTCTCCATCATTCCCTGCAGTCCCAGAGGTAATTATGGGAAGTCTCAGGCAGTGGTTTTAGAGACCTGGGATTCTCCTCACACCATTATTCTCCAGATCAATTGCTGTGGACTAAACTGCACGTGCGGACCCTCTCAGTAGCACAGGACAATTAAAAGTCAATACAAGAGAAATTCTGGGCACTGTCAAGGGCACAAGCCTAAAAAATTTGCATAAACACCAAAGACTTTCATGGAGATCAACCCCTGACTGGTGGATAAATAGAATTTGGCAATTTGAAAGAAAAGTAATAGACAGAAACTTTAGGTAATTATATACATTTGCTATTATCTAACCCCTGTAGACTGGGAAAACCACACAAAAGTTGTAGTTGTGGGAACCACTGACTTCTCCTCACAAACTGGTCCAACTACATGACATCACAAAGTGGAAAAGACCATTTTGAATTTTGGAGATATAAACAGACTAATGATAAAGGGTTACTCAAACATGTGTGAAGGAGATAACAACACTATAACACAGTGTAAAGCTCACAAGTGTGACCTTGGTCCTTTAATTGCCATTTCATCACATAATAATAATATTTCTCAGCGCACTGTGACTTAGGACTCAAGACTTAATCTTACCCTGTGACAACTAATGTTGAACTGACTGAGAAAACATCTTTAACAGAAGCTGTTTATAAAAAGTAGTATGAGTGCCCCAGTGGACCAGCACTGGGCGACAGCAGTCATTAAAAACCTGAACAACGAGCACATGAAAACCTTTTCATGTTGTTTCTTCAAAAGGATCACATTCTAATACACCAAAGTCTTTCTCATCTACGCTCTTAGACTGTAGCATTTTCTAAGCAAACTGTTTACTCCTGGGTCCATAATGCACATTGTATTAAGAGCCAGAAAAATGGAAACTCAAGCTTCCTAATTAGAACGAAAATAAATACAGTTAAATTGGTGGATGAAACACAAAGCAAGTTACTTTTTCATCAATCCACAAGGTCAATCCAAGGACATTCTGTGAAGTCAATTTGAAAGCAATCTCATTACAAACACAGGAATATGTGAGAAACAGCAGCTGGTGGTTAAGCCATTCGAAGGACATACCATGAAGTTATAGGCTTTGTATTGAGCTCTTGAAAGACTGTAAAGTACTGCCAACCCTTTGTGTGCACAGTTGGATGCTGGAAATCTAAATATAGGAAGTCCCTGTCTTGCTGTGTGCGGACTCCCACTTAAGTCTACCTCCTCTGTTCTCTTCGACTTGTGCATTTACGTACATGTCTCGTGAGGGCTCAGAGCTGAAGTAGGCCAGGCTGCGAGGAAAGTGGGGCGACAGGGGGGCGGTGACGCGGGCCCAGTCAGAATATCAATAATGGATAAACATGATGCCATCCTCAGGGGGGACTCAAGCTGAGGGACCGGTGAGGACCAGGGAGGACGGGGGAGGACAAGGGACTGGAGGAGAATAAGAAAACTGTCAGTAAAATCACTAGTGCCAGGCAAGTCATAACAACACATTGATTTTCAGAGTAAATTAAAACTAAAAACATATGATTAAGGTGGCAGGTTAGCCCAGGGGTGTCCAAACTTTTTTCACCAAGGGCCACATATTGAAACATATTTGAAGGGGAGCGCCAAAGGAAGGTGGTCAAAATAAGAGATAATTCAGATGGGTGCATTTTACATAGTTTTGACAGAGCCATGACATCTTTAATAAGGCCTGAAACCAAATTACATTAATTAATATTTTAAGGTCTATATCTCTATGCATTGTGATGTTACTGAGTTTGTAGTTACAGAATTACTTTAATTTGCTGTTGAAATTACTGTCAATGATCAATTGGACCACTTTAGCAGAAGGGCCAATAAAAGTTGGTTTGAGGGCCGCATTTGGCCCCCACACTATAACACCCCTGGATTATCGTGACAAGCACCTATGTAAATGTAACACTTTTCACTCCAACAGTTTTAAATGCCATTTAATCAGGAGGAGAACTATGTGGCCATGTCAGAATGATTTCAACAACCACTGTATCAACTAGGAGCAACAATACAGTCGGGAAGTGGGGTCCCTTTAGTCAAGCAGACATTTGATGAGTTCCCCTTTTTTCTTTTATATGGACTATTTTGGTCACTAATGTTAATATTTGCACAGCAACAGTTTGAGAGCATGAGAGTGCAAGCTTTCAGACTGAGTAAATACTGGTTGATATTGAAACTGAGGTGAGTGAGAGAATGGAGGTGGGGAGAGAGCACTGGGAAAATGTACCATTTTTCACATTTAAGTAGGTAAACCGGTGAGAAAGGTGAGCCATCCAACAGTGTTCTAAATCCATTTAGCCCGAGGTAAGTGGTGAAAATAGGATGCACAGGACTCCACACTGCTCGCCATTGTCGCCCCTAATTCATACTTATGCAGCCCCTAGCAAGAAGCTCACAGTGTATGGTCCACAGTGAGAGTGAGAGTGCTGGTCTGGGTTTGTTAGAGGGAAGTAAAACCCAGAGGGAAAAAGGGGGTTTTCTTCTGCACATTCTGACTCCTCAATCTCCCATATGCAAAGGATTAATTTTATGTTTCTGAAAGTTCACAATATTTACTTCAGCTTCTTGGATCCAGTAATGAAGTTGCCCTCGGGGTCTGACTCTAAATTGTCCACCAAAGTCATATTTTAATGACTCCAGTTTTCAAACACAGCCTGTCGCTAGGGGCAACTTATACATGTCCGCTTCTTGACTGAAAAGAGCTGATCACAAACACGCACAAAAGAGAGAACAGACAGATTGGCCTGTCCAAATCATGAAACAACCAAATATGGATGAACAATGGATCAATCCCAGTCAAGGCAACCACATCAAAAACAAGGGACTATTAACCATTAACAAACCATTGAAGAACAATGTGAGAACTACTGAAAGAATAATAATAAAAAAAACAACAACACATTTTCCCATTCAAACAGACGTACTGTGTGAATGTGTTCCACCAGAGCACATGCAACAGTAGGCCTGTTACAAAGCACAGCATATTGATACAAAGAAATATTACGATAAACGTATTGGAACTACTTTATGCCATTAACACAAAGCAGGATAAGCCCAGTAAACCTATATTTTAAATGTACAGTATCATTAAAAGGCCTGAGCTGCAACAAATAAATGGCAGAATTAACCGATATTTAGACATACAAGTTATTTCTTCAACCCTATACAGCTCCAAAATTATATTATTAATAAAAACAATCATATTTTTGAGGTCCAAAATATATTGTTTCAGCTTTCATATCTTGAACAATAAGTCAAAAGTAGCTATCACGACAGGTCTACATAGTAAAATTAATTTAAAAATGATGACATCTCTTCTGGCAATAGACTGGATACGGTCAGATCTTCAAAGTACATTGATAAACTTTATTCTCAGTCCATTGATGACTGCCTTCCCTTTTCAGAGAGTATGTAAACACAATGACAGATTACCTCAGTCTCGTCCTTGTGTACAAGACTTTGTATTATTCACCTCTTAATGACACTAATTAGACTGTTGCCTTTAATTAGTGTGTCCTTCCTGTGCGGGTGAGAGAGACTGCATGTGCTATGCGCCTATGCCATCAATGAGGCGTGATAATCGACCGCTAAAGCCACTGATCCTACTGCACTGGGAGTAAATGATAGAAAACATACTGCTGGACTGAGATTCCTCCTTCTCTCCAACAAACAAACAGTTGTCAAAGTGAAGAGTGTGCGGTTTCTTACAGCCAAATAAATATGGATAGTTGTAAACAGTAACTAATTGAGAAAAATAAAAGTGGATGCAATGACCCTCCTATGACTATATTAGCCACAAATACAACATTTTGTAACACACAGTACAGAGTAAGTAGGTACACCAGTTTACACATGCTCTTTAAAACTACAACCTTGCCTCATGAAAAAATGCCTGGTGTATAAGTCTGTTTTAGCCATGTCAGTTTGAGGATATCTGTTAAAAATGCTATGACAATTTGATAATAGGCTGGTATTGAAGTTGTGTCTCTCACATTGAGGAGTTGAAATAGAAAACAATCTTGACAGTTTTATATCACTTTTAAAATGCATGTTTTATGTATAGAATTTTGCAGCATTCCTGCTCCGGGGATATATTTTCCTTAAAGGCATCATTATAGGTGAATCTTAGAAACATGTCCTGTACCACAATATTCTAATTTATTTAGATTATTTTGGTCTATATCTTGCCTAGTGCATGTATTCATGGAAATGCAAGGGGCTCCTGCTCTTTCTAATACAACAAAGTAAATTCCACACAAGTGTTCCTCCTCTCCTGAGATTTGTACACAGTCAAACTGTTGTGGGGCACGGTGGAGTCAAAACTGAGGTGCTTTAGAGATTTGTTTTGCTTAGATGAAAGGAAAGATCCAGAGAGCACTATGCAAATGCTGGCTGAGATTCTGATGTTATACATCCAGATCAGATCACAGAGTTTTTCTGTCGCTGCCTTGCACCCTGAAACACTATGAGTACATGTAACTGTCAAGTGGTGCAAATGGGAATAAATATCTCACTTTCCTGAAAATACAAGTTTACTTCATCTTAAATTGGTAAGAATGTTGGAAGTTCTCCAGAAGTCCGGGCCTATGGCACAACAGCCTTCCTTAATATATTCCATTTCATTACATTGAATCTCCCAATCGGCTCTCATCAGTGGATCAGGAGCACACTGGCTCACAGGCAAACCAAGATATAATTACTCTCTAACATGAGAAGACAAAAAAGGGAAAAAATCATGGCAGGATGAAGAAATGAACAATGGTGTTTAATTATGCTTCATGGCAACAATTATAGAATGAAAACAGAAAGTCAATAGGCAGAATCATAGTCTCATTTTCTTGGCTCTGGGTGGACTGGGTTTTGTACAGGGGCCTGGGGGCAAACCAAAACAAGAAAATAGTTGAAAAGAAAACAAAGAAAAGGCAGAAAAATAGCAGCTAATGATATTTAATGACTTGGTTTATTTTCTCTGTTATTTCAACCCAGCGTTATGTTCCTATAATGTTAATGTCAAGATAATACAAATGGAAGAGCACATTTCTTTTTTAAGTCTTAAAGCTCCCATTTTTAATTATCCAGCAATGTTATATTCTCACATAAGACCAGTGCTGGGAATAAAACCGTTTATCTAATATCTGTTTGGAGCTTCACCTCTGGTTTTACATGTGTATAAGTCATGTGCACATGTCTGTAATGTTCTGATGTCAGTACATTTGGTAAATGCTGTTTGGACACAGTCTGCTGTTGTTGTGACTGTACAGTTCTGAGTGTGTAAGTTATTTTAAAATATAATAAAAAACAAACTTACAGATGGTAGATTTAATGTAGCACTATGAACACTCTTACTGTGAGTTTAATGCTATACTGTGGAACAATCAAGTTAAAGCTGTAATATCTCCACAGAGACAAGCAGGGGGAAAACACGCCAACAGGAAATGTATGCAACGCACCTTTAATTTTTTTACATCAACAATTGCTCTGTCTTTTTCTGAAATGAATGATGTTTAATGCACACTTAAATGTAAATGGATATGTTAGATAAGATGAGACAAACTTTTTTCCTTTTGTGATCTGGTTTTCAAAACCACATCCACCACCACTGTAGACAGAAACAGATAAGGTGTCAAAGCCTGATGCATTAAAATGTACTACATACAATGGCCTAAAAGAGAATGAGTGACACAGTATGAGATAGCTTATAGAGGCAGTAGCTGTGCAGAGTGAAAAGGCAGCATCACAACATCAGCATACAAACACCTCGGTAATGAAGCGCCGGCAGTCCTGAGCTCCACACATCGCAGACCTATCCATCTCCCCATGCATTATTCACCGCGCACAGCCTTTTTACCACCCAGCGCACCCGGCCAAGATTGGTTCCACTTTTTATTTATCTGTTTTTCATCCCCTCCCTCCTCCTTCCTTTCTGCAGCTTTTCAATTAAATTAAGGCAAGCGCGACACTAAATCCATGCGGCAGAGGCTACCCACATGACAATTAGACTGTCAGGCCGACAGAGAAGCACCAGGAGATAGGAGAGCAGGTGAGTAAGCACATACCCAAATGCTCATTTGAGCCAATGACCCACACCCCTGACAATACTGGCAATGCTTTCTTTGAACACCAGTCTTACCATTCCAGTCATTTTAATATTTAGATCAGTTTCACACTGAATTTGAAAACATGACAATGTAACTCTATTTGTAGTGGTAATGTGTACATATAGTTCTATGTAGTTAACAGAACATAGACTGTATATGTAAATAGATATATACAGCCACTGGGTTTCAAATAGTCAGTGTTCATGGGGAGCTTCCGGCTCCAATTGACTCCATTTCCAATTGACTTTACATTGAGAAACTGTCAGTCCTCTCTCTGTAACTGCTGCAGTGAGCCTTGTAATTTTGGTCTTAAAAAGTTCATATTAACCTGCTCTACGAGATCCCTGTGTTTTGATTTTACTATTTTGTGCTATAAGTAAGTTCCTATTCCTAATATAGGCCTGTTTCTAATTTTGCTCCTGTAACTAGCGAGTTTCATTTGAGTGGAGTCAAGTGCTCTGGGTGACATCACACTCCTTAAGTCCACTTCTTTATACAGTCTATGGCTCAGAACTAGGTCTGAGAATTACCACCAGGAATTGCCAAGAAATCAGACATACAAGCCAACAATACGCTGTTGCAATCCTTTTTGCTAAAAGCTTGCATTCACAGGGTGTTTAACCCATCTAATTGGAGCCTTAGTGCTGGGACAGTGAATTACTTTTAACAGCTTGGCGCAGTATACTGTGCTGTAGGTGCAGTTAATGGGCTTAATAAAGAGCAAGTTGATTGGGGACTCACTCCTGTGTGGTCTGAGGTGGAAAAGTATAGTCTAACGTCCGCTACTTTGTTTGGAAGGAAACAGCCAATATCTGAGGAGTTTATTGAACAAGAAAAAAAGAGATTGACCAAACTTGTCGGATTCTTTTGCTCACTGTAGTGTAGCTTAATATTCACTAGACTTTATTATCTGGTGTATGTGCAGCTAACTTTTATATATGCACACTCCTCTGAGCAATTACCCCCAATTTCTCTCTCAAAAGTGCAGGTTTCAGCAGAAGTCCAACCCAAATATTTCACTAAACTGAATAATGAAAAGAATGTGCCTTCTTAATCACCGCCAGTTTACTGCCTGCTCACTTTATTACACATTAATCCCACCTGTTATTTTGCATTACAACCGTGTAAAACAAATGTCTGTACTAATCAGGTGATAGCTGCACATAAACTCCTCGCTAAGCTGTGTGTCTGATTTGGCCCTGAAGTTAAAGCGGCACAGCATGTCTACACTTTAAAAGCAGTGGAGCATTTGCCTTGTGGAAATCACAGCTATTTGTGGAGTTACTTGGAGCAAAAGTAAAATAAAAAAACTATCTGACTGAGTTATTCTTGTACAGTATATTCACCTTGAGGCACCTTTGAAAACAATACAGTTTCTAGGAGTCCCTGCTACAAAAATGTCTCACTTTTTTACAATATATTACATGAGCTTGTGTCCTTGGTGCTGTCCCATAACATAACCATTTGACAGTTGACCAAACAGATGTTGCACGCCTGGATTAACAAAATGATTCATATTAAGCAATTTGCTCATCTATCTTAAAATGTACTTTCCTCATAAAAAACATAGTTGTGTTTTGTTTCATTCACACATGTTTAATGCATAAATCCTGCATATTTAGGCTTAGTTTCCACATGATGCTATGTGGTAATACAAAAAGTGTTCCACTGTGTTTTTAAACTTAATACGCTTTCAGTAGAATCATTTGGATGATTTCAACCCTGGAATTGTCAATCTCTGATGAACTAAAAGTCTGTTAACATGACAACTACCCCTTCATGACAAATTAGGTGGAACAGAGCATTCTGAGCTTTGGAGATGTATGTAAATAGAATAATTACTCAAACATGTGTCAATGACACAAAACACAACTTCAATTTTGTGTAAAATAAAACCTATGAGATATTACAAAATAATTACACTTTTTTTCATATGGATTTCAATATTATTTCATGAATATAAACAATACAAATAAGGGCTGCTCAATTATGGAAAAAAATCATTATCACAGTTATTTTGGTCAATATTGAAATCACGATTATTCAAATGGTTATTTTTTAGATACACGATGCATTTATTCAACGTTTCTCTCTAAAAAAGAACACTTTGTTATGCTAAGCTTTGCATAATAATTTACTGAAAAGAAAAACAGGTTACAAATATGTAATTTAGAGCAGTTTTGCAATTTATAAAACATAAAATGAATAAAATATACTTTGAACATGAAATAAGGCATAGAAAAACAAATGTATCCAAAATAAACTATATATCCAGTTGCTCTACTATTATATCTCCATATTTAAAAAATAAATTAAATATACTTATTTATGTAAAAAATATCCCAAAGTAAACTTTGTTAAGCTTTAGGGCGCACTCACACTATGAGTGAACCGTGAGTTTAGAACTGTGCCGTGCTCAAAAAGTGGGTTCTATGTTCCACACTCACACCTGCACAACTGAACCGGGCCATGGCCGCTGATGTCATCACACAGTGCTGTTTGTTTGTTTGTTAGTCGTGCAGAAAAAATAATGCTACAGATACGAGTCCTGCTGTGATACGCACTCCTCCATGAGTTTATGGATATAATAACAGCACGGAGGAGTGAGGACAGCTGGAGACGATGCTGCAAAACTTTTGTCTCTGTCACAGTCCTTACTGAAGGTGAGTGTGGATTCACTGTGTGTTTTAGAGCAGACTTTGATCACTGTTTTTATCGTATTTATCATATGAGTAATATCAGCGCACACACAGGGCTCATATAGTGAAGTTGTGTGTGTGCAAGAACATGAGCAACTGTGCCGTGCTTTGGCTCACCTCCTCCAACCAGGCCAAAGTCCCAACCGTGCCGTGCCTGGTTTGATTGCGCTCACACTGGACAAATGTACTGCACTTTAGGAGCTATCTGTGCAGAATTGGCTCCATTCCTCTTGATTAAAATGTCCCAAGCTGATCACTGACAAAACAAAATGTCTGCATCTTGATTAAAATTTGTTTAATAATTGCACAATGTTTAATTATTTGCAGAGCCCTAATGAAGATCATCAATATTAGATAGAAATGATATAAAGGACCATAACATTGCATGCATACACAGCAGTATATCTGATTCATTTTATTACTCTGTATGCTTTAAAGATGAAACACAGTGGGGATACTGCTCTGCTGGTGTGTTTTACAGCTACTACATGACCTTGGTGACAGTGAAGGACAAATAACCCAGTTTCCCTGACGATAACAATGAAATCTTTCACCTGGGCTTTAATTGTAAAAAACAGCACCTGTGTCACTGGGACAGGTAAAAATGCTTTTTTTTCACCCGAGACAATTGGGACTCAGCAGTCATTTCAGGGCGACTGCTGTTCCTAAAATGAGCAGAGACACGACTCGAACCAAGCAATTAAGGAAAAGGTCAGGCTGGATAGATAGTCTCCCATTTCACGGAGGAAGAGCAGCCCCACACTTACTCACATAGTAAGTGCTATTACTATGCTTGTACGGGCTAGCGCTGAATACATTAAATCCTTCACGGCTAAATCTGATGTTAGTAGCTGACCCTTGCTGTTCTGAGCTAATCGTACAGATGAATTCTCCTAACCTTTTGTTATGATTAGCTTAGGCTTCATATGGGACACACATATGTATTTTGCTCCAGGAAATGAAACAGTTTAGACCCAATGGCGTGCATGGGCATTCATTTTCCTCCATTGAAAAGTCAGTAACACTTATTGAAGGGTAGTTAGGAGGATGGCATTTCAGCACACAGCCTTCTAATGAGACCTGCCTGCCATGACACAGCTAACAACAAAAATGTAAAAACTGGAGACAGTCTATAAGGTCCTGCAGACACCCAATTTCAGCCAGGATGTCACACTGCATTTTATATTTTATCACTGACAAACATATAAGATGAAGAGAATACTGCATACTGTACTGTATTTTTTTATTGTAGGTTCTTACACAGCATTAAAGATATAACAAACATTTATTTTAATATTTTGGAAAAACACTGTCAAATAAGGGTATTAAAGGGTCCTTATTATCTATGTATATTTTCTGATCTATGGTATAATGTTGTTTCCGCATCATAAAAATACCTTGAGATGTTTCATCTGCTGGGCTGCAGTAGCTCAGTTGGTAGAGCATTCGCCCACTGATCTAAAGGTTGGTGGTTCGAATCCAGCTCTCAACATAAACATCACAGGTTGAGCAGTCAGATTCACTGACCCACAGGTTGGCTGAACATCAACCCCAACATTTATGTTTTAGCACATTTGAGATGGGTTCTCATAATACTGTCTGAGTATTGTCATAATCGAACAGCATGGAGATCTGGCTGACCTAGTAGCACATATCCAAAGCCTATTTTATAAATAGAATTGGTTATACCACAGTCTTTAATGCTAGAATAACTTAGCATGTTTATTTGACATCAGTATCTTGTCATGTGGCTGTCACGTGCGATTGTACTCTCTCAGTCTCAAGTGTGTCGGGATGAGTCATAAACATAAAATCTATGTCAAATAATAGGTAACAAATAACACTAAATACAAGCTGGTTAAAACAATAACTTGGTGGTATTTCTTGACGCAGCTCTAATAAACATGTAATCTTGGCTTTATTAGGATGGCAGGAGTGTATAGTGCTCAAGTACAAATGTAAAATGGAAGGACACACAGCTCCGAGAATAAAGTAGGTTAGTCAGGGATACGCTGCGGAGAGGGAGTCATTGAGGGAACTGCAGCAACAGAAAGGAGGAAGAGAAAGACAGAGCGGAGAAGCGGGAGAGACACTGCGCTGAGTAAGAACACAGAAAAAGTCATAACCCAGATTCAATTAAAGCCTGATTGCTGCTCTATTGCTGTAATATTATACAGCTGAGAGCGGTTTCATATTTCAAACAAAGGCCATGCGTCAGCCCCATTTACGGTTTCCCCCTCGCACACATTTGCAGTACAATTACAGCCCGAGCTTAACTTCCAGTGAGGACGAAGGCTAAGGCATTAAAATAGAAACAAAAGAAGTGATGACATCGGCAGGAAGTGAAGAGAGGAGAGAATGGCACTCTGTCAAGCACACTTCTGCCAGAGCTGACTGACAGACTATTTGTTTGGGATGATGAAGATATTTCCATGCAGGCAGCCATTTGTAGCGTCAGAGTCGGGGACAGCCTGTCAAATCTACTTTGACTCTCCTCCTTGTCAGAACATACTGCCTGTTTCTCCCATACTAAAACAACAGGTGCATTCCTCATCTCTCGGCCGAATTATTTAAACCTAATAAACACAAGCATACAAACTACAAACCATTACTATGAGATTTTGGCTTGCCAGAAGGCTTGCACTTTTAGCCAGCGGCAAAACATACCAGGCTTTTTTTTAGTTAGCTGGTTAAAAGCAGTAGAGGAGGTAATATGGTTGGGCCTGACACCACACATCTTTCACGAGTGTAATGGAAGGAAATAGAGCTGAAACCATAATGTCACAATGGGACATAAAATGCAAGCTAGAGGGCTGCAAGCTGTAGAAGGCTACTGGTGTTTGTCACATGCGCACACTGTAAGCACACGCGCGAATCCTCTCTGCAAACACACACATACTCGTAATTTTGTAAGTGGCTTTTGGGGAGACCGCAGGCAGGGATTCAAACACACACACACAATAAGTGGAGGAGAGAGGACGCTGAACTCTGGGTGAACTCGAGGTAAAACAGAGGTGAGTGGAGTGCCCGTCAACACATGCATGGATGGACTGTGTGCGGCTAAACAAACAGGAGCTATGGGGAATTAGGCAGGAGTCAGCATTTTAAAATCGTGCCCACAAGTATTATTCAAATTTAAAACACTGGGTGTGTAATCTTTGTTTTGAAATCTCCATAGTTAGCATCTTTGCAGGGCTTGCATATCTCTTATTATGCAATAGCGTGCAATCTTTTAGAATAATGCAGGACTCAGGAGGTTGTTAAAGTCCATGCAAAATACTGCAAATGCAACTTCAAAACTGAAATTAAAAAACAGCCTACAATTCTTTATTTACATACTTTGTATTTTTAAAAGATGCATAGAATTAATTAATTCACTGTATAGAACACAATAATTTCTTTTCAGACCCACTTCCTTAAACACAGTCTGCCTATCTGAGTCAATGTCCCTTAAATCCTGCATGTATTATTTAAACAGACACAGCTTCAGACTGTTTACCCTCACAGATCTGATGGCTAAATCAAATGTAACCACTGGCAATGGTGTCACAAAATGACAAAACCAGCTGGATGTTGTGCTAATATTTGATTTCATCCAAAGACATGGGGGACCCTTTAGTGGAATTTCCTGTACAGTAGAATAATGGCGGTCACGGGGTTCCCTCTAAAAGATTTATGTGTAACTTTGAGTGACCCTGGTTCACTGCCTCGCTAAGTCTCATTGGCAACCTTGGCCCTCAGTGTGCACCAAGAGCTGTTAGGCATGCCTCATCAACCCACAGTAGCACACATGTGGAGCCAGACATGCATGAAGCTACATAGACCACTATAGTAAATGCTTACACACAAGGGCAAAGACACACACACACACATTCGCATTGGATAACTAGTGGTTGATCAAGCCAATCTAAATGCTAAACAAGTATCAGTCCCTAGAGTAAAACGCCTAGCCGCTGCTGTCTTTTTCTCTTGAGACTCTTGACGTCAAATTGAGGTGCGTATTGAAGTGACTTGACTCTCTACACTTTTCATTTTAAGGGCTGGGACTGGTCACGGGGGCAGAATTCAGAGCTTCAGTAATTGTTAGGGAGAAAGAAAAAATAACAGCGGTATCAAAAACAAACGCAGCGGGCCAAAGGAGAGTGAACAGAAAGAGCAGCCTATTTTACTCCAGGTAACTCAGGCGCAAAGCAATATGTGGATGATAATAAAGGCTTTGATTCAACTGACGGCCTCAAGTCTTTAAGCCTATATGATGAGGCTCTTTCACAAACATAGAATAAAGGGATCAAGTGTATACATGCAGAAGCGCATTTACTATTCTGTGTGATGAGCTTTACCTTCCCTCAAGGCCACAGCGAAAGTCAAAGAATACTAATAGCCATGCCTCACAATGAATTCTTCTTAAGATAAACTTTATGCATTCAAGCCAGAAAATGTACAATCTTTATTTTCTTAGTCTCCAGAGGTAAATGGTCGAAATAAAATATGAAAGAATGTTGTAGTGCAGGTTTGATAAGAGAAAATGCTAATGGTTTTATGACTTAGCAGAAATAGTGGTGAACCATCAACAGGTGATGCCCATGGGAAACAAGTGCTGGCTGATGAGGTCGGTCCTACCGAGCTTTTGTAACAAAAAATTACCCAGAAACGTTAAGTTGGTCCTCTACTGAACTATTATTACCCTTACAGTACTAGTCTGTAGGCCAAATTACAAATGACAAGGTGGTTCCAATGAGATATTTAAAAATAATACTCAGTGACTATTAATAAAGCATTAAAAGATGCACAATTTAACTTTTCTTTTGCCTCCATGAAGATATAATTGCTTTGCCTGGAATTGCATTTAATCTATCTTCATAAATATAGATAGAGATAGGTGAACTTGCTCACAGAAATAATTATATTATACTTTTCAAGCCATTATGTTCAGTAGTAAAAACATCTGCATTTAAATACATGCAAGATAAGTCTAATGCCATACTGTGGAACATTCAGGACAAAGCAATAACATCTCTATGGAGAGTCTGTGTGTAATCCATCAGTCATCGAGACATTATGGATTGGATTACACAGCTGGACAAACATCTTGGAGTGAATAAGTTTTCACCACTCATTCAGAACTGAAGAAGTCACTTGGTTGAGTGGTGAATACATTTCACCACTCAACCAAGTGACGTATTCAGTGACAAAACCTTCTTTTCTTTTACTTTCTCCATGGAGGCAATCTGGTGGCGGACCCCTCCCCAGAAAAGTTATGTAGTGCTCCTTTAATATTGCCCATCATTTTGTTATCTCAATTTTCCACTTATTGATCGTATTACAGCTCCAGCATGGAGTTAAAGCTTATAGCGCATCCACCTGTAAACCTCCCAATGTGTGTGTAAGCATGTGAGCTTTAGCCAGTCAGAGCACAGCGAGAACGCCGTGATGAAGATTGACTTGTTGAGTAATGAAAACCCACTGCAGGCCTCCTCAGAGAGACAGAGCCGGCCAGCACAGAAGTGAGACAAGTAATGAAGTGATGAAGGAGCAAAAGGGCTCACAGGCTTCCACTTTAGAGGGCTGTCTCCAGGGAGCGCCTTGAGAGTGGCAAACACGGCCAGCAAGAGAAAAAGAAGGTAAGGCAGACAAAGGCGAGGAGGGATGATGGATTGGGCGATATTTGCATGTATTAGGCATTCAAGATGGTACCTCAGGAGGAGTCAGGCAAAATGAAATCGTATCTTGTGACTCATCTGTTTGGGAGCCCAGGCACGTGGTGGCCCGACATTTTGTATCGCTTTACATTCAGTAGAAGGAGGTCTCAGGTGTGTTGACTGGGCCACCGCAGCCCCAATCATAAATCCCCTGGTAACCCTGATCTATAATTCATACCAACAAATGGAGGCACAGGCCACAGAGGCGTACATCCACAATCATCCAGTGTCGTTCTTCCAGGCAATCTCTCGCAATGCAATGTCTCTGGGGTGTAGGCTAAACACCTATCGCTATGGTGATGGAACCCAGGCTGGATCTGAAAAGACAAAGATGATATATAGAGGGGTTCATCCCTCATAGATGGCCGTGAGGGGAAAACACTGGCCAAATAACAGCAGCACCTAAAGGGCTGCAGGGTCTTTCAATTTGGGGGAAATTGTTGCTTGCAGCGAGGTACCAGGATATTTGTCACGTCAGGGGATGATCCAAGGCTGCACATCACAATCGATTTGGACATCCAGGTTGTGATGAAGCAGTGAGAGGTATTGCTCAGTGAAGCCATGCAGTCCAAATGAAGGGGATAAGGATTAAGCAATGTACAAATTATAGCATTATGTAGATTAAAAGATGAATAGGGTTATATAATTTATGGAACTATAGAAATCCAACATACAAAATATGAAATACATGCATGCCTGTGTGTGAGGGATACAATGTGAATTTAATATATGTTGTTATTCTACAGAACTCTTCACTTTTAACTTTTCTCTTAAAGGTTGGGTCAATATGGCAAATCATATGTTAGATGTTTCCATTTATTCAGTGACCAGCATGAAGTAAACCTTCTCACCACATCACAATATAGATCAAAAGACTATACTAATACTAATGGAAGACATTTTTATGATTATCTGACAATGATTTGTGTAGATTGTTTTTTAAAAGTTTTGTTGTTTGTTCAGGTTTTTAACTTTTATTTATCCAGGTCAATCGAGAACCATTCCTCAGTCAACACTTGAATATACTGAATTCTGGCAATTCATTTGCAATTCAGTAAAATTATAGTCTGCACCTTCACTTTGAAACACTGTGCAAAGAATGTAGTCTCCGGATTACCAAGCCGCTCCCTTCTTCTCCAGGCCCTGAGAAGAGGCGCAGCAATCGAGGGGAGGGGGGTATGATTTATCCCTCTTGCTACTTGATGAATCTGCTCTGGCTGGCTAAACTATTTATGAACCTCATAGCTAAATTCCTCCATGCGTCTCCCCTTTTCTCGCCTCGGAACCCAAATCTAATTCCTGGCCTGGTGAAATCCACACATGCATGTTTGCCAGCCTGTTTGCGTACACAACTTAGTCCGAGAATTTACAACGCCACACTAGTCACACGACAACAGGCACAGCGATTAGCATTTGTGCTCGCTTGTACACACATCAATATTTCATGAAGAAGTCATAGTAAGTACGGCAGGTCTGACTCTTGAGAAGACCAGACTCTAAACACAAGAAAAGATGTAATTATCTTTCCCTGCTAGGACTTGTCCTCTAGGTGATTTTTTGAAATTCAGAAAATACAGTCAGGATTGCTTTGTTTACTGATAAATGAATGTTATAGAGTGGGCTCCCTCATGTGTGCACCAAAACTCGCAATGGTTTCTTTGCTGTGAAATTAAAATCATTGATAGTGTGGAATATTTATGAGCCTGTTGCATTAGTGAGGTAGGAATCTTCACTGCTGTAGAACTTGCATAATTAATTTGCAGGCTAGGTGCCTCAGCAACAAATAGTTGCAGACTAAAAAACTCCTAGAAAAGAAAAGATCTTGCAGGTGGCTATGTTCCAGAGGTATGTTTATAGTTAGAGTTATAAATAAAAGGTAATACAACTTAAATTGTAAGTATAGCTCATTTGGTTGCAAAGAAAAACACCTTAACTTGGTGTTAGAACAGAAACATGTGAGATCAGATGTGAACTATTGGATTATTTTCTTTTTTATTATTATTATTATTTAAAAAAGCACTATGCAACTTTTCTGGTGAGGGGGTCCACCATCTACTTAGCTCCATGTATGTTCCTGCTTTGCCTGAGCGTTCCACAGTATGAAACCAAAAACAAAATACCTTGAAAACTATTCATTCTTACTTTGACCAAGAATGCTTTTTGAGGTTAAGGTACACTTTATTGTCCCCATAGGAAAATTTGTCCTCTGCATTTGACCTGTCCTTCAGTGCCACTGGAGCATCTCCTCAGGAGCAGTGAGTAGCTCGGGGACCCAACTCCGTAGCCTTGTTCGTTGCTCATTTTGGTCAGGACTGCCTTAGATGGAGGACTGTACCTACCTAAAGATGATGTCTTCATAAACTTGACCTGAAACTTGGTCTGGTGGCATCACCTGCTTGTCTTCATGAAGATAGATACATTTCCTGCAATAATGTACAATATTCTGGGCTAAGCAATAATATCTTTATGGAAACAAACAGGTGGTGGACCCTCCATTAGGAAAAGATACATAGTGCATCTTTAAAGAATATATGAATTAGTTGTACCAGACAGCAAAAAAATATTGATATAGACAAAGCATGTCTGCGTTTGCCTTAGGTCAGGACACTTCAAACATCTCCACTGTTGCCTTATCCACATCTCTGGACCAATGTGAGTTCCATGTTCAAAGTGTCTGAGTCAGATGGAGGTGGACATCGCAGACTTTCCCACGCCCTCCACTTTGGAGATAAACAGTGTATTAATACAGCATGCGGTCAGCCCCACAGATCAATGCGCAACAATAATACATGGCAAAGAGCTCCAACATCCATTTCATAATCTCCTAATCAGCTCGGAATCAAAAGCACACAGTGAAAATCTAGTGGGAGAATGGAACAAGCTGGTGATCAAGATTATTTTCCCTATTGTGGAGAAAATAGAATCAAAAGGCTGTGTTGCAAAAGGGGATGTGGGAACTGGTGTTCAGTCACAGATATCTGACCCAGAATGTGATCACTCTAACAATAGACTCAACAGCAGGTTAAAGACGTGTTAACATTATGTTGCTTTGGGCTAGACTGATTAATACTGTTTAGAAAATGATTTACTCATCCAGAGGGGTTTGGACAGCTCACACATTTGAAACGTCATTCTAATAAAGACAATAATACAGATAAACCATCCACACATTCAACTTTGATTTTTGATTTCACAGATTCATTTTTCTCTGTGGACAGAACAGCCTTTCTTTACTTTCTTGCACCATAGCCTTTTAATGCTACACTTGTCTTGGCATTATATGTAAGATAGAGTGAAAGGATTAGTTAACTGTGGGCTTATTTAAATACAGCCATTCAAAATACCACTGCTGGCATTTTACAAAATCCTTATGGTTTCAGAACATTGTTTAAGTGGATCATTATCTTAATTTTGAAATGTTTATATGATACCTATCTGCCCATCAGAACTGATATCCCAATTGCGGTTTGAAGTAATATACAGTAACCACTGGCAACTGGCCTGAAAAATCTATAGCCAGTGCATGTGTGCAGACTAACTGGTGTCACTTGAGACAGCATGGTGGTCAAAGCGGTTAAAATATGCAATGATGGGGAAAATGCATGATACTCTGAACTGTAATGAGGCTAGCTGAGAACAGAGGGGCACACAGAAAGTGATCGTGAAATGAAAGCGATTTGCAGACGAGATATAGGGAAACGTGACTATGAGAAGAAATGGTGGTGTGAGGAAATGACAATGCCAGGAAAAAAAGGTGGATAGCTATTCTCCGGGGCACATTGATCATGTTGGAGAGGTCATTAAAGCCAAAAGGAGAACGGGCAGTAGACAGAGGGACAGGCACAGGGCCGCACACTGGCTCCCTTATCTGCTGTCTTTGTGTCTTCATCTGCTCTTCACTCTGAACGAGGGGCTTCGGGGACACTTGGCAGGTTGTGAGACATGGAGCTGAATTTCAATCAGCGAGGTCTTAGTTACTGGCTGCTGGTGAAGAGAGGGGACGGATGGACAACCAGAACATGATTTCAACCACTTGTGTCTTATCTGCAATATGAGAAAGGGTGACACATAATATACAGTACTGCAAAGAAACTGCATGATTGGTGATCATGGTATGGATCATGGTGGAATTCAATAAGTAAACACTTCTCTTTTCTAACTTATTTTGGCTTATATACATAATTTCGTAAGTATACAAGTTTTTTTTTAGTTATCTTTGCTTTTATCATTTATTTGTATTTTGCAGCATGGGAAATGAACATGCTTAATTTTCAAATACTCAATCCATTCATTCAGTTGTAAACATAGAACATTTAAAGTGGATTTCCTTATTGCATTCGGTGAAAAACTTTAGAGCGTTCGAAATAAATAACTCTAGAAAAAGCACCAGCTTCTGCTTTTGAAACCGCTAGTAACTAACAAAGGCATTTTACTCATCCCTAGTTCTACCTTGTTATTTTGTAGCTCTCCAATCCTCTTCATCATCAACAAGACACGTCCCTGCACCCATCCCGTCGACTACATCTGCCTGTTACTTTTGGTCCCACCTCCCTCCCCCTCCCACAGGAACATTTCAGTATTTGCATCTCAAATATTGTAAACGAAAGGGTGTTGTTTTATTTGACAGGTTGGGCTGGCTCGCGGGCATGCTGTGCTGTGTGTGTGTGAGTGGAGAGAAGAGGCAGAGGTAATGAATTCCTCAGTGAAGCAGCGACACACAACAGCTTGCAGATCAATTTTTAATAAGAGCTCTGCAGTTCACAAGCAGCGCAGAAAACCCAGCGTGCGCGTGTTTGATAAGGAGCCTGCAGTCGCACTCGCATAGTAATAAACATATTGTAATAACCGGATTCAGACCGCAAAGCTAATCCCTGGATCTTACATGATAGTGCACCATTAAGGACAGTGGTCAGTTTGCGTTTTCATGCCTTCATAGATATTATTCAAATTTTATTATTTATATTTATGTGTAATAGTATGGTAAACTTTTGTTTTCCCTGAGCCAGTCCCAAGCCTGAGTAGATGGAGAGGATAAGTCTGGAAGGCCATTTGTAATACCTAGGCAAAAGAATATGTAAATAACTGCAAAAGAGGCTTGTAAATAGCAGTAGCAAAAAAAAAAAAAAAAACAACTGTAAGAAAAATTTCATTAAATTAAAAGTTGTATCTTTGTAGAAAACAAATATTTAAAAAATCATTTAAAAAGTTACAGCATTAACACAACATTTTTGTGTGCACAGAGAAGACTGAAAATAGATTTGAACTTTCCCACTTCTCAAAAAGGCAAAAACATCTTAAATCTCATCTTTGGGAGCATTGAACCTAGTAACAAATCTAATAGAGTTCTGAAACCATAAATATTTTATTCAGGCTGACATTTTGAAAGTAATAACCAGCACTCACTGCACAAAAGTAAGTAATGGCCATCCTTCTCTGCCAGTGACCTGTAATAAGTTAACAGAGTGGGCCTAATAGCCCCCCTCTAGAAGCAGCAGCTTAACATTCTGAGCACACCTTTGAGGTGTAAGTATAAGTCTCGCTCAAGCCAGGTGACTGCAGGGAAGGCCATTCATATTCAAGCCTAACACAGGCCCTCTGTTCACATCCATTATTCATAAGAGCGCACACACACAACGCTCTAACCTTCCTCCAAACACACATTTGCACCTGAACTAGTGGCAAAAGTGGTTATTGGTGAACATTAGAGAAAGTGGATGTGGCCAAACGCTCAGGAGAGGGAGGGGCCCTGGGGTTTAAATATGGAAGCCCTGTTGGAGGCGCTGGACTCATGAATCACCCCCAGAGGAAGAAGCTAAAGAGGAACGACCCTGACACTTCATCAGCCCCTCGCCTTTCTCTGTGTGCTCGCTCTGCACCTAACCAGCTGCAAAAGACATGCCATTCCTACAGTTCATGTAATATGCACTTTAATATAGTTTTAGTAGGAAGACCATTCAGTCTGTTAAAGAGCACATACTCTCAAAGTGGTTTCACAACATCCTCCTGCCTTTAACAAATAGAAGTCTTTTTACTGACGAGTGAAGCCCAAGATCCATTGAAGAAATCAGAGACTAAATCACAAACACTTAATCAAAGAGACACCAGAAGAGCAACACTCATTTATTAGCTCCACAGAGCGTAAAGAACATTGACGGTCACTTTATGCAGACTGCGGTGAATAAAGCTATCAGGTAAGCACATCGCACAAAACAAAGGCTCTGAGGGAAGCGGAGATGTGCAGCTAATCACTTAAAGCACCCACAATAATTGGCCAGCATTGATTGTGCTTATCTAAGCCTCCACATCAGCAACACCCTCACCGTAAACACACAGTTCCCCATAGTATTTAGCCTATTTCAAGGTTTCATCTGCCATTTTACGGAAAAGGTTAAGATGGAGAGAGAGCAGCATTTTCAACTGCAGTGAAGTGTGTTTAGATCAATGTGATTACATTTTCTACCAAAAGAAACTATAATGTGACCAGTGTAGGTTGTATTTGCACTGGTAAGGACTATAGAATATGTTCTCCTCCTGACAAAGTGGTATATTATTTTTGATACAGATGTAAGTGATATGTAAATGAAGAATACATAGTACAGAGCTGTGTAGTCAGTAGGTGGACACCTCTGACTCATTTTTGTCCACTTTTAATGAGCAGCAATCTCAACAATGTCAAAAATATGTTCCTGCAGTGATGTCCTTCAAAAACATCCAAACGCCTCAGGCTACTGTACGCTTGCTTTGTCTTTTCAGTTTGTCAAAAACAGACTGACCCATATAAAACACTGCAGTATCTCTTTTCAGGGAGAGCAAACAAAAGTTAAGGCATAACTATAAGATAACGTAACGTAATTCAATCATTTATGTGATGATGTATAGAGATAATTGCATTTATAATAGATTATTTTTAAATTGTACTACTTGAAGGCTTTTTATGAAATGATGGCACATCTTTAGTTCTATCTACCCATTCTATAGCTGCTGTATCAGAATCAGAATAAGTTCTATTGTCACTGGAAAAAAAATCATAAACTAGGAACTTGCTTTAGCAGTAAGGTACAACATAAAACAATGAATAACATAAGTAAATACAACCTATAATACAATTAAAATAAGGCATGCATTAAAAATAAGGTACATAAAAATAGACTGGTGTAGATTAGTGTATTATAGTATTGTCATATTAACCCTTATGTATGTTACATGCAAAGTATAGAATGCCTAGGCAAAGTACTGTAGATAATAAAACATTAATTTCCTACTTTGCCTGAAAACACCAGGCATTCTATAGAATGCTCTTTGCCTGTAACATATATCATTTGTACTTAATACTTACTAAATAGTTATATTATTCAGCCAGATGCCATTTATGGAATGTATCTTGAGAAGTGGTTTGAAAATGTGACCCAAACAAAATATAGAGCTCAACTGCTCTGATTTAATTGTAGTGTTGAAACTAGCCAGCATCGAAGCTTGTGTAAAAAATTAACATTAGAAAGAGTAAGATGTGTAATTTTGAGATTAATTGAACTGATCTCATGCTCTGTAGGAGGAAATATGATCTAAAACCATCTCCCAATGAAAGAAGTGCAGTCTAAAACAAACGCAAAGTTCAGCAGGTAAAAAGATAAAATGACTGCTCAAAGTTAGTGAAGATTCGTGGGATAATGATTTATATACAGAGAAAGTATTAGAGAGTGGGTGTTTGTTTCAACATTTGCAGTCAGGCAGGAAACCGAGCGCAATCAATTAGAACGAATGCCAGACCTCCTCCTCTCTCTCCAAACAGAATTGAAAACCCTTTGCTTTTCTCTATTGCCTTGTCCAAGAGCAACAGACACATCCAACAAACTCTCGACTATTCTTGTTCACAACCAACAATCGGCTGTGTGTCTGGGAGCGGTGGTGATCTCAGGGCAGCTCATCTCTACCACTTATATAAGAAGCCCTGTGGACCTAAGAGTACCATCAAACAGGATTGTGCTCCACTGTGAACTGGATGAAATAAAACATTGACCACTACAACTATGATCTAATTGGTACCTACCTCAGGCAAGATGTTCACCTTGTGTGTCTTCCTAGATCTACCATAAACAAGTTGCCAATTGGTCTCATCAAAATTGCTGCTAGTTTTCACACCAAGCAAAAAGGTTATGTTTTATTTGGGCTTAAAGGAAGATGATGGTAGTATCAAAAGGATGCTACTACTTGTAATAGTTTAGAAAAGAAAACTATTATTACCTAGGCATATCACAAAAACACATTTTTAAGCGAGATATATTACTCAAGTAAATATAGACGATAAATGTTAATACTGCAACCAAACCATAAAGCAGAATTATCCCCCAAAAAAGAATTCTAAATGTACAATATGGTTTAAAAACACTAATGCAACATTTACATAGTTAGTTTGTAAGATCATAATTGTAATATAACTCTACAGCTCAAATCTCATTGTCACACAGAAAAATAACCAAGCTTTTTCCTCTTATGTAAGGAAAAAGAGCCCATGATAAATAATACAAATTAATACTGATGTGTGTTACTATTTAGGTTCATTTTCAAATCAACCTCAGGCACATTGAAAAGTTCAACTTTTTAACTCTAGCCAAATGGTTATTTATGTATTGTTATGTTTCTAATACAATTACAACTAGCACAAAGCTGTTTAATCTGTGCAGTGTAAATAAACCATTACATTTTAACTTTATACGCTCAGCTGTTCTCTTTAGTCTAGACAAATGCATTATGTAACACAGATTTATAAGACTGAAAGTGCTCTACCTAAAATAACCCCTGGATACTCTGCCATAACCTCACAGTGTGCAAGTCAGAAAACAACAAGTTGGGCTTTGGAAATAATAGCCTGCTGTCTAAGATGTCCAGTCAGACAGAAGGTTAAGAGCTCTCAGAGGGAGACCTTGATGCACATGTGGTTAGGTGAGGGAGCAACTGGCCACGATGTTCACACTTATCCTGCCCACAGAAGTTAGATCTGGTTTATCTGAGGGGATAATGGATAAATAAAGGTGCAAACACATTAAGGGCCCATATTACACTATTTTCTGATCTATGTTGTAACGTTGTTTTCTCATCAGCAACACATTTGAGAGTTCTCCTCTGAAAAACAAAACACTTTGGGGTGTCATGAAGTGCTCCACTGTGTTTTTTAAACTCCATACTCATTCACTAGAATCATTTCAGCTCTGGAATTGCTCATCTCCAAAGGTAAAAGATAACTGTTAATTTGAAAAACAGCACTACAGGACATCACAAGGTAGAACAGATCATTTTGAGCTCTGGAAATGCAGACAGACTAATAATAAAGGATTACTCAAACATGTGTGAATGAAACAAAACACAACTTCAGGTATGTTTTTTCTAAAATGGCTTAAAGCTTACAAGAGTTAATTTGATGTAATACAAGTCTTTTAAAGCTGGGGTACCTGTGATAGGAGAAGGTATGCCTATCTAGTTCCTCGCTTTCACAGACGTTTTGGAACATAGTATTCACATGTATGAATTTTTAGATTTTGTGCACAGCTTTAGAACAGTTTTTTTAGATGACAATCTGGTGAAGCAAAGCAGGGGTGGATCACTGACACTCTCATCCCAAAACGTAACATAGCAACTCAGGCTCTTTTTGCATCTTAGTGTCACTTTTAAAATATACACTTCAAGAGATCATCTAAAGTTACTTTCTCATACAAGAGAAAAATTGGGTAAAGCAGCTTGATGTAATGAGTTCAGATTTACACCAAACAACACACAACAACAGTCATAGCAAAAAAAGTCTGTCTGTTTTGACAGCTTCCTTTAGATAGTGATGACCTATATTAACCAGACGTTTACACCTTCAAACACACACGTACTTGGGAGTTGTCTGTCAACATTAATCAGTGACCACGATTTGAGCTGTAGTGCAACACAGAACAAGCCTTGACACAATTGCTAGTGGTACAACATCAGTGTCATTTTTACATCTATTTCTACTCAGAGAGAGAAAAAAAAACTAAAACATTTTCCTCATAACAACATTCTTCACATGTCCCTTCCAAAAGCAGCAGCCATGTTGGAGGATGGTTGAATATCACAGGATCTCTGCCGCCTTTAACTTGGTACAATTATCATCTAATGTGACAGGTGACATTTTCGACCATGTTGCACCCGCTCTTGTTGAGGATTCATATGAATAACAATGCAGTGCGTGTGAAGAAAACATTTACTACAGTTTGTTCATATGCTGCCATCTTTTCACAGGAAGTAGCACGGACATGAAATTTTACATTCAAACAGACAAGAGAGTCATGTCTGAGTCCTGAAAAAAGTGCAAGAAGTCTTCATTCATGCTGTGTTCCAGTAAAGATGAGAAGCCTGACATATCAACTCAATTTAACTGCTCAAGAGATCCAGTTTCCATAACACTGCATTAAACAGGTCTAGGTAGCCAGAATGTGAAACAAGTGCTGATCTATTAAAAGTGCACTATGTAACATTCCTAGTGGAGGGTCAGCCAATTGCTTGCTTTGATTGGAATGTTCCTCCATATGTCATTAAACGTTATTTATCTTGCATTTTGGGTGTTTTATTATCTTTAAAAACATGTATTCCTGGAGGGATTGGGCTTGACTCTCCACAGATCTGATGTGTATTTTACCCTGGTGAAGTGACCTGCTTGTCTCGATAAACCAATGTCCACTATACTGTAAAACAATCCAGGCAAGATTGCATGAGAAGTTACACAGTGTATCTTTAAATACTGGTTTATATAACTACAAAACAAAGAGCAACTAGCCATCTTTTTTATGGTTCACTAAGAGACCATAACTTAAAAAACAACAATGTGCCAGCAGAACTCTGTTGTATTACTGATTGTGTGTTTTCTACATAATGGTATGCTTCTTTATTAAGTACCTTGACCTTGATTACAAGAAGCTAATACACACAGCAGTATTGAAGCTAAATACTTTATGCAATAGGGAAGGTGGGTTTAAAACATTTTGAATATCGATGCCTCCTCCATCTAAACGTATTGTATGGAGTATTATTGCAGCTGCATTTCAGATTCCTAAAGGACAACGCAAAGTGATTAAACCAGCGAAATCACTCAAACGAATCACTGCTATACAACATTTATTTTATGCCACCACTTGTTTTTCCATCACAGACTGCAGCACATTCCCTTGATGCCAAAAACTCATTTAAATTTAGATATGCACATTTCCATTACAGTAATTATTTTTGTTTCTACAGTCGTCCAAAAAGCTTTTAGACACTATTGATTCAATACAAGTAGCCTCTCTCCTTCACAAGCAATCTTTTTCAAAATCAGTGTTGTATAATCCAGGCAGGAGAGGACAGGCGTTGCTGGTGAAAATACTTGATGGGCCAGAAAAAAAATGGACAACTCAAGTGTCATTAACATGTGGTCATCTGAAGCCTTCACCCAATTACGCATACTGCTAATTAACAGTAGAGAGGTGCAGAGAGAGGGAGCAGGAGGGGATGTGTGAGACGGTGACAACACTAAGTAGAGGCAGGAATGTGAGAAGCACCGGGAAGCTGGAGGTGAGGTTAGAAAGGTTCCACTGTAGAACCCTCATTACCACCTAATATCAGGAAGCACATGGAAGAGAAACATTGTCAAGGAAAAGGAAGAGTTTGGGCGAAATTGGATTTACATTCACAAGGTGTTGAGAAGAGAGAGAGGGAGAGACAGAGAAAGGCAGAAAGAGAGAGAGAGACAGACAGAAAGAAAGAGAGAGAGACAAGAAATAGAGCCAGAGAGAGAAAGAGAGAGAGAAGAGGAGAGTTGGCAACAGACCAGACCAGGGGCAAAAGATCTTGAAAACAGTGGTCATTAACAGGCAGAACACTAGCCCATAGAAACACACATACCACTCCTGCGAAGGCCAGCCACATTGCCTTGATAGTATTGACTAATTAATATTTGTAGGCAGTCTCCTGGAGGTTAAAACGAGTAAAGGTTGAGTTGAAAGATGAAGCAATCTAAATAGTAAACAAGGGACATAAAATAAGATTTATACTGAATGAGAATTAGGTTTATACTTTCACCCACTCCTTTTCAAAAATGTATGCGTTCATTTATATCGCACCTGATTATGAATTGACAATGTTGGTTGGATTTCTTTAGATGAAGACTGAAAAGAAGGCTGCCTGCATGCAACAGATTATGTTATTGTCTCTTGACGTAATACCTATGTTTTATGCATGTTTGACTTGGCATAAAATATGACAATGAAAAGGCATCTAAGCCACAAGAGGTCACTGTGGGTGGCCATCACATCTCAACTGAAATACACCAGACAATTCGGCAAGTATAATGAACAGAGTGACCTTTAACCATGGCAACTGTGAAAACAAGGGTATTTTTCATATAGACCAGGGCCACAATATGAAGGCTGAAGACCAGAACATAAATAAGTAAATAGTATAATATGGTATTTAACCATGGGGTGGAGTACAGGGGAGCAGTGAGATGAACCAGAAAAGTAGTTTTATGAAAAAGTAAGAAATTGATCAAAACAAAGACTGTGTGGGTTGCGGTGTGCTGAAGATTCATGAAGCAAAAGTTTCTAAATATTTTTATTTTAATCGTCAAAAGCAAAAACTCCTTTTGGGTTCTGACATGCCCTAAATGTTAGAATTAGGTTATGTTTACCTTTTTATTTGGTTATACCTTGAATTCAAATATCTTCTCACTTGTGCATGTCTCGATATTCACTTTTTGTAACAGTAACCCAAGCTCCCAATTGTGTTCTTTTTTTTCTGCAGCAGCAATCATAAAAGATTGACACGGTAGAAAGTGGCTGAGTGGCGCCGGGTCTCCAGAGCCACTTAGATCAATGGGGACCCTTTGAGAGTTGCTCACTTTTTGCAGAGGCTCAGGGACCAGAGGAGGGAGGAGTAACCAGATTACCATAACATTAATAAAACAAACTGTAATCTGAAACAAGAGCAAAAACAAAAGACTGCATCCGTGTTTTCCCCCGAGGAAGTCTGCTCCAGAGCTTGTGTGCACTGCTCACATAGACACACAGCAGTGGAAGCAGACATGCATGCCAACTGCGAAGCATCCAGCCTTGTAATGGCATTGTTTCTGGGAAAGGTTAATTCATCCAAGTTCAGCATGCTGTGATGGATGGAGGGGAAGAGAAGGGGCAAATGGGGAGGTTAAAGAAAGATGGTGGAGGTCTGAGAATGGAAATGAAATAACAAGTCGGCATTTGAAGTGTATAGTAGGGGTGTACTAAATTTAGTGATACAGTATTGGTGATATATCGCCAGGAGCATTTTTTGTATCTTTTAGCAATTAGTGACTGCACAACATATTCACTGTGTTGATTATTAGAATAGGTGTATTTCATATTAACTTTGCAAAGTAGAGATTTGACAAAGAAATACTGTTGCTAAAATGCATTTGGTTCTTAAAAAACAGCAATATATCACAGAGTTATAGTAATCACTTGTATCGGCATATTGTGATGATATATGGCTTACGATATGATATTATGTATCGTATTGAATCGTGAGGTACTCTGTGATTCCCAGTCCTAGCGTACTAGTGAAAGCTGTGAAAAATGGTTAGAATATGTACAGGGCTTGAAGGTAAAGTGAAACTGAAAAGGTACTAATCAATAGAGAGATGGTGAATAGTGAGGAACAAATCAGGGCTAATGTGAAATCAAAGGAGCGCATAAGACCTGGCGTTGACATTTTTAAAGCTGGAATGCTCTACAGACCAGTAGAATGATAGAGAATACATTAACTGGGGACAAGTTATCAGTCACAAGCAATCAAGTCACACCCCAATCATTAGCAGTGCTATAGTTGTGACATAGGACTAGATTTTAATGAGAAATTTGTGAACATGATCGTGTATCTTGTGTACACAAACACAAGCATGTATCGAGCATCTAACCCTGGTTAATACTTATACAAATATTAAGTCTCTATATTGGTTGCAAAGGGAATGAATAATTGCTTGTAAGTTCACAAAATAACAAACAGTGTAGTCAATCAAACTATCTGTTTATCTTATTTAGAAAGCTATAATGATCAGAATGAATGCAAAATAGTAAGTATAAAGTCCTGCAAAGGGACAAACTAGACAAAATAACATTTCCACGGAGAGACGTTGGTGGCAAACCTCCCACCAGAAAAGTTATATAGTGCACTTTTAATTTTGTAATAGGGATTGAGGCAACAACTAGGTTTTTGGCTATTATAATTGAATAATAATTTGCCAATGTGACTTCAATGGAATGGATGGAACTCTGCCATTGCGAACTTTGACGCACAAACATGGTGCTTGCTATTGAAGCTCCAATATCCGGTTCCTAGAGTATAATGAGTCCCTTTCCATTGTGATTCAAAGTTGTTTAATATTTTGGGCTCTTCTACTGCAACTGTGGCATATGGCCTGGCTTAATCAAGATCCTCTGTTCTTCCTTCATTGTGCATTTCAAATACAAACAACCAAACAATAGGCACGCTAGCACAAAATGTACGACAACATTAATATTCAGCTAATCATCACAAACATAAACCAGCGGCCTGTGGCATTTACTCCTCAAACTTGGCTGATATTTTCCTATGACTTTGGGGACCAGTGGAGGACCAGACAGATGGCAGATCTAATTGTCTGTGCTGGATTTCATTTGGTAGCTGCCTCAGACTTAATTCGGAGTTAAGAATCACATATGCAACATAACCATAAGTGGGTTATCCAGAAAAATAGGCATGCAAGAAGAATAAGGAGCTTTTGCACAGAAACCCGTGGCACGTGTAAATTGTGGAAGCCCATGTCATACTGTAGCCACCATCCACATCTTTGTCTCCAGCTTTATAATGGAAATGATGTGCAAATGGCTTTCTGTGAATCCCAAACAATTACAGTCTTCCATCCAATCTTTCTCTAGGCTTTTTTTCCTCCTACTGGCAGTTGCTACAATGTAAAAGCATGTCAGCACTAGTGTTCAAATCAGGACACATCTCCGTTTTGAGGAAAAAAGGAAGGTAGAAAATCTGCTTTATCGGATATAGTGGGTAAGAGGTACAAAAAGGCAGCAAGGAAAAATGCATTGGTCAGGGCGCAGATAGGGAGGGGACTGAAGAGGGAGTGGAGGATTTGGGAAGAATAAGGGGAAATTAATTTAGCCAAGGGTGGGCTGTCAGGAGGGATGGTAATGGCAGGAGGTTAGATGATGATAGCCCTGATAGAAAGCACCCACTGCGGTTTGCTGGAGCATCCTCTCCCTGTACAAGATATGAGAAAGGAGGGGGCTTTGACCATGCACAATGGGGTAGAAATAAAGCAACCTTCAAGCCCACAGAGGAACAGTTGAAAGGGGTTATTGTATAGATAAATGTATCCATGCTGTGAGGTGTTATTGAAAATAGTGCTGCCACCATTCAACCTGCTGTTAGGTTTGTTTATTCACCAACATGCCCACAATTTGGACAAAAGATTAATGGATTTTTATCAAGAAAATTACAGTTAATATATATGGGCATTGATCGCGTTGTGGAAAGTGAATTCTATATTTGCTATGTGTGAATTAAAACTCTGGTCCCTAAGATGTTAATCCTTCAATATTAGATCCACAACATGGTTTCAATTTAAGATATAGGTTAATCAAGGTTAAGGTTAGTGGAAACGTTCAGGTCACATAAGTAGTCATTATGAAGGATAGGATCTGTCTCCAGGAAAAAAAAAAGGCAACTCAAAGTAATACCCACACACAAAGCATTGAACCATAACGGGAGTGCACAGGCATTTAAAGGGGCTTGTATTAAATGATCAGGACGTATAATGTGAATGGCAAAGAATCTAATTTATATGTGGTGTGGAAGGGAACTGTTGAAGATACAACACTGACTTCACTACGATATGGTCATTGCTTATTAAGTCTGAGTTATTTACTGTACATCCCACCTTTAATAAATAAGCAAGGAGATATTTAATGCCCTACTCTGGAACATTCCAAGCAAAAAAAAAAAAAAAAAAGTAAACATCCATCCATGGAGATAAGCAAGTAGCAGACCCTCCACCACCTTATAAGTAGTGTACATTTAATTTATTGTCTGAGAAAAGGGGGCAGAAAACATAAGATTACTCTTGTTTCTGCCCTTTTTCATTCATTTCTTGTGTGTTTAACTTTAAGACACTATTGATGTCTTTTTATATTTTATGAATCAAGTCTGACCAGTATCAATTCACAAATTCAAATAAATCTTCAAATTTCTGAACCAAAAAATTTTTAATAAATACATTCTCCTAGGTTTACAGCAGGCTTCGGTGAGTGACGGATGACAAGTGAAGTGATGCTGTCTAGTTTTCCAGGTCATTAGTAGTCAGCATTGTGGGGGGTAATGTAGCGTCTCTAATGCCCACAGAAAAGTCATGTACACTAATGATGTAGAATCACCACCCCAGGGCGCACGCTCCTCACCCCGCAGATAGAAGTGTAGCGGCGGTGTCCGTGTTTGTCACAGCCACGTTTAAAGGGAACACTTAGAGGGTAATTACTGAAGTGGCAACGCAACACTTCGGCTTACATCTGCTACTGAGAGTCAACATGACAGATGGGATTTCTGTTTTTGGATTTTTGTTTGTTTTTGCTCATTGAAGCTTAGCACAGTTATCTGGACCGCATCCCCCATCTTGTCTGAAGGTGGCATGTCTATCACGACGGAGCATTATTTCACAGTTCAGGTGCCCTCCAGCCTGTCTGACTGATATCTTTAATTGCACAGGCAGACACCATTTCTCCGCACCTTTTGTCTCACTTCTTTTTATGATTTTAAGTCATTATCTCTTGTGAGTTCTGGCTACGATTATGCTTCTTTCTTCTATTGCTTCCCATTTTCTGAGGCAGGAGAGCTCGCGATGAACTCAGCTGGTTTTTTGAAGCAACAATGACTTTGGTGCTGAAAGCAAAATTCCAAAATGTGTTCTTCAAAGTGAGACTTTCATACCAGCGTTCTTTTTAAGTTGGAACCAGTAAAACCGTCATGAAGTTGGTACTTACATCTCCATTTGCTCTTTTTCCAGACAAAATGGATATTAGTTTTTGAGCAGCAGGTAGAAAGGCAGACACAATTTATCATTCACTTTTAATGGGAGCTGTATCTATTGCCACATCGAGAGGCTGACTTTATATGATTGAATTATTTATAAGGCAAAGGTAAGGGGACAGGAGTACTTTTTTTTTTTCTTTTAAGAGCCATTTCCCAATCCCTTGTCCAATGCTTTTATGGAGAAACATACTTTTATTGTTTTGGAGTTATTGTTTCCAGTAAAATAGCTCTGGCTTGCTGTTGGCTTCTGGAGTCTTTATTAGTTTTTATAAGTGGCAATTACCCTTTAAAGGTCAAATAGCCAATCAAGCCACTTCCCTTCACCGCCACTTTTAATGACCTTGGTGTGGCACACATTAATGACTAAGGTACCAGTTCGAACCGTGCCAGATATGTTTAATGCTGCATATACATTCAACCTTTGCCACACTATAATTTTCAACTATATTTTGCATTTGCATGTTCGACAGGAATTCCAAAAGTAGATTCCATGTTTCAAAACCACTCCAAAATGCCAGCAATTACAGCAAACAGTTGGTGGTACTGTCAAGAACGACTGAAAGAAAACATGCTCCGTAATTAAACAGCAAACTGGCCTGTGTATAATTCATGTGGAGAAAAAAAAACTCACAATAGAAATGCTCAAAGCCAACTCCCAAAGGTCACTTCATCGTGAACAAAAGTATCTCTTCCATCTGTTGGTGCATGCAATCATAATCACAGAAAAGCTTTAAAGACAAGAGTGGGGCATTACACACGGGCATATGAACACAACTCCAGGTAACGCTCCCCGCCCACACGCCTGCCAATCACACGTCTGACAGCTCTGTAATCAGCTGGTAATGACGGGACCCCCGCGGAAAAAGGGGTTGGAGTGCTGGAGGAGAGTGAGCGAGTGAGCTGTCAAGCCGGGCCCTTCAGAGCTAGGTAGGGGGCCCGCATCTGAATCGGATCACAGTGTTTTGCAATGAGAGCCTGTCAGGAGGACCAGGTGCCCGCTGAATACCGCCCACACCACCTGGCCCGTGCCATCTCAGCCATCTCCGCTTCCTCCTTAGACCTCAGGATGCGAGCAGAGTGGCGGGCGGGCGGGGGTACATTTACACCTCATCAAGCGCCTTTTCACTTACAGGCGGCGAAGATCTATTTGCAGCTAAAATCCTCGTCTGATTGGAGCGAGGACACATGCTGGGAGAGATCGGCGACCAATAAACATATGCCAAGAAGACATAGACTGCAGTCATGAGCAGCAATACTGAAATGTAGTGTAATCATAAAGCCAGAGGGAGAAGATGCTGCAGCTGCTATGACGCATCTACTCCACCGCTGCTATGAACAAATATTAAAATCAGACTTTAAGTACACATTCATCTACATATGCTAAGACTAGGCAGAGCGGAACCTTGTGTCTCATTTAATCTGAGTTACATCAAACATGCTACTGAAATCAAAGTGATGTAGGGGATCAAAACCTGATTAAAGTCATAAGAAATGGATTACAGTTAAATCCTGGAATTATTAGCAAATACTTTTTTTTTTTTTCATTTTCTCGGTTTCTCGGTTGCTAGATAAAACATTTTGGGCAAAAAATAGAAAATTAAGATAACTCATTAGTTTTCCAGATCAGATATCAGCTTAATCTCCCTTAACTGAGCATGAGGGAGATTACAAAAAGTTCTTATGGACAGAAACTTAAGCAGCACATGTTGGTACCAAGCCAGGATATTGCAGGAACAGATAAGCAGAATGATCTTTATGACAACATAAATGTATTGCTTAATTTAATCAAGGCACAAGAGGTTTCAGGTTATGTGCGTTCTCTGCCAACCCTAAGCCCAGACAAATGCATGGGGTACTGTAAAGGAATGCCAAATCAATGAGCATTACTGCACAGGAAGGAGACAGACAATTTGCTGTGACCATTATTCTGTAAGGAAACATTAAAAGCAATGATCCAAATTTAAATGTGTGCAATAATCTCCAATGACACAACAAACACACACATCTCCTGTATTAAATGTTATGTGCTTTCTTCCTGTAAACTGTATTCTACTGCCAAGTGTCCACCTCCATGTGTGTTCCAGTGAATCAGGGACAGAGGAATTGATTGTGGCTGGACAGGAGGCAGGCAGGCAGGCGTGGAGTGGTGCCCGTGGGGCCGGACAGTGCTGAGTGAGCAATACTTCACCTGCACCTAAGACATACACAAACATATGGGTGTACATGTGCACACACACACACACACAAAACCATTAAGATTTACCCTCGTCATCCAGCTCATTGATCTGAGGTAGGAACAGGGAAAAAAGGAAAGAAGAGAAAAGCAGGAAGATGGACAGACTGAGGTGTTGACACAGAGATTTAACCTTCAAACAGAAGCGTAAATGTGAGATGAAACAGATCTCACAGCCTCTGGTTAAAAGGGACATGTCTAGGTCACAAGAACAGCACTTAATGTCCACGGTCCAACATGGATTAAATTGATATGCACCTGCTACTGCAATGTAAGAGATAGTCTTCATTTAAAGCACTACATTAATAATATGTATAAAATAACTGTAACCCATCTATGCCTGGTCGATTTGTATGTTGCTAATGTGCCGTTTAACGTTATTTGGGTATATTTTAAAAATATCAATTGTTATAGTACGCATTCTATTATAAAACATAAAACATTTTAAATAGAAAGTAACAGACTTGGAGCAAAGCCATTTGTAAAACAAACTTAAGTCTTTACTAGTCTATGTTTGACTCATTTGATTACATGTAGAAGTTATTTTTCCCTCAAATACAAAATGTTTGACAGCATCATGAGCACCCATTGTTTCAATGTCAAATTCAAACCTGTGTCTCCTTCACAGCAGACTTTCATGGAGAGGAAGAGACACTACTTTTTTGCAGGAAGCACACATTTGCATTTTAGGACATTGTGCTAGTTTCACTCATTCTCAGGGGACACAACTGTAGAAGTCAAGTGACAGATTGTCCTCTTCTGCCTTGTAACGGCTCTGGCAAAGAAACAAGCTCATATTAAAAAACTAAAACACTTTTGGTAATAACAATAATCATAACTAACAGCTCTATTGATTTTTATTTATGGCGCAGATGGACATTAAAATGCCTCATATTTTAAGTTGAGAATGAATCAAGACTAAATGATGTGTCATTGGATTTTAGCTATTGCTTTTTCAGAGACTTGCACTGATCACCACAGGAGCATAACTCACAGTAAAGGAAGGAAGAGCTGGCAGGTTGAATTCTTTATAAATGCCTTGGTATTTGTTACCTTGGCTTTAACATGCAACCACAAACAAGAATGGTGCTATACCATTTCCAAACACATGTTGTTTTTCTCAGTGTTTAAATAATAGTGCTAAACACAGGCATTAGTTTGTTAATCTCTCCCAATTTTAATAGATTAGGAGATTAGAAGGATATACCACCCAAATAGAAGTGTATAATCTGCATGCAGTATATAAAACTCTTCAGACTAAATCCTAATCCTGTTTAATAGAGCTGCATACATTGTTAAGTGTGACGTAATGTAACAAGTGGCCTATTGTTGCCATGTTAGTCCAAACCAATAACTCTAATACACCTCTATTGTTCTCTACAAAAGCCACACCGCATGTTGAACTTCAAAGCTCGATACTCCAGCCGTGCCCAGATACAAAGGGAAGCTGCCTACACAATAAAAACAAACAGGAGCAAACCGAGTGAGTGTAAAGCCCTGCTAATGAATCAATATACTAAGTGAATATGGGAGTGCTAATAAAGCCTGGAGGAGGGCGCAGTGATGTGATGCTTCTGACGCAAAAGACAGCAATAGTTTATTCCCCTATTTAAAAAAAAAAATGAGAATCAAGTTTTTTAACTTCACAAAACCAATTTAAGATTGTAGCAGCAAAAAGTTTTAATAAATGTGGTATATATTAACTTATAGTAACCTAATATTGCTCGCAAATCAAAGGCTCAAAGCCAGGTGAATCAGTACCATAACTAGGCTATAATTAACTTTTTTCTGTTTACTATCTTAAAAAGTTGCAATGCTTAACCTGCTTGCCTCCATGGAAATGTTATTGCTATGCCTGTAATTGAGTTGATTGCCATACTGTGGAACATTAAATAAAAAGTAATAACATCTCCATAGAGACAAGCAGATCAGTGCACCCAAAATCATATCTACCTATACATACCTTGATCTACATTTTATCTATTGCAAACTTGAGCCATGAGTACAGGAAACTTTTGGATGAGAGCTGGTTGTTATGCAAGAGCGGTCCACTTTGTTTCATTTTTCAGTCTGAAAAGGCTGTTCTAACAGCAGTTTAGTGAGAACTACGAACAAGTTAGGTAAAATTTAAATACCTACTTCCTCCTTTCAGCTTTAAATAGCACAACAATTTAAAAACACTGGCAACTCAAACCAAATTGTAAAATAAGGTGGTAATAACAAAGAAAATCCAAGGGCAAATCTGAGTGAGAAGCCTTATAGCTATGGAGACAAATAGGACACTGATGGATGCAGATGAGATGCAAAGATCCATGACATCAGAGAGAGGCGTGCGGGCAGAAGGAAGGAGATGGCAGCATCAAAGGAAGAATAATGCCAAATTTATGCTTGTCCTGCCTCTGCTCCAACCTCTGTGCCTCCATCAACAAGAGTGCAAACAGCCCCATGTCAACCTGAAGATGGGGTTTTATGCTTTTCCTGTGGTCACTAAACTGATATACTGTTATGGCTTTGTCAATAGGATAAGGCAGTGTGAATTGTATTAGACAAACCCCAAAGAGTATTAATAAACAAGAAAAATGTCTCTGCACCTTAATTTCTTCCTCTATTCATCTTCTGACATCATGTGTGGCACTGTGCATTGTAAGGCTTCAAAAGGCTTTGTAACGCTCTCAGTTTGAGCTCTATTATATGAATTAGAGACACAATGGCATGTCATTTGTGTTTTTCTGTCAAACCAGCTTTGAATTTTACAAATGTAACTATTACAATAATTAAATGGCCTCCCACTTCTACAGTATGTCTTTGCAGCACAGATGCTAGCTCGTCAATCTTTTGTGTTTTGAATTAAGACAGTGCTGTCGAAACCAAGACAGAAAGATGTGCACATGTCAAAATGCAGATACATGGAAAATGGAACAAGTTTAAAATGCATGGTGATATTGTGTAAAATAATAAAGTCATAAATGCCATTAAACCAGACATAAAGCCAACACAGCAATAGTAATTAAACTATAGTCTGTTTAAAAGGTATTATATTGTGCAACACTGACTTGTGAGATTTTAAACATGTAATGATGTTGTTATCGCATCCAAAATATACCTGGAGGTGTGTTTTGTTTCATTCACACATGTTTGAGTAATCCTTTATTATAAGTCTGTTTACAGTACATCCCCAAAGCTCAGACCACTTTCATGATGTCATGAAACCATAGTTTTCATGTTAACAGCTACCTTTTACATCTAGTTCAGTAGATTGGCAATTTCAGAGCTGAAATGATCTTAATGATTCTAGAAGAGTATTTTCTGTTCGAGAGAAGAGCTCAACCTAATATGTAGTGTCTGTTTGTTAAACATGTGTGAATGAAACAAAACACAACTTCAAGTATGTTTTTGATGAGGAAACAACATTATAACAGGTCAGATCAAATAGCATAATATGGGCCCTTTTAAACACCATCACTGTAATGAATAAAACAGAATTTTCATATATGGATACTGGGAATAGTATTAATCTGCTTTTCCATTCCCTTGAGCAGAAAGCAAGCCAAGTCATTTTGTATATTGGTTAGTGTTCTCTCCAATGCAACTCAAATTAAACTTTGTAACTAAGGAGACCAGTTTGTTGCTGAAAGTCTTTTCCCATTTCGCTTCACCTCCACTTCATCTTGCTTTATGTCCCGTACAATAAAATTAGGGGTGTCAAATTATCGCGTTAATTGCGATTAATTAATTACAGTCATATTTAGCGCGTTATGTTTTTTAATCGCGTTAATCTAATTTTTAATCTCTAACTTTAGTGTTTCTGTATGCGAGTTGCTTTATTATAAAATCTGTTTTTATGTGTTATTGGGACAATAACACACACACACACACACACAAAAAAACACATTTATACATTTTTTTTATTTCGGTAATTCCACTCATTGCCAGAAACCCACACAAAACGCGCGCAGTAAGAGCGATGTAACGTCATGTTAAAGTTGGCGGCGTCAGGGACAATGGACGAGGTCGTAGAGCCAGTAGAACAGAGTCAGCAGTGCACAGGTAAAAACACATTCGTGTCTTGGAAATTATTCTCCCGACGTGAAATATAAAAGAAAATAACTAATATAATATCGCCTACAACTTAAATGTCACTGGTGAAAACAACCTGCATAGACTCATGATGTCTGCACTACTGTCCTATAGTGACCTGCCACATGAGGGGACATGCACACAAACACACACAAACACAAACACAAACACACACCTTCATCATCGTCATTAACCTGAGAACGCGCGGACCACGTTTCCTTCCGTAGTTACTGCGCGGACACCGACGTGCTCCCGTGAGCCGCGTGTAAACCGTGTTTTCTCGTGTACGCTGCGTAAACCGCGCTTCCTCCTGTGCGCCTCTAAACCAGAACTAACACCAAGACTAAAACCAGGACTTATCCAGTCCAGGATTAAACCAGGTCTAAACCAGGACTAAACCAGAACTAAAACTAGAACTAAAACCAGGACTAAACCAGCACTAAACCAGAACTAAAACCAGAACTAAAACCAGGTCTAAACCAGGACTAAACCAGGACCAAACCAGAACTAACACCAGGACTAAAACCAGGATTAATCCATTCCAGGACTAAACTAGGACTAAAGTAGGACTAAAGTAGGACTAAAGCAGGTCTAAACCAGGACTAAAACCAGTGATTTCATATATAAAGCATTTCTCTATCAATAATATTTTTAATATGGTTAAGGAAAGACTGGACTTTTTATTGTCTTTAAGTAGACAAAAGTTATTATGTTCAGATTTCCTCGTCTTTGCTACTTTACAGCAAACAGTTTCTTATTCATGGAGACTTGGGCTCAACAGCCAATTTGGAGAGATTTGTTAAACAATAAATGACTTTATAAAGTCACTTTTTTAAATCTATATCAGTCTTTTGATCTGCCACAAGAATGTAATAATGAATTTAAATGAAAATACCTCAAATTGAAGGCTTTTCTCAACAATTTTTAGGTGAGATCAAAATGAGATTAATTAGATTAATTCATTACAGATCATAATTAATTAATCTCTCAATTTTTTTTTATTGCATGACAGCACTAAATAAAATATATGTGCTGAAAATAGTATGAAAGTATAGCTTACTTTGAATTACTTCAAAAAAATGCTATTCTATAGACCAGTGTTATTTAACAAATATGGGGGGGCAGCTAAAATTAATATTGTTAAAATGCTGATTTTTGCTGCCATACAGTGAGTTCTTGCATCTAGACACCGAAAGAAATGTTCAGGTTCAAAATTTGTGAATTTACTTTTTGGATATTTCATGGCAAAGTACAATGTAATCAATAGGGAAAACTGTCTCGCCCCCCATCTGGGAGTATGACATTATCACATTCTAGACTCTGAAAACTACCAGTAATTTTACACTGCAACAGTGATGTATACATAGAATTACTTGGAAAAAATGTCAGCAATTTGCATCCTATTTAAAACTTTGCTACTTGATATAGTGTCTGTGCAGGCCTGAGATGGAGAGAGTGGCTGGCTGCTGTAGTAAATCAGAGCTGACGAGTGACCTTTGATAGCCATAGACAGAAAAGGTTACATGAGCGCTGAGGAAAATGGGTCTATCTGTCACTTAACAGAGAGCTATAAATGATCCTGCCTGGGCCTGTATACTGTATATATGTGTGCGGGAGAGTTTAGAAGTGAAAAGTACAAGTGTCTCCCCCCTTTATCCACAAAACATTAACAGAAAATTGTTCCCTAAAAAGCAATTTATATACTGCCCTTATCACATACAAAGAAGATAAAGCATTTGTGATATATGAGGTGCTAGCTCAGTACAGGTATACCCTGTAAAATAAAAGGTCTTTCACATTCAAATGTAAGCTTGCAATATAGATCAAACTATCCAGACCAGGGTGACAAAATAAACACATGGTTCAGAAAATAAATAGGTTAGAAGTAAAGTAAGCTATCCCTCACTTTCATTTGGGAAAATATTCTGTAACCTGTATTATCAAAGTTCTGCTGCATGTGCCATTTTATTTTGGGCTTTAGTATCAGGTAGATCTTTAAAGAAGCTGTTATTATTCTAACTGTAAAACAAAGCTTGAAGCAGTTGACCTTGCTTGATTGCAAAACACGCTGCGGTCCTTAGAGTGCGCAGGGCTGATTGCTGGCTCGCGGGCTACGGCACCAAATCAGTAGCTGGTTCGACTCAGCTATCAGAGAATTCAACTGAGCTGTGTTTTAATAAGTAATGCTGTCTTTAAGGAGCTGGATGGTCAGACTCAACATCTTTGTGATTACTGCTGGCAGTACTAATTTATGCCTCCAGCCACGCTGGTTGTATGTGCTTTGATACTTCCCCCTCTCCCCTATGCCCCCCTAGTGCCAAAAGTGCTAAATTAAGCTCAGTGTATTCTACAAACCTCAGCGACCCATGCTATCTAATAAACTACTAATGGAGAGAAACACAAGCGTCTCATTAGGATCCTGCCAAAAGACACACTCGCACATACACACTCACTTAGAGGAACTTTTCTCTGGCTCCAAGCTGGACATTAATGATGTTGCAGCTGGTTTTAACAACTATTTATTTACTGAGGGGATCATTTTGCAGGGGAGAAACCTGATGAAGGTGTTTGGGGAATTTGGGAGGTATTAATCAATTCTGCATTTTTTTTTTTTGCATTTAGTTTTTTTTTTTTTTTCTGAAGAATCCTACATGTTTGTTTCAGCTTTTGCTTAAGGGGTTTCCACTAAAAGGTCAAATACAATCTTTTAATTTGATCAGTTTACATTTTTTACTATTATTATTTTTAAAGAGCCCATATTGTGTTATTTTCTGATCGATGTTATATAATGTCCTGATAAAATACATACATTGAGTGTGTTTCATTCACAGATGTTTAACACACAAACCCTGTATATTTAGGCTGATATCACAGAAAACACCTTGTGATGTCATGTAGTAATAACAGAAAGGAAGTGTGTTATAACGTTCACGAAAATCATTTGTATGACATTCTAACATGGCTTCAAGTCAATTTTGCGTAATATGCAACCTTTAATTGTTATATGTTGCCCTACATTGCCAAAGAAAATTACAGAATTTTGGACACATGCAATGGTAATAAACGAATTCTGATAGGTACATATCACTTCTCTCCACACTGATACACCCTAAACTTCCTGCTTGAAACTGGACCATGTGACCTCTTTAGTTAGATTTGCTGGTGAACTCTCATACATGCAAAAAGGTGAAAATGGTACTCAAAAATCAACTGACTGGTATAGCATTTTGAATGACAGCTCAGAATTAGGGGTTGATGAGAGGCGCCTGTCTACCACTGATAAAAACTGACAGACATGCCACACAAAGTAGTTGCATAGTAATGATGGAGCTAAGCCAATAATATTATAATCAGTCAAAATCAAGGCTGGTGTCACCTCTAAACTTATGGAACAACATACAATAGGACTCCACTGGACCCTGACATACCACCCAGCAGCCCAAATGACAAACATTTAATAAGCATTCACCCGGGTGAGATTTGGGTAATGAACGGGAGTCAACAATGAATTATGGATCATATTCTAATGGTTGACTTACCCCTCTCATTACTGGCATGCTAATGTGGATAGGAAGCGAATGATTATCTGCATTATTAGTGAAGGGGGAAAGAGCAGTGGAGAGGAGCGTTTCCTGATGGCCAAGTCATCGCCATATCTATTCAGCTGGACACACTGGAGAAAGCACAGTTAATATCCACAGCCATGTTTTATTGTAGTGGAAATTACACTATGTCAAGACTATTTCAGCTCCAGACAATATTTTTTTTCCAATAAATGTGTTGAAAATGCCAAGAATTATCCAATCAAGTAATGAAATTCTGAGTGCAACAGCAAAAGCATTCACTAACAGCAGTTCAGCGCCAATCTGCACAGGCGTCCAACTGCTGTAATACATCTGAGTGCATGCATAGGCTCCCGGCAGCATTTATCACTGCACTGGTCAAGGTGGAGACATCTCCTGCAATCCATCTAGGGCTTTATTGGCACCAAAAGACTGGCTTTTATGCTATGCCCAGAGATTTATGAGCAACTAAAGACACGTATTTGTGCATGCGCGTGGATGTATAAATTAGCAACCAGAGTGCGCCTCCTGCTCTGAAAGGGATCAGGCTGCTGTGTGCTTATTGACACCTCACCTCTCTTACAGTCCTGGCTTTACCCATCTATCCCTCCATCCATCACTTTCCTTTAAAAGCCTGTTAGGAAACCCAATACCTTTCATTAGCACAAAAAGATTAGCTTTTTAGCAGGCAGGGTGTTTGTGCACGAGGAGAGAGAAAAGAGCAGCAGAAACAGTGAGTGGGAGGGATAAATAAAGATAATCAGAGGCGTAAGCAGCCAGGCTGCCACTTAGCTTAACCTACAGCTCCACACCAGCACACTCAAACACATGCTTAAAAGACATTACACACCATACAATTACACAGCAAAAGAAAAGTACTTCAACACAAACAAATATGAACTAAGGAGGTAATACTGTAAAAAAATAACTGATAATGGATTCTGCTCACAATGACAGCAAAAGATTTTACAGATAGGGTTTGCAGCATTTATTATTTGCCTCTTTAAATGTCACTTCTGAAACTGGCTGTTCTACCTATTTATACTTGCTTGACCAGCCAGTCTCTTACACATTCAGTTTGAATTCAAAAGGGTCTGGAACTAGACCAGAGCATGAAAACCTCTGTCCAAACTTGAGACAGTCCAACCACAGCCGCTAATTTCTATCACATGTCTCTCAAAAGCGGAAAACCTCTCCTCTAAAATATTCTCATATCATTCAGAACAAAATATATAACTTTTACCTGAAATAAGTAATATTTTGTTGCTTCGATTGTTGATCCTGCATAAAAAAATGTTTCTACTTTTTTATGTGTAAAACATCATGTTTGTTTTAGAGCACACATCTCGCTGATTGGTTAATCCACCTGTCAATCATGCCCTGTGAAATCAGGTAGGCAGGATAAGGCTCAAGATCTGAGATCCATAAAGTTTTGTTAAATTGTGTGGTTCTGCCAGGTAACAGTTTTAACATTCATACTTAATGATGTTAAACTTTCAGCAACATTTTACCTATCCAGATTTTTTTATTGCCAGATTAAACTAATTTTCAAGTTTCTATACTTGCATAATATTGAATTTTAGCAGATATTTCTTTTCTCTGCGTTACTGCACAAGCAGTCAACACAACTTAACTGCGTGTTTACCTGTCAATATTCACAGTGCATTTAATGTTTGAACATGACAAAATCTTGGTTAATGGAGAGCATTTTGGCACAACTTGCAGTCTCTTGGGGGCCATAAAGCTTTTTATTCATTCATAAAAGGGCAGAAGAAGGTTCTCATTACACACATTTTGATTAATCTTGAGGGCTTGCCAGGAGTACAAACAATCACATTGCTTTTCCCCTGGGAGAAAGCTGCATCACTTATAGTCCGAAAACACACTCTTATTTAACCCACTCTTTCCCAGGAGAGATGGTCTTTAGTCATAAAAAAGCACTGTCCACCCACTAAGATGTTTTACCCAGCAGCTCCAGCTTACAGAAAACAATCTACAGAACAAGATTAAAGGCACATTTTAACCTAATGCCTGTCAGCTTTTGGGACAGAAGAAATCTATACTTCATCTGAAGGGCTGAGGTGTTGGTGCGCACGCAGAGTTTGTTTGTGATTAGCCCGGCCCCCCGTGGCTCACATAATCAGGTTGCCGTGGGTGTACGTCTAATTCACAATATGACTACGTGCATGTGATGGTAAATGACAAGTACAGAGGAAGAAGCAGAATCGTGCGCACACACACTCGCAGAAGAATTAAAGTTATCGATCGGCCCGTGGCATGCTCCCACACCCAGATCAGAGCTTAACCCTGATCAATGTCTAATCTATTTGTTTGTTTGTTGGTCGCGCGTGCTCCTCTACGCATGATCTCAATTTTCAGCTTTCTCTTGACAATGGCGTTAATATTCTCCAATTTCACGTGTGGCTTTATCCCCATTAAGCGTTCCTCTGAAGTATGCTAAGCAGGTGGCCTCTTACCCGCATTACATGAAAACTCCAACTTAAAGTGATTTGTCCTTGAGCAAAACATCAATCAGTCTCCTAAGATCCAGTCTTTGCACCACATCTGATTATCGTAAAGCAAACTCTTGTCTTTTGGAAAATGATTAAAAATTATTCAAGATAACTGAGTATATAAACAATATAAACTTTAAATTAATTGAGAGTAAATGACATTTTTTAACAGCAACTGATACTTTGCAGCTGTCATTAACATTTCCTGGGGGTGTGAAGGTAACTGAAAGCACTACTACTCTTAGAAGATCTGTTACTTAAACTAATCTGAATTTTCAAGACACAATCTGACCAGAGCTGACATAGTTGGAGCAATTGGTGTGATGATTTCTGACCTTAAATAAGTCTCTCTCACATAAAATTACAGTCACATGCTAGCTCGCATAAGTTTTTCAGTTAGTCACTCTCTCCTTTTTTGTTGAAAATCATACAACTAAACAGGACCATGAACTTGAACCATGAATCACGGGCTGTTGAAAATGTATTGTTTAAATCCATTTTGCATTTTTTCTTGAGCTGTCAGACTATCTTAAAACTTTTTGTCTTGAAAAACTTCTCTCTCATTCTGCTTTTGCCTGCTTCATTTATTTTATTTATTTATGTCTTCACATCAGCATATTAGAGCAGACCTGCTTGTCTCCAGATGACGTTGTTGCTTTGCCTGGAATGTTTCAGTTAAACTTACCTATCTCCACTGAGACAAGCAGGTTATGCCACAGCACCAAGTTACAGATCACAAGGTATAAAAGCATGATTTTTCAAGGTATTCTGAGCAATAAAACACCTCTAAATGAATAAATGCAAGATAAACAAATTGGAATCCCAGACTGCAGGACATTCCAGGCAATAACCTCTCTATTGAGACAAGTATGTGGCAGACAAGTTACATAATGCACAATTAATTAAGTTCAAATCAACAAGTTTGTTTTCTCAGCAAATTTTGAAAGACCAGTCATCACAAAGAAGACTGTGGAATTGTATTAACTGTTCAAACACATATTAAAAGAGCTTTGAGCGATGGGATGATAACATCTATTGGGATGAAAAGAAATGGTGTCAACAAAACTTATTTTAATTCACTTATTTGATTTAACGTGTTTACACTTCAAGTTCAAGATGATGGCAAATCGATAAAATTATATTCTTTTCAGTGTCCGTGATGACCAAGGGAACACTCAGGGTATATAAGCATGGATCACTTCATTCAAACACATATAGATTTTTTTTCCATTACCACTTTATGTACCTATAGCAATATTTTGTATGTATGTATGTGCGTCAACTCTTCACAGATCCAATCCTGCAATCGACAAGAGGAAAAACAAACCACATTTTCAATTACAAACAGATATTCATAAGAAAGAAGTAATAAGCCTGAGATGCTTTGAATTTGACAGGGAAACAGCCCCACCTACAGGACAACTTTGTTACTACGGACCAACAAAGCGTCCCAGTGTAAGAGTGAAATTTTGTATCCCAATTTTAAATTCGAGTGCATCTCTTTGTCTCAGCACATCTTAATGAGCCTCTTGAGAGTGGAGCCATGTGAACCTGCTGTAAGAGGAAACTACCTGTGACTCCCGGCAGTGTACAATGCTCCTCCTCAGAAACACTGGATCTGCAGATTTTGGAGGGACACTGCAGTACTTTGCCTGTTAAATAAAGGTGTTCTCTTACACTGAGTTGACTTAGTGAACACTAGACTGGAGGTGGTCAGCATGCACTCAGCACAACTACTGCACTGACACGCTCTTTAAAGTCATGGAACGAGATCTCATCTGATGATTTCTTTAAAAATTAAAATATAAAAAAAAATTAAATAATATTTTCCATTCAGTACAAATGTCCATAAAGTTATTAAGAAAAATAGACTTGTTGCGGCGCAGTGATAGGAGGTATTGTCAGTAGCAGATTACTATGAAGTAGCAAAGTAAGGAAAAAACGAATATTGACTTGGGCTTTTAGCCATGTCACCATGTTCTTTTCTCATCAAAAACACACCTGGAATTGTGTTTTGTGTTTTTCATTTACACGTTTTAGTAACCCTTTGTCAACTGTCTATATATCCAAAGCTCAAAATGCACTGTTCCACATTGTGATGTCATTTAGGGTTAGTTTTTCCAGTAATTTGGTAATTCCATTGCTGAAATTATCCAAATGGTTCTAGTGAAGGTGTAGGGAGTTTAAAAACAAGGTGGAACATTTCCTGTATTATCACATAATCTCACAAGGTAGAACAGAGTGTTTTCAGTTTAAGAGATCTTAGCCTTAATATGCAAGGTCTGTGTGTTACACATGTGTGAATAAAATGTGAATGTTTTTGACGAGGAAACAGTATTTAAACATAGCTCCAAAAATAGTGTATTAGACCCTTTATAATACTTTTTGTTGACAACTTTTTCTTTAGTAAATAGTTCAGTACTTTTGACTACAGTGTCCTTTTCCACCTCTGAAAGCTATGAAGCACTCTGACACTCGCTCCACTAAGATGAGAGATGACACAACACAACACATGGTGGGAGATTGGCCGTGCCCTCTAACCCCTCTCTGTACATGAACTTGCCTCTCAAATATCACTGAGTCCGGGCCCAGCGGGAAGACCTTTGCGGAACAAAGGATGGCTCAGATAAGAGGTAGCTCAGCAGCCTTTTTCCCAACACTACAAAGAGACCACATGCCCCGCTGGCCCAACTGGATACTGCCTCGCTCTTGACTTATCCCTCGATGTTGAAAAACACAGGTAACTGGATAAAACAAGGGACTATGGGGCTGTGATTTTGAAGAGGGTATGGGCAGAGTAATGGAAAAAGGGAAGCCATGGAGAGTGATGGATTTTGAAAAGTGATGAAGTGACTGTGAAGGTGAGACAAAATGACCTTGACAAGGAGGGTAATATTTCATTCAAACTCAGCCAAGTGTGGTCACTAAATGTTGGGATGTAGCCCATAAATTACCTCAGGAAAAAGGTAAAGATTTATTCATTGGAGAATCTGGCTTAGAAGTATTATCATGGCAGATAACATAAGATTTTTTCTTCTTTCTGCTCCTTTTCATTCATTTCTTGTGTGCTTGATGTTGTGACACTGTCGATGTCTTTTTATGCTTTATGAATGAAATAAATAAATAAATAAAAAATAAATAAATATTGCAATTTTTGTTATAAAAAATTTAACTATCAAGAATACAATATGGTCTTTACAAAAACACTGAAGATAAAAAAGAACAGAAACTTGCAATGTAATCTTCTTAACAAGGCTATACTTTATTTGTACATCTTTATGTTTAACTTGAGAGTGCGTTTTATTTTAGTGTTCTACCATGACATTTATAGGCACATTTCTGATGGATATTCATAATATTATCTAAATATTATCGTTGGGATAATAATAACAAAAAAAAAATCAATATAATTTTTATATATAGTTTTGCCTACCCTTACAATAACAATTCCAATATTTGAACTATGCAGAAACAAATTGGTGAATAATTTACAGCATCTCATAGTGTTAATAAAACATCAATAAAACAACAATCAATAAAAATAGTTGCACTTGTAAAATAATCACAAAATAGTCATTTGAATATCTTGACTTTATAACACTGATTTACTTATTCCATCAGAACAAATATGCAGCTACTAACATTCAGCCATTGATTCCATTTTGATTGCACCTGAACTAGTCCAAAAATCTCAGCCAAATGTTGTGTGTGTAAAGTGCTGGCAGAGATACAGAGGTGTGAGACAGATGTGTGGGTCATTACTGTAATCGCTCCATTTACTTCATTCACCCCGAGAGGGACGGCTGGTCAGCGCCATCTGGACATGCTAGCACCAGTGTATACACGGCTAGCGCCAGCCATACAGGGCTTCAGGAGTCGTCAGCCAGATACTGAAGGGAGCCTCAAAAATGATCATTATGTGTGGAAGAGCATCTCCATCCCTCCATTTTCTACTCTCTCTTTCATCAATTTCTCTGCACATTCCCCCAAGACCATCTGCCTCAGAAATACAGGAGTGTGCCTTTTCCCCTTAAGACTACAAGAAAAAATGGAAAAGGCCGTGGTGAATGGGAGCATAGAGAAGACTTGTTCCAGTCTCTTGAGAGAATGGTCACTAAGAGCAGTGTGTGCAAGTGGTTAAAAGATAGACTCTGTGAGCTCATCTACATGTAATTTCCTGTGATGACTGGGGACGAGGAGGAAGGTGATGGGGAGAGGAGAGGCCGAGCTGAAGCTCTGGACTCAAGAACGTGCCGTGTGATTGTCAAGAAACATGTTGTCATGGAAATGACACATGTCAAGAGACAAGAGAAAGACGAAAAATAATTGAGGAAGAGGATCCAGATTTAAATGATAAAATCGGGAAGATAAATATACTTTGTAGTCTCAAGTCAAATAAATGCACAGTATATCTCAGTCACAGTGACAGACAATGGCTTTAAATAAAGTTGGTGAGATATGACTTGAGATAATGGAGAAAAATTATTTTACTATGAATGAATTGAGACATGAACAAGTTGAATGTGGAATTATTACACATTTTTTAACTTTAGCTTCAAGTTTGCTAATAATTAGTAACAATTTCCCACAGTATATACTCATGTGCCATTGCATGAACTCACTGAGATCTTCTAAATCAAATAACCTGTCTTGAGCCGTTGGTCTCATTTGTATTCTATGTGCTTTACGTTTTGAACATCCATGTTCTTTTCTCTTTGTCTATCCACTGGCTCCCTCTCTGGCTCCACTTATCCCCCTTGTCCAAAGACCTCTTTTTCTGGTCTGGCTCTCTGTATCCCCGCAGAGCCAGGCTGACATTGGGCATGAGGTCAGTGAGATGGGCAGACTTGCTGGTGCTGTCAGTGGGCTCAAATGAGCTTAGATACAGTGTGCAGAGACACCCATGGGACACTCCACCAGCCCTCAGCCTCAGACACAGACACACAAACTCTGCAATTACAAAGATGCAAATATTTCTGATGTGTTTGAGACGATGTGTGTTTCTGATGTGTTTGAGTCTACAAGATAAACCACATTCATAAATGAATGAATGATATGACCATTTTAAAACAAATGTGTTGCACAACTACAACTGATCATTGTTAACACATTATCAACTTGAAATAATGTTAGTTATTGGTCAGCAATCACTAATCATATCATATATGACAATTTCATCATATAATATTTCCAGAAAATTGACCAGAGGAATAACTTTTGTTGCACTGATATAGGACGAGCATTATCTATTAGTAGAAATAGCATAATCCTATATGAGAAAAGGTTAGACAAACTCTTAAATGTCAACTCAGAAAACAACATGCTTGCTTAATTTAAGACATGATGAGATCCATGTATAAATATTTAACTTTTAAAAGGGCAATCCTTGTAGTGGTATTATAAGTAACACAGTTACAGAAATGTCCTATTTTTCCATGTTCTTTTACATGAACAGCAGAACATTTGTAATAGGATGTCATGGATAGGGTCACTTTGGATTACAGCTGAAAGATGTGGCAGCTAAAACTGTACCACACTACCCCCATGTGGTGATGAGGAATACTGCAAATGAAAAGTACCAAAAGCAAACTTGTTGCATTTATGAGAATAATATTAGTGCCTAATGCTCAAAGTCCTACCCAGGTGTAGTGTTTGGTACCTGTCCACATGTTGCCTCCTCTAATCCCGCCGGCAGCTCTGGTTACAGGATTGGGTTCCAGGTCATGCGAGCTGCACAAATAGCCTCAGTCACACAGGAGACATATCACTTTTCCAGTTTGCAGAGGTCTGAATTTGGCATGGTTATTTGTGTTTTCATTGTTATATACTTGCACTGACTGGAAGTATTCAGGTAAGTCATAACTACACAAGTATATCTTTCTAAATTGAGGCAGCCACGGTTTATAGTATTGTACCATTTTTCCAGTGGTGTCTTCATGATGGCAGAGGCTCCAGGCAGTGGCAAAAGCAGTGCACGTCTGGGCAGCAGTGGGACTGGTGTTGTGCGTGTGCCCCAGGAGCCCTCTCTCAAAGTCGGAGTGGTTTTAGATGAAAGGGTGGACTTCCTTCGGGAGCAGGCATTTTGCGTGCTGCGGGTAAAGACAGATAAGTGGAACCGCTTCATTGGAGCAGAGGAGAACCAGAAGATTATACTGGATTTTCTAGACCACATCTGGACCAACCGCCTGTTGCTGTTCACCGGACCAGGGGGAACACTGCACACAGGGGATGCTCAAGTAAGATATAATGACAATGACGATTTTCACCATGTATTGTTATTTAACATTATATTCTATTTCTAAAATAAATCAAGCAAAAAATAGGACTCTGGTAATATGTTTGTGGCTAATTGGCTATAGCATTTGCTGCATGGCTACTATTTAGAAGAAATTCTATCTATCTATCGATCTATCTATCTATATTCTCTTCAGCAGATATCTCTTCCCATACTAATGTAATTGTTTTGAAATAAGTCACTACTTATTTCCGGTGCTTTCAATGCTGTTGAAAGCATTCCTACTGTTTTTGCATCTGTGAAGACATCTCCTCCCTGGAAAACCAAAATATTATGTGTGATTAAAAGAGGAGTAAAAAGGGTCTCACGAGAGGAGTTTAAAAACCAGCTCAGACTGGGAGAAGTGCCAGGATATCCAATGGAGCATCTTCCACTGGTCATCTCAGAGGTACGGGAACAGTGAAACTACACTTAAACCGTGAAGTGATGATACTTACCAACAGGAGCTATGACTACAGGTGCTTGTGTCTGTGCTGTCCAACGGTCTAAACCACGAGGACTGGCCACGAGTGGTGTCAGAGGACATTCACAGACATCTGGAAAAGCTGAGGAGTAAAGTAGTGACGCTCCGAGGACGCGCGGAGGGACGCACACTTCTACCGCTACCGCTGTGCGTGGAGAGGGCCCACACACGAGACATTGCAATAAGGTGAGCTATTTAAAACAAAAGTAACTAATGATAAAACATGTGTCTTAAACGCGCTTTCCATTAGCGATACTATCATTTCAGAATAAGGCAAACTGCAGGAGCAACTGGAGTTTATTTTCTTTGACAAGAACAAACATATGAAACAAGCACGATGCAAATTACCGCGAAAATTTCTGTGCACCGGATACATAAATCTGTTAAACCGGATGTCGAATGTGTTTAAGTTTATATAATTTTAATAACTTATCTATTCATGCATCTGTATATTTTAGGTAGTGCCTAAGTTAAGTTTGTTTATTCGTTACTTACCTATCATTATATGTACCTCTCTGTCTTCTCTCAGCCCGACTGGTTGGCCCGTAGACAGTGGACTGTTATACTCCATCGAAACTCTCATTATTCAGTGGTCAGGGCAGATATGGACCGTGCTACAAAAAGACTCTGGTGCGATGCTGCACGGGGGAGACCACCCAGTCCCCAGCGTGGAGCTCCATTTCTGGTCTACTCAACGAGAGAATCTTCGGGGCATTCAGTCTCAAGTAAAGACTGATAGTAGATTTTGGATGTGGTGGCATTGACACACTTATTTTAGTGTGCAGTATATTTTTTAATTCGTGAATTTCATTTCAGATCCAAAGTCCTAAAGTGAAAAAGATCATGGACATCCTGAAGAGGGTTGAAAGCAGTTACTATTATGCTTTCCTGGATGTCTGCCGCAAAGTTGATGATGGTCTCTTGTCGAATTAGATTAACCTTTATAATCCATCCATTGCTATTAAATCATTAAAATGATCTGTTGTTTTAGCGGTGCTGGAAGCAGACGACATTGACCTGTATCTTCGGCCACTGCGTAGGACGATCAGTAACTTAGAAGAGAGGAGTTTTCCACACACAGAGATTTTGCTCCATCCTCTCTATCACACTCTCTGTCTCATCTGGAGCCACTCCAAATACTATTGCACTCCACAGCGCATGGTGGTGCTTCTGCAGGAGTTTTGCAACTTGATCATTGAAAAGGTAACCCCCTTGTGCACAGAGAAGAAAGTGAAACTTGCACATTTGTTATTTAACTTCACATTTAACCTGCTTATGATTGTCTACAGGCGTTTGCATACCTGATCCCAGAGGAGCTTTTTAAGATGGAGCTGGAGGAAGGTGTGGAGCGTGTCCAGATTACAATCACAGTACTCCAGACTTTCAAGCAGCTGTTCCATACGTACAGGCAGCAGGTGCCCCAGTATTACAAATACAGCCACTTAGTGAAGCTCTGGGACTTTCCTGCTTCACTGGTGTTTCAACGAACAGATCGCATCATGGAGAGACTGCATATGGTTGAGGTCTGCAGGTTTTTTTGAGAGAATTATTATAAAATTATACTCTGATACATATGTTAATATTGAATCCACAGGGGTTATTTGCAACAGCTTTGGACTTTCTGAAGTTGGAGAAAGTTGAACTGGGTGGATCGAGAGGGAAGGTGTTAAATGAGATGGTTTTTACCCTGAATGAGGAGTTTCATGACCGATGGAGAGCGCTCAGAGAAAGCAAATATGACCCTTTAGACTACACCAAAAATGTGAGAATCAGCTAAAACACTATTTGATACATTTAATTTAGTTAAAAGACCCTGTGGGTTGAGATCAATTGACAATGAATAAATAGAAGCAGCCACGGAATAATAATACAATTATTGACTATGCCCAGCAGTGCAGTAATTGAAACACAGTCAAATAAAGTAGTTGCTTAGCAACAAAGCTAAAGGAGCGGGTGATGGACTTTTTTACATTTGTATTGACCATTAGTTAATTTTTCAAACTAGTAACCATATTTTTGATTTTTACACAGGATTTTGTGCAACATTTCAAAACATTTACGGAGCAGACCAAAGATTTTGACCAGAGGCTGGGAACAGTTCTTAATCTGGCTTTTCAGCACTCCAAAAACCTCAAGTCCACCTTTAAGGTTTCCTTCAGCATCTTCTCTCACAGTAGTGGCTTGGTCATAGCATTAAGCAGAGACTATATGCATAATTATGTTTATATTGTCCCCTGCAAACTTGTTTGTTTGTTTTTTCCACATCAAGTTATTGAAAATATTTGGAACGCTGCTTGACAGACCTAGGATTCACCAGTTGTTTTCTCCAAACTATAATGTGGTGCTAACTATGTTCAGTGAGGAGATAGATCATTGTCAGTGTATTCTTGACCAGCACAAAGACCAAGTAAGAAATATTATTCTCCATTCCTGTTTTGTTTGTAATATAGTAACATAATCTGGTCATTACATTTACATTTCAGTTGCAGTCTGGCACAGTCATTTTGGGGAAAAACATGCCATCTGTGGCTGGAAACCTTGAGTGGTCTCAAGAACTTCGGAAGCGTATTCTCACTAACAGGAGCAACCTTTGCCAGCTCGCACAAATGTATGACTCTCAATACCTTTTACAATATATATGCACAAAATGTTTGCACACTGTTCAAGGTAAAACACGCTAAAACGGAGGTCAATCTACAATTCATACATAGGTTGATTTTATTTTTGTCAAACACTAAAAATATTTTGTAACACTTCAGTGGCACTAATTTGAAAATAACTGAACATACCATGCCATTCTTTTGATAAGGCCTCTAGGCAGTGCAGAGGCTGATGACGTGTTACAGAGGTGCGAGCGTATACTGACAGTCTTAGATCAACACGATGACGAGCTCTTCAAAGAGTGGACTGTGGGACTGGAGGGAATGTGCCAGAAACATCTGAGTGATCCACTGCTGACTGTAGAGAGGGACACAGGCATGTTCCAGGTCAACTTCAGTCCTGTGGTAAGTTGGTTCAAACTAATCAGTCAACAAAGCTGTCTCAAGTTTATTCATACTTGTTCCTGTTAATATTTCTCACAAGTTAACCTCTGTATTGCGAGAGGTGAAGTATCTAGGAATCCTAAAAAATCAGAGCATTCCTAAAGCAGCTCTACACCTCTACTCCAATCGTGAGCGCCTCCACATGGTGAGCGACCCACTCTTATGTTTTCTATAATCGATAAATCTAACACATTTTCACTCTGTTCGGCAGTACACACAGACACTGACCTTTATAACTCAGTGGTATAATCAGCTGCACAGCACCATCCTGGCTGTGGAACTGGGCCTCGTCAAAGCTGAGATGGACAGAGCAAGGCAGCAGCTCGAGCCTGCTGTGAGAGAATTAACCTGGGCTCAGGATGACCTGTGGTCCTACATTGAGAGCACACGAGACCTTATCAGAGTACTGAATTTCATTGCTTATTATTATTATATCTTATTTCAAACCATAATATGTAAGAAATGAGTTACTGCCAGTTAGATAAAAAATAATCTAAAAAAAAAATTACTCAAAAACAGATGTAAGTGGTTTTCCATTACAATCATGCCTCTTTGTGTTATCAGAGCCTCTCTAGTCGTGTCCATAAGAGCAAGGCTAATGTGGAGGCCATCCAGGCTCTCATGGGAAGGTTTAGTCACCGAGCTTTTATCACTAGAAAAAGTCGCACGTCGACGTTACTCAGCTTCACTGACATTGAAGACAGTGTTACCAAACAGCACACACTTATTAAGAGTACTGGAGAAGATGTTCACAAACTACTGCAGGTTTGTTTATATCTCTTTGTATTTGTTCCACTGTAAAGAGCCTCTGAAATCAATGTATTTGTTATATTTACAGGAGAACCAGTCTCTGCTTGGAGTGACAGCTTTAGAGAGTGCCGAATGGCAGGCGTATACAGACTACGTGGACCACATGATCCTGTCAGGATTCTCTAGTGCAGTGCGGTGCTCCCTGCAGTACCTCATTGATAACACAGACTCAGAACAACATATTTTACCACTATTTGGACTCCAGTTGGTTCTCAATAACAACGAAATGACATTTGACCCCCGTCTGGACTTTGGGCAGACTGGCAACTTTTATGACATTGTTGATACGATGGTCACTAACATCGCTAAAATGGCATCTTTTATTCCACGTGTGGCTAAGCATAAGATGTTGGATAATTATCAGGTGCAAATAAACTTTTTTAATTCTGTGGACTAGTATTTTCTCTGACAAAATGTAAACTCTTTTCTGTCACCTTGGGTTTGTAGAAGGACATAAATGAAATGGAGGATTTGTCTGAGATGTGCCGCACAATCCGTTCAAGAGCACGTGCTGCTATTGCCAAAGTAAGAAATTAACTAGTGTCCCATTGGTCATTTTGCATCTTTTTATTTTTAAAATGTTTTCTATTTGTAGGTCAAAGAATACCAGGGATCATTTGCTAGTTACCGTTACCTCTGGACTGATGATAGGTGATTTATATTAATTTATGACACTTACACTGGCATGAAATTCTTGTAAAGAATTTTATTATTTTTCATATCAGGTCTGAATTCATGAGGCAGTTTTTGCTCTATGGCCATGTGCTAAGTACTGAAGAGGCTGAACTTTATGCTGACTATGAACTGAAGAAAAATCCACCCACACTGGACAACTTTAAAGAACAAGTGGGCATGTTTCCCTTGAACTCTTGAACTTAAAATATACCATACTAACTAATCAAATTTTTTTGTCCAGATAAACATGTTTGAGTCTCTGTATGAGCGTGTCAGTAAGATGGAGGACTGCAGGGTGTTCTGTGGGTGGCTCCAGCTGGACATTTCACCATTCAAACACACACTGATGAATGTGATCAAAAGGTGGAGCTGGATGTTCAAGGAGCATCTCCTTAACCATGTGAACCAGAGGTAAGACATGATTTTTATTATTTATCATATATCTTGTACATGTCAAATATGAAAGAAAATCATAAATAAACAATTCAGTAATATAGACCTGTCATGATAATTGCTATGTTGTTCAAAACATGGTAAATGGAACAATAATTTTTGGAGGTCAGTATTTATCATGGGTATTTTTTCTTTATACTAGAGGGGAATTTTTAGTTATTTTTACTACTTATATTAGATTTTAACTTAGTAATTGGTTGAATAATTAAATTCTATGACTCATTATACTTGCAAACTAAAGTAGTAATAGTTGGAATAGTTTTTTGGGGATCATAATTCTACCTTACGGCTATAATATTTCCATAATATTATGTCCCTTGCTCTTCAGCGTAAGGGATCTCTCCGCTTTCGTCCAGGACACGGCCCGAGGGCTCTCTAAAAAAGTAACTGATGGTGATTATGCTGGACTTGTGGACATTATGGGGCATCTGATGGCCATGAGAGACAGACAGATAAGCAATGATCAACACTTCAAACCTCTCAAGTCCACTGCTGAGCTTCTGAAAACCTATGGACAGCAGCTGCCAGAGAGTGTATACATCCAGCTTGAGGTATGTGTGTGTATGACATCATCATTCAGTGGTTCAGCTTTGTCTTAAACTCTGAGTACCCTGTATTTCCTCTAAAAGCGATTCTAGTGATTAATCTGTTTGTTTATTGTCAATAGTAACTGATATTTTTTTTGTTTTATAACTATATTCATGTCCAAAACCATTCCACATAAAAAGCCCAAAGAATGCTATCCTAATTGATTATAGTGATAAACTCAAATATAATGTTATGTTTGATCACAGGAGCTCCCAGAGAAGTGGAAAAGTCTGAAGAAAATTGCATTCACCGTTAAACATGAAGTGGCACCTCTGCAGTCTAATGAGGTTTCAGTTATCCGCAGGAAGTGTGTCCGGTTTGAGGTGAGTCTTTGTGTGACCTGTATAGGATGTCACTGTTGCTGCCCCCAACAAAGAGCTCAATAGCTGACATGTAAACCCTCTCATTTTCTTTTATGCATTATGTATGACTGATAGACCTGACCCCTACCTTATCATGTGAACATATCTTTTGTGTACTAGTTATTGTTTGTATTCACTGAACCATACTTTGGCTTATAGGTCAAGCAGCATGAGTTTAGAGAACACTTTCGAACTGAATCGATTTTCAGGATAAGTGTAGAGGAACCATACCGAAAACTTGATTCGGTAAGGAAAACTTTTTCAGATTTATCTAAATTTGCCAATGCATAAAATTAAAGAGGGATGACTATTTTTATATTTTCCAGTGTCATCATGGAGTGGCAGTGATGGAAGCTGAAATGAAAAAGCTTCAAGACACAGCCAATCTGTTTGAAGTCAGCTTTCCAGATTATAGACAGCTCCGGCAGTGCCGTTCAGACATTGTGTTGGTCAAGGCTGTTTGGGATATGGTCATCTTTGTTAAGGTAAACATAATTGTGATATACGTATGTATAAATATAATATTAAAATCTTAATGCTTAGCATAGAAATAAAGGTGATTCTTACCTTTCAGACCAGTATAGAAGACTGGACTAAAACACCATGGAAGGAGATCAATGTTGAACAAATGGATATGGAGCTCAGACGATTTGCTAAAGTAAAGTTAATTCATAATTTTATCATTTTATTTTCAAAATTTGTTTGTGATTTTCTTGTCTGGTTGTAGGAGATGAAGCTGTTGGATAAAGAGGTACGAGTGTGGGATGTGTACATGGGGCTAGAGTCCACAGTGAAAAACATGCTCACATCTTTAAGAGCAGTAAATGAACTGCAGAACTCAGCTGTCAGGGAGCGGCATTGGCAGCAGCTTATGAACACTACTGGGGTAAGATTCTACATCCTAGTGGAGAAATTCTGTAAATATTATTTGTTTTTAGCTCTTCTTAAACTGAATTGACACTGTCCTCTGACATGCGATGTAACGTTATTTATTTACAGGTAACATTTGTGATGGGAAAAGGCACTACCCTTGGAGACTTATTGGAGTTACAACTCCATCGTGTGGAAGAGGAGGTCAAAAACATAGTAGATAAGGCTGTAAAAGAAATGGCTATAGAAAAGGTGAGTTTCTACATTTTGCATGATTAACATTTGATATAACAAATATGTTTTTTAAAGAAAATTGTCACTTTTTCCTAGGTCTTGGCAGAGATCACTCAAACATGGAGCATAATGTCATTGTCCTATGAGACTCATACCAGCACAGGGATGCCTCTGCTTAAAGCAGATGAGAACCTTATAGAAACACTGGAGGACAATCAGGTCAGCATGTGTTACAGATTTTCTGAACATATATTGGCACTGCACAAGTTGCCTGAAACTCATTACAGCACAATTTATCTGTAGATCCAGCTTCAGAACATCCTGATGAGTAAGTATGTAGAGTATTTCCAGACAGAGGTGAGTGGCTGGCAGAGGAAGCTGATGGTGGCAGACCTAGTCATCTCGTCCTGGATGTCAGTGCAGAGGACGTGGGCTCATCTCAACAGTATCTTCACCAACAGTGACGACATCCGCTGCCAGCTGGCCAGTGATGCTGAACGCTTCCAGGGAATACACAATGACCTTCATGTAAGACAAACATTTAAGCATGTAGAAAAACACCAAACATGTCTGAAACACATCTGTCCTCATAATAGTTTTCTTTTGTCTTTCCCACAGTCATTGATGACTAAGACGATAGAGAATTGTAATGTAGTGGAGGTAACCAACTTCCCTGGCTTTTTGGAGAACCTTGAGGCCCTGCAGCAGAGACTGTCTGTGTGTGAGAAGGCACTGGCTGAGTATCTGGAGACCAAACGACTCACTTTCCCTAGGTTTTATTTTGTGTCTGCCTCTGATCTGTTGGAAATAGTCTCAAAGGGAACACAGCCCAAACAGGTGATCTTTACCTTCTCTGAATATTTGGTGTAACATACAGTAGTTTATGTTTGACTGGAATTTATATTTATTTTGTTTCTACATTTTTAGGTGACAAGACATTTGTTAAAGTTATTTGACAACATAGCAGACCTACGCTTCACAGACTCGGAGCGAGGAGGAGGCAAAGAGGAAGAGGGGATTGCCGTAGCGATTGGCATGTACAGCCGAGAGGGAGAGTATGTTCCCTTCTCAGAGGCTTGTGTGTGTGAAGGACAGGTACTGGACATATCTGCTGACGAGCTGTCATTACTGCAGATCTCAGCACTGATCTTTGCCTGGTGGGTTTTTCAGGCAGAGTCATGGTTAAGTGCATTGGAGAACTCCATGCGTAGTACAGTCCGTAAAGAGATCCAGGAGGCAGTAGCTGCATATGAAGACAAACCTCGAGATCAGTGGCTCTTTGACTATCCTGCACAGGTTCAAACATCGTATAATTTAAAGCTGGTCTTGATATAGTGCTTGCTAAAGTTTGTTTTGCCTCATGTGTAGGTGGGCTTGACTGGAAGTCAGGTGTGGTGGGCAACAGATGTAGTAATAGCTTTTGAGAGAGTAGAGGAAGGGTTTGAAACAGCCCTAAAAGACTACAACAAAAAACAAGTATGTTTACACAGTTTTGGGGGGAAATATAACCTGACCATTTAATTATAACTAACGTCCATGTGTGTGTGCATGTTTAAGATCACACAGCTAAACTCACTAATTCACATGTTACTTGGTGAATTAACACCTGGAGACAGACAGAAGATAATGACAATCTGTACTATTGATGTACATGCTAGAGATGTAGTTGCTAGTCTGATAAGTCAAAAGGTAAGGCACATAGGAGCATTATACATGATATTGTGAGTATTTATACACGGAATATTTAGAAAAGTTTCATGTTTTACAATGAACAGGTTACAACAGCCCAGGCGTTTTCATGGCTTTCTCAACTGCGCCATCGATGGGATGATGAAACCAGGCATTGTTATGTGAACATTTGTGATGCCCAGTTCCAGTTCAGCTATGAGTATCTGGGAAACACAAACAGACTAGTCATCACCCCACTCACTGACAGGTGCATGTGAAGTGTGTCTGTCTTTTTGTATCTAGTTAGTGAAGTTTAAAAAAATATGTGTAAATCTTTCCATTCAGACTTTTATTTTGTATCTTATATGTTAAAATTCTTGTTGAGGTGTTACATAACCCTGACTCAGTCCCTACACCTGACTATGAGCGGTGCTCCCTCTGGCCCAGCTGGAACTGGTAAGACTGAGACCACTAAAGATTTGGGGCGCTCCCTGGGCATCATGGTGTATGTCTTCAATTGCTCTGAACAGATGGATTACAAGGTGAATATGGTATCATCTCATTTGTTTGTTCTTTGACTTTTTATTTGATCTTCATCTTGTCAAATACAGTCCATAGGCAATATTTACAAAGGACTGGCTCAAACAGGAGTATGGGGATGCTTTGATGAATTCAACAGGATTTCAGTCGAAGTATTGTCAGTTGTAGCTGTACAAGTCAAAACTATCCAGGATGCCATACGCAATAAAAAACACAGGTGAATAGAAATGTTTCATCACACAGCACACGAAATATTAACATTAATACCTTTGTTTTAGATTCTATTTCTTGGGAGAAGAAATAGAATTGAAACCAACTGTGGGGATCTTCATCACTCTGAACCCAGGTTATGCTGGTCGAGCACAGCTGCCAGAGAATCTTAAAGCACTATTCAGGTTTACTCTTCTTTTTAAGTCTTGTTGCACAGTAGGGTTTAATGCAGCTCATGTGACCACGCTAAATTCTGTTTGTTTCCAGGCCATGTGCCATGGTGATCCCTGACTTTGAGCTGATCTGTGAAATCATGTTGGTGGCAGAAGGATTTATAGATGCTCGGCTTTTGGCACGCAAGTTTATAAGCCTCTATACCCTCTGCAAAGAGCTGCTGTCCAAACAGGTATAGCTACTGAATGTCAAAAATAAATCGATACACTCTGATGCCAAACTTAACACTGATTCTTGAAATGTAACATAGTTAGGCCAGATGTTTTAAGTCATAAATAATAATTTCTCTACTGTCTAATGTATCTGTCAGGATCACTATGACTGGGGCTTGAGGGCCATCAAATCTGTTCTTGTTGTGGCTGGATCTCTGAAGAGGGAGGACAGGAGCAGGCCTGAGGAACAAGTGTGTAGACTAGATAGAAATGCAAATATGATGGGTTTTTTTTCTTAATTATGTAAACCACTTGCTAAATTTGGATTTTTTAATCTCTGTCTTTCACTTCTTTTCTGTAAAGGTACTGATGCGAGCCTTAAGAGACTTCAATCTCCCAAAGATTGTGACCAGCGATGTGCCAATATTCTTGGGGCTCATCAGTGACTTGTTTCCTCAGTTAGATGTGCCAAGGAAGAAGGATCCAGAGCTTGAAAAAGCTGTGCGTCTGTCTGTGGGTGAACTGCGACTTCAGCCTGAGGAGAATTTCATACTTAAGGTTTCATTATTTTATTGTATACTGTACTGTATGTCTCCCTGTGATGCAATGATATTAAAATTATATAATATTTCCTTAGGTCACTCAGCTGGAGGAGCTGCTTGCCGTCCGTCACTCTGTGTTTGTAGTTGGTGGGCCAGGCACTGGAAAGAGCCAGGTATATAATTTATAAATCCACATAGTTGTTTACATATATTACGTCATTATAAAGGTTGGCATATGATTGAGTAAATGTATAAGTGTGTCTATGTATTTTTGTGTATGTATGTCTTATCAGATCTTAAAGACTCTACACAGAACTTATTCAAATATGAAGATGAAGCCTATTTGGACTGACATGAATCCTAAAGCCGTAACGACAGATGAGCTTTTTGGTTTCCTACACCCTGCCACGAGGGAGTGGAAAGATGGTAAAAGAAACACTTATTTTTAAACTGTATTTTAACCTTCTCTTTTAACGATCATGATCTATATGGCACTCTACATAGTGTATTAATATTATATTACTATACTATTCATCAAATTCATGAAACTGTCTTTGCCACAGGTTTGTTTTCCTCTACAATGAGAGAACTGACTTCAGTGGGACATGATGGCCCAAAATGGATTGTTCTTGATGGGGATATTGACCCTATGTGGATCGAGTCACTCAACACAGTCATGGATGACAATAAGGTAATTTTTTTATATATTCTATAGAATTTATATCCATCCATCCATTTTCTTCTGCTTATCCGGGGATCGCGGGGGCAGCAGTCTAAGCAGGGACACCTTAGACTGCTCTAGAATTTACATAATGTACTTAATCATATTTTAGCCTAATCCATATTTTTGTAGGTTCTCACCCTGGCCAGTAATGAGAGGATCAGCCTGTCATCCTCTATGCGTTTGCTGTTTGAGATTTCACATTTAAAAGCTGCTACACCTGCCACCGTGTCCAGAGCAGGAATTCTTTATGTCAACCCGCAGGACATTGGCTGGAGCTCGTAAGGCAAAGAAGAACATACACGCATTAATGCCATATGTTATTTGCATAGTGTGAATTCTGTTTGTTTAGTTATGTCGCCAGCTGGATAGAAATGAAACAGGCCCAGTCAGAGCGGGCAAACCTTACCATCCTTTTTGACAAGTATGTTCCTTATTGTCTGGAGCAAGTGCGCTGCAACCTCAAAACCATCACACCAATGCCAGAAAATAGCATGGTTCAGGTATAGGTGACTACACAGATGTCACAGTAACATAATAAATTATTCAGATTTCTTATTATATGACTTTTGCACTTTCTCATACATACACTGCATTTTGTTATAAATAGACACTGTGTTCTTTATTGGACTGCCTGCTGACCAATGAGAATACTCCTCCAGACTCTCCCAGAGAACTGTATGAGGTTTACTTCGTCTTTGCTTGTGTTTGGGCATTTGGAGGAGCACTCTTCCAAGATCATGTAAAGCTTATTTAAATAGTTAACATACATATTGTGATATGTATAATAATGTGGGTCAACGAGAAGAGGTCAGATAAATGTTACCACTGTGTTATCCACAGCTGAACGACTATAAGGCTGAATTTAGCCGATGGTGGTGTAAAGAGATGAGAGCAGTGAAGTTTCCGTCACAGGGCACAGTCTTTGATTATTACATTGACCCAGAGACCAAAAAGTTTACTCCCTGGAGTGAAACCATAGTGCCCTTTGAACTTGAGCCTGATGTCCCTTTGCAGGTCTATTTGACTTTTTATTGCAATATTATCACAAATAAATATATTATGTCAGTGATTATATTCTGTGTTATTTTGTTTTAGACAGTATTGGTCCACACTCCTGAAACCATTTGTCTGACGTACTTCATGGACCTGTTGCTCCAGCGAGGCAAACCCATTATGTTAGTAGGAAATGCAGGAGTGGGTAAAACAATTCTAGTGTGTGATAAGGTTTCCAAGCTAAAAGAGGACTTCATGGTGGCTAAAGTGCCCTTCAACTACTACACTACTTCTGCCATGCTCCAAAGTAAGAACAATTAAAGCTTTCCTGTAGATACTAATAATGTTGTTTGTTTAGTTCTGTATAGTAGCACAGTGGTGTCTCATTCAACATTTGGATCACAGGAGTCTTGGAGAAACCTCTTGAGAAAAAAGCAGGCCGTAAATTTGCTCCTCCAACTCCCAAGAGACTTATCTATTTCATAGATGACCTCAACATGCCTGAGGTTGACGTTTATGGGACAGTCCAACCCCACACGCTCATTCGGCAGCATCTCGACTACAACCACTGGTGAGCAGAAACACTAACCTATAAGTTGCCTTCACGGTCTAGAATTTGATGATGACAATTTTCAGATGGAGGGCAGGGCCTATGTAAGTAAATGGAAGATTTCAATCAATTTAATTAATTTAATTAGAGATTGTGTTCACAAACTTGCTATAGTAATCTTGTGTCTTAAAGTCCTTTCAACTACAACAATCATGGTTTGAATAATGACACCACTTTCTGAAGCTATTGTGATAAATAATTTCACTTGTGTGTGGTTATACAGACAGAGATGATGTGCAAGGTGCTAGTTTTTGTTTCATGTGGATAGGCCCAGTAATTAGAGAAATGTTAATCATAAACCAGGTCACCACATCTGCAATCTGACAGTTATTTCACCAGAGGCCTGGTCTGTTCTCCAGCTCAAATTTAAACTAGACTATTACCATGTTACGGGGAACACAGCCTATTGGCACACACAATGCATGCACATATTCAAACCATGATACAGTGACAGTCCAAAATACAATTATAGGTATGACAGGCAGCGGCTGGTACTCAAGAAAATCCATAACTGTCAGTATATTACCTGTATGAATCCAACTGCGGGAAGCTTCTCCATCAACCCCAGACTCCAGGTGAATGGCATTTAAAATGTATCCTTCTCTGTGCTGTGCTATGCTGTGACCTGTTAAATACTTATAATGCTATCTTTCATTTGCAGAGGCACTTTGCTGTATTTGCAGTGCATTTCCCAGGTGCTGATGCATTAGCCACCATCTTCTCAAGCATACTGTCTGCTCACTTTCTCCAAGGAGGTTTCAGCTATGGAGTTTCTCGATCAGTAGGGACTCTAATACAGGTGATATACACTGAAAATATTTTGTATTTTGTTTGTGTATGCAAGCCATAGACTGTATAAAGAAGTGGACTAAGGGAGTGTGACATCACCCATGGGGTTCAGCTCCAGTCAAATGAAGCTAGCATATAAGGAGCATATTTTGGAGCCAGTTCCATATTAGGAAAGGAATTTATTTACGAACAAAATAGTGAAATAAAAACACCAGGATCATGTAGAGCGAGTTAATACGAACATTTTAAGACTAAAATGGCGAGGCTCACTGCAGCAGTTACAGAGAAAGGGGTGACACTTTTTCAGTGTAAAGTCAGTTGAAGCCAGAAGTGCCTCCATGAACACTTCCCACTTGAAACGTGACGGCTCGCAGGTTAGCTGTGTCCATTTATATATACAGTCTATGGTACAACCACATTCATATTGACAGCTCTATATCTCATTTATTTTTAAGGCTGCCATTTGTCTACATCAGAAAATTAGCCAGAACTTTCTCCCAACTGCCATACGATTTCATTACATATTCAACCTGCGAGACCTCTCCAATATCTTTCAGGTAAATTTAATCTGTAATGTCAATATTTACTGCCTGCACTATTATATCTATCTTCTTTTGACAATATCTCTAGGATAAGATTTTTTCACCTTGAGATTAGGGATTCACTGATTTTCAGTTCTGAATACTGATTTTGATACTATAGCTTTAAGTATCTGCCGATTAAACGATACCAGTGCTGAGACTGTAAACAACATATATTTCCTATTCTAAAATAAAATAAGACAGAATTTATCTAATTGTGTTATGTAGCTGTAGTTTATCCTTCAGGTAACTACAGAACAGCTTTATGTAAATAAAAGTATTTTTGGGGCAACTACACCAGTAAATTGTCTTACATGAATTTATGAGTCAAACTAGGACATTGGCTGAATGTATATTTGGAAACCAAGATCCAATACAGTAAATTGTCCAGTTTTGGCACCAATATCAGATATCAGTATTGGTGCATCCCTGCTTGAGATTGATATAGTTTTATTTTCATGATCTTGTGATGTACAGGGCATCCTATTTGCCCTGCCTGAGTGTATTCGTTACCCCATGGAGCTTGTGCACCTGTGGCTGCACGAGTGTTCAAGGGTCTACTCCGACAAACTGATGGAAGAAAAAGACGTGGAACTGTTTAAAAATACTACTGGACACTGGCAAAAGATACTTCGAGGTGCTTTTATTGTTTGTATTTCAAATTTGGCCTTAGCTTTGACAGGATTTTCTTATGATTATTATTTTGGTCCGCAGGGAATAGATGAGTCCATGTTCATCCACCAACCACTGGTGTACTGTCACTTTGCACAAGGACTTGGGGAGCCTCGCTATCACCAGGTCTGACACAAGATGGTTAGACCCACTCTGTTCTGTAGTCCATACTGTTTCCCCCTGGCAGCCATTTATATTCCTAATTAACTGCAGTAATAAAGACAAAGTTGTTTAATTGTGTCGGACTTCAGTCAATTATCTGTGTGTATTATCTGAAGTGCACATATTCAGAGACGTCACAGCATGGACTCCACTGTCAGATCTAATCTGTCAGCATAGAAATTAAGATGAATGGACTGTCATTAGAAAGCTAATGGCCATTTGTTTCTATAAGGATTTTAAAGTAGAAAATAATGATTAGCACTTCTGATAAGAGCGTAAATCCATTACATTATCCGGGCTCTATCTGAACTGATTTGCAGCTCTCACACAAAGACCAAAGTCCCAGTTCATTTGTTTATTTGATTGTGTTCTTAGGCCTCAGACTGGGAGAAACTCCAGAAGACTCTGGCAGAGGCTCTAGAGCATTATAATGAGCTGCACGCTGTCATGGACCTAGTGTTGTTTGAAGAAGCTATCCAGCATGTGTAAGACCCACACGCCTCGGATAGACATTGCTGATAGATGGACGAGGGAGGGCTAACACAGACCACACACCAGGCTCAATGAATGCTGTTTCTTTTTGTCTAAAGGTGTCGTATTAGCCGTATTCTGGAGGCCCCTTATGGTAATGCTCTTCTTGTGGGCGTCGGTGGGAGTGGAAAGCAGAGTCTATGTCGGCTGGCTGCCTTCCTCAGTTCTCTGGAAGTATTCCAAATCACACTGCGCAAAGGCTATGGCATCAGTGATCTCAAGGTTACACACTACACAGTTAATTATGTGATACTGACTAGTCTTCCAGTTCATTAAATGTGAATTGAGGCAATGTTCTTTGTTTTGTTATGTGATATCCAGAGTGATATAGCAGCCTTGTATATCAAAGTAGGAGTGAAAAATATTGGGACAGTATTCCTTCACACAGATGCCCAGATTCCAGATGAGCGGTTCCTGGTTCTCATCAATGACATGCTGGCATCAGGTATCATCGTATCTGTTATTTGATTAAATAAGATTGTTACAGCTTCTAATATTGTAATATCTTAGGTGATATCCCAGATCTATTCAGCGATGAAGAGGTAGATATGATTGTGGCAGCGATTCGAATGGAGTTGAGAGGCTTAGGCCTAATAGACAGCAGAGACAACTGCTGGAACTTTTTCATTGAAAGAATAAGAAGGCAGCTGAAGGTCCGAATAGTCACAAATTTGAAAGTCCATAATTTAAGCAGTGTTAATTTGACTGCACATGTCTGTCTTTCAGGTTGTCCTGTGTTTCTCTCCTGTTGGGTTTACTCTGCGTACACGAGCACGCAAATTTCCAGCTTTGGTCAATTGTACTGCTATAGACTGGTTTCATCCTTGGCCCCAGCTTGCATTGCAGTCTGTCAGCTCTACATTTATTGAAAAGATACACGGGTTAGAGGTAAAAAAAAAAAAAAAAAATGTGTATATTATTTTATACTATATGTATGTATATATGTGTATATATATATATATATATATATATATATATATATATATATATATATATATATATATATATATATATATATATATATATATATATATATATATATATATATATATATTAGTGCTGTCATGCGATTAAAAAAATTGAGAGATTAATTAATTATGATCTGTAATTAATTAATCTAATTTTAATCTCACCTAAAAATTGCTGAGAAAAGCCTTAAATTTGAGGTATTTTCATTTAAATTCATTATTACATTATTGTGGCAGATCAAAAGTGACTTTATAAAGTCATTTATTGTTTAACAAATCTCTCCAAATTGGCTGTTGAGCCCAAGTCTCCATGAATAAGAAACTGTTTGCTGTAAAGTAGCAAAGATGAGGAAATCTGAACATAATAACCTTTGTCTACTTAAAGACAAACCATAACCATATTAAAAATATTATTAATAGAGAAATACTTTATATATGAGATCACTGGTTTTAGTCCTTGTTTTAGTCCTGGTGTTAGTTCTGGTTTAGTCCTGGTTTAGACCTGGTTTTAGTTCTGGTTTTAGTCCTGGTTTAGTCCTGGTTTAGTCCTGGTTTAGACCTGGTTTAGTCCTGGACTGGATTAGTCCTGGTTTTAGTTTTGGTGTTAGTTCTGGTTTAGAGGCGCACAGGAGGAAGCGCAGTTTACGCAGCGTACGCGAGAAAACACGGTCCACATGCGGCGCACGGGAGCACGTCGGTGTCCGCGCATTAACTACGGAAGGAAACGTGGTCCGCGCGTTCTGAGGTTAATGAAGATGATGAAGGTGTGTGTTTGTGTGTGTTTGTGTGTGTGTGTGTGTTTGTGTGTGTTTGTGTGCGTGTCCCCTCATGTGGCAGGTCACTATAGGACAGTAGTGCAGACATCATGAGCCTATGCAGGTTGTTTTCACCAGTGACATTTAAGTTGTAGACGATATTATATTTGTTATTTTCTTTTATATTTCACGTCGGGAGAATAATTTCCAAGACACGAATGCGTTTTTACCTGTGCACTGCTGACTCTGTTCTACTGGCTCTTCGACCTCGTCCATTGTGTGATTGACGCCGCCAACGTTAACATGACGTTTACATCGCTCTTACTGTGCGCGTTTTGTGTGGGTTTCCGGCAATGAGTGGAATTGCCGAAATAAAAAAATTTATAAATGTGTTTTTTGTGTGTGTGTGTGTTGTTGTTGTCCCAACAACACATAAAAACAGGTTTTATAATAAAGTAACTCGCATACAGAAACACTAAAGTTAGAGATTAAAAATGAGATTAACGCGATTAATAAAACAAACGCGCTAAATATGACTGTAATTAATTAATCGCAATTAACACGATAATTTGACACCCCTAATATATATATATATATATATATATATATATATATATATATATATATATTTATGTATTCATATATGTATGATATATATATTTATATTTTTTTTTTTTTTTTTTTTTTTTGCAGCATAATGTAAGGTCTTCCATCAGTGAATTTATTTCCTTTGCACACACAAGTGTCAATGAGGTAGGAGCTATTTTTGTCAGGGCCACGGTCTAGACACTATGTCAAGTCTCCATTTGATTAATATTGTGTGCCTTGTTTTAATGCACAAACAGGTGAGCGTCAAATACCAGCAGAATGAAAAGCACTTTAACTACACCACACCTAAAAGTTTCCTTGAGTTTATGAAACTTTACGGCAACCTTCTGGGGAAGAAACGCACTGAGCTTACACAGAAGATGGAGAGGTTGGAGAATGGCCTACAGAAGCTTAAATCCACCGCTGCACAGGTAGAAACAAAATTAAGCAAATTAAACAAAAAGTAATTATAATTTTAATTAACTATATCAAAACACAATTTATGAATTTTACCAATTGTTTTAGGTGGAAGATTTAAAGGCTAAGTTAGCAGTCCAAGAAGTAGAGCTGTGGCAAAGAAACAATGAGATTGAGGCTCTTATTGCTAAAATTGGACAACAGAAAGACAAGCTCAACTTGGAAAGAACAGTGGCAGATGGAGAGGAGCAAAAGGTTCATTTATAGTATAAGTTTGCATGAATATGTCTTTTTGCAGTCATTCTGCATTTAACAGTTATGATTTTAGGTAGCAGCTATTCAAGCCAAAGTAACTAAACAGCAGCAAGAAACTGAAGATGACCTAGCTAAAGCTGAGCCAGCACTACAGGCAGCCAATGCAGCTCTAAATACTCTAAACAGGGTAAAAACTTTCATGCCTATGACCATATTGTTTTATAAAATATTCATGCATTGTGTGTGCTTGGTTGCGGTCTAGTTAAACCTGACAGAACTGAGGACATTTCCCAACCCTCCAGCCATCGTCACCAATGTCTCAGCAGCTGTTCTGGTGCTGCTGGCTCCCCAAGGACGAATACCTAAAGATCGCAGCTGGAAGGCCTGCAAGATCATCATGAGCAAGGTCATATTTCCACTGACAACTTGTAGTAAAACTGTAATCCCCTTCACAGCTAAACTAATGTTTAATTTACACAATCAAATATGTAACATGGCTCTAGTTAAACTTTAAAATCTTGTATACCGCTTGACAAAACTGCTTTGCAGGTGGATGATTTCCTGCAGGCTCTTGTAAACTTTGATAAAGAGCACATCCCTGAAGCTACAGTGAGGTGTATAAAAGATGACTATCTCAGTGACCCAGAGTTTAACCCAGACTTTGTGAAGCAGAAGTCCTCAGCTGCCGCGGGCCTCTGTGCCTGGGTCATTAATATCATACGCTTCCATGAGGTACAGAGTAGACTTTTAATAGATTTTCAATTTATATCCTGATCATACTTGATGATGGCTGCACTTTATTTCCCCCGGTTGTGCTGCGATGTAGATATTTGTAAGTATAGATTTGTTGCATTTGTTGTAGTTGAAACTGGCTTTGAGTTGACATGCACCAATCTCTGTCCAGGTTTTCTGTGAAGTTGAGATGAAGAGGATGTGTCTGTCTCAGGCCAATGCTGATTTAGTAGAGGCCGCTGAAAAACTAGAGGTTATACGCAGGAAACTTGCCGTGAGTGTGTACTTTTAAAAAAATAATGTTAACTATTAATATGAATTGTTAAGGAGTCAATATCAGCAAAATGGTTAATATTTTGTCTATTAAATATCAGCAAATATATTTTTTCTTAGGAGTTAGATGGTAATCTGGAAACTCTAACCACAGCTTATATGACAGCCACATCAGAGAAAGTTCGCTTCCAGGAAGAAGTCAATAACACAAATAACACAATAGAACTAGCTAATCGTCTGGTAAAAGGACTAGAGGTGAGAATGTACTGAAAAAGCCTTCTGATTTCAGTGTCAGAAGACGGGTGCAAATAAATGTTTTTTTCCAGAGTGAGAATGTGCGCTGGGGCCATTCCGTGGCCCAGTATCACAAACAAGAGGAAACTCTCTGTGGAGATGTGCTCCTGACTGCAGCGTTCATCTCTTACGCTGGATCCTTCTCTAAAAAGTACCGGAGAGATTTGCTGGACAACATGTGGATGCCATTTCTACGTGAACAAAAGGTAACACCAAAATTACTGTCTGCAATTTCCCTTTCTAACATTTACTACTTTATTTTCATTTTTTCCAGACAACCATTCCCATGACACCAGGCTTAGATCCTGTGTCAATGCTGACTGATGATGCAATGGTAGCCCAGTGGAACAATGAAGGCTTGCCTGGGGACAAGATGTCCACCGAGAATGCAACCATCCTCACGAACTGTTAGTAAAAATAAGCTATGTTTAATGCTTTAATGCACAATTTACACACATACAATTTATTTATATATTTGACCAAAACCATGTGTTTACATTCTCTCAGGTGAGCGCTGGCCTCTTCTCATTGACCCACAGCTACAGGGAATAAAGTGGATAAAGAGTCGCTTTGGGAGCACCCTCAAAGTTGTGAGCCTTGGGCAGAGAGGGTGAGTATGAACTCTGTGTTCAAATAATATTATGACAATAACATATCTTAAATAACTTAAAACAGAACATGTACTCACATCTTTTTTAAAGGTATGTGGATGTAATCGAGCAAGCTGTAGTGGCTGGAGAAACTGTCCTCATTGAAAATCTAGAAGAAACTATAGACCCTGTTATTGACCCTTTGTTGGGGCGACACACAATCAAAAAGGGCAGGTAAATCTGTGATGTTCTACTTGTACACATTTTTCATTTTCATAAGCTATATTTCTCATTCTACTTTAATCATTTCCTGTTTTTGAAGTTGTATAAAGGTTGGGGACAAGGAGTGCTATTTCCATCCAGGTTTTAGGCTAATCCTCCACACAAAGTTAGCCAGTCCTCATTATAAACCAGAGATTCAAGCTCAGACCACTCTCATAAACTTCACTGTGACCAGAGACGGGCTGGAGGATCAGCTCTTGGCCCAGGTGGTCAATCAGGAGAGACCAGACCTTGAGCACTTGAAGGTGTTTTTTCTGCTATATTATTCCCTCTATTCATAACATGTGGATAATTACACTGTGTCTCTGTCCTCCAGAGTGAACTGACCAAGCAGCAAAACATGTTTAAGATTGAACTGAAGCTTCTAGAGGATGAGCTGCTCACAAGGCTGTCAGCTGCAGAGAGTAATTTCCTGGGTGACAATGTCCTGGTGGAGAAGCTGGAGACCACCAAACACACTGCTGCTGAAATTGAAATGAAGGTGCCAGTGGCAGGATTAAAATTGCCACACATGATTAGCATTTTTTGTTTAATATACCACTTCTTTTGCTCAGGTCCAGGAAGCCAAGGTCAATGAAGTCAAGATAAATGAAGCTAGAGAACACTATCGGCCTGTTGCTGTCAGAGCTTCTCTTTTGTACTTTATCATGAATGACCTGAACAAAATCAACGCCATGTACCAATTTAGCCTCAAGGTAAGTAACTACCAGACAAATATAGTACTTATTACATAACTAAATGTCACTTTTTTTGTCAGGCCTTTAATGTAGTGTTCCATAAAGCAGTGGAGACAGCAGAGAAGAGTGAAGATGTGAAGAATCGTGTGAACACTCTCATAGACTGTGTCACATACTCCACTTTTATCTACATCAGCAGAGGACTGTTTGAGAGGGACAAGCTCACCTTCACTGCCCAGCTGGCTTTCCAGGTGTCCGTTTGTGGGGTGGTTCACATTAGAAGAGAGTCTTTTGTGTTTAACTTTGTGATTTTTATTGTTAGCTGCTGCTTTTGAGTAAAGAAATAGATGTACGAGAGCTGGACTTCCTGTTACGCTTCAATATTGACCACAGTTACATCAGTCAACTAGAATTTCTCTCTAACTCAGCTTGGAGCGCTATTAAGGTTTGAAAATGAGGAGTAAAACAGAGACATTTTTAGGTAATTAATGTGTGTTAATGTGATTACTGATGTTTGGATCCAGGTCATGAGCTTTACTGATGAGTTCCGAGGTTTGGATCGAGACATCGAAGGTTCACCGAAACGCTGGAAGAAGATAGTGGAGTCTGAGTGCCCAGAAAAGGAGAAGTTTCCTCAGGAGTGGAAGGGCAAAAGTGCCCTACAGAAACTGATCATCATAAGAGCCATACGGCCGGATCGCATGACGTATGCTCTAAGGTAAAATATGTCCTATTATAAAACCCCCAATATCGAATTGCTTTTCTTTGAACTGTACCTCTTGTCTGTCTGTTGGACACTGTAGGAATTTTGTCGAAGAGAAACTTGGTGTGAAGTATACAGAGGGTCGAAAGACAGAGTTTGCAAAGTCCTTCAGAGAAAGTGGACCAGCCTCTCCTGTATTTTTCATTCTCTCTCCTGGTGTAGATCCTCTTAAGGATGTGGAGTCACTAGGTATGAAATGCACTATGAAGATATGAGATAAGAGACATTCAGAGTTACGTGTTATGCTAGAGTTTATCCTGACATAGCAAAAGAGCAAAAGTGTTTTTGTTAACAGGAAACAAACTGGGTTTTACCATTGACCTTGGAAAGCTTCACAATGTGTCGCTGGGTCAGGGCCAAGAAGCTGTTGCTGAGGTTGCCATGGAACAAGCTGCAAAAGAGGGACACTGGGTTATACTACAGGTCGGGACATTTTATTTGAATACCATTGTAGATACAATTTAATTTTAAATGGATTGCTTTTCCCCTGCAGAACATCCACCTAGTCGGGCGGTGGCTGGGCTCCCTGGAGAAACTGCTGGAGCGCTGCTGTGAGGGCAGTCATCCTGACTATCGTGTTTTTATGAGTGCAGAGCCAGCACCATTGCCCCAGGAGCACATAATCCCCCAGGTACAGTATAGATGCACACTATCTCTTATCTATACAATGCTAGTATTAGACCTACAATACAATAAATATAGCCATGAAGCTATCTTCTATATTAAAGTGTCTATTGGAGGCTTTTCTATTCAGAAATAATACAGTATGTTTTACTATTTCTTGTTTTAGGGCATTCTAGAAAATGCTATAAAGATAACCAATGAACCTCCCACAGGGATGCATGCCAACTTACATGCTGCTCTTGATAACTTTGACCAGGCAAGTGTTTTAACATGCTCCAGATATAATGGCAGATTCAATCATACATGCTGTGTTGTCTTTGAAGGATATCTTAGACCAGTGCAGCCGTGAACAGGAATTCAAGACCATCCTATTCTCCCTGTGTTACTTTCATGCCTGTGTGGCTGAGAGGAGGAAATTTGGGCCTCAGGGCTGGAACAGAAAGTACCCCTTTAATACTGGAGACTTGACAATATCAGTAAATGTCCTCTATAACTATTTAGAGGCTAATGCGCAGGTGCAAAGTGTTTCTTTTTTATACATTTTGATTTTGTTAAATGTTGTAATAGTATAGAGAATAATACAGTTATATTATATTGTCAGGTGCCCTGGGAGGACCTAAGGTATCTCTTTGGAGAGATCATGTATGGTGGACATATCACTGATGATTGGGACAGACGACTCTGCAGAACATACCTGGAAGAATACATGCAGCCCAACCAGGTTTGTCTTCATGGCGTAAGTAAACAAAATAGTAAATTAAATGCTAATTATATAATCTTTTTTCAGTTTGACAGAAAACTTTCATTAGCTCCTGGATTTGTTGTACCTTCCAATTTGGACTATCAGGTATAGTAATATCATAATATATATTTTTAAAATGCCTGTCTAGATTGCTCTCATCATTTCCCTTCACCACATCTCCAGGGCTATCATGATTTTATCGATGAAATGCTGCCCCATGAGAGCCCAGTGCATTATGGGCTGCACCCCAACGCAGAAATTGAGTTTCTGACTGTGACATCAGATGCCCTTTTCCACACTCTGCTGGAGCTGCAGTCTCCTGATGCGGTCATGGGGGAAGGGGCCTCACAGACTCTGGAGGAGAAGGTGAGTACACTTACATTGTACGACAAATATGTATTTAAAATGATGTTGACATAATACTGATCAGTTTTACATAATGCAATTTTATGTATTCTGTTAAAGAGGAATAGGAATAACAAGTAGAACTTTTTTCCTGCAGGTAAAATCAATTCTAGACGAGGTGCTGGAGAAGCTCCCAGAGGAGTACAATATGTCTGACATCACATCTAAGACGGCCGAGCGTTCCCCTTACATCCTGGTATGTTTCCAAGAGTGTGAGAGAATGAACACTTTGATCTTAGAAATCCGCCGCTCGCTAAAAGAGCTTGACCTAGGACTTAAGGTAAACATTTATCTTTGTGAATGACTGTTTTTATCTGTACAACTTTTACACTAACTCTCAATTTAAAAGGGGGAACTTGCAATTTCTTCTGAAATGGAAAAGCTTCAGACTGCCCTATTCTTTGACAATGTCCCTGATACCTGGACGAAACTGGCCTATCCCTCTATCTACAGCCTGTCAGTTTGGTGCGTGTGGTTCTGGGACAGAATAGTTGCAATAGTTGATTTTAAACTATATTTCTGTATATTAGGTACAATGATGTGCTGCAGCGGTGTAAGGAACTGGACAGCGGACTCAGGACCTGTCCTTGCCCAGTGTTGTGTGGCTCTCTGGACTTTTCAACCCGCAGTCATTCCTCACTGGTAACCACACAGCAGAGCACTCATCCTACTACACAAGTATTTCTCGCACAAACCATGAATACTTTTGTTCTTTGCTCTTGTTCTCCAGCTGTGATGCAATCTTTGGCCCGTAAGAATGAGTGGCCACTAGACAAAGTGAACCTAACTGTGGACGTGACCAAGAAATTTAAAGAAGAGTTCAACCAGCCCGCCAGGGAGGGGGCTTACATTTATGGACTCTATATGGAAGGTACTGTCCTTCACATAGCATACCTTTCTCCCACTCTTGTAAAACTATTTAAACACATTTGAATTTTGCTGTAGGAGCCAGGTGGGACACTCAGGCTGGAGTGATCACAGAAGCTCGATTAAAGGAACTGACTCCAGCTATGCCTGTAATTTCTGTTCGAGCTGTTCCCAATGACCGCCATGAGACTAGGAACATCTACGAGTGTCCTCTCTATAAAACTAAGATCAGAGGACCTACATATGTGTGGACTTTTAGTTTAAAAACCAGAGAACGGCCTGCCAAATGGGTCTTGGCTGGAGTAGCTCTACTTCTCAGTGTGTGACTGATATATACTTATTTATATATATATATATATATATATATATATATATATATATATATATATATATATATTTTTAGATAAAATAGTCCTTATCTGATCTTGTGTGACTGGCAAGGGATTGGAGCAAGGCAATTTGTAAATTTCTCTATTTATTGAAAAAAGATTAAATATTCTCAAAAATGTCAAAAACACACTCTATATTTGTAATAGATAAAGTCAAAGCCTTTTGAACTAACCAAAACTTTAAACTAAACATAAAATACTATAAAGCGGGGAATTAGCATACAGTGCTGCCTCATTAGAGACATTCAAGTGTGTGTGTTTACTAACACTTGTACCTCTTACAGTATACATTATGCAGCAGGAATTAAATTACACAGGTGAAGTAACTGACAAAAATATGACAGCCAAGTTGTCCTGTCTTTGTTCTACTTCACAGTACAGAAGGACATAGTGTTGAGCGCATCAATAAAAAAATAACAAATGAAATGTGTTTAGACCAGCTTTTTCCTACTGGAGACCATAATGCACATATGTGCTTACAGGTCGACCTGTGTGTGCATGTCCATGTGTTCTTTTATGTCTTCAGTCACTGTCAGACCAGTCAAGCTCCATCATGTCCATTGCTGCAGAAGCCATCTTTATTTTGGTTCCCTGACGCATGCTGCAACTTTTGACAGAGTTCTGGTTGGATGAAGCTCGCATGCTCACCTGGACACCCATTTCCCCTCTGATCTTTTGGCTTATGGCCTCACTGAGATCACTCCGTACACCCTGGACAACAACTCCCATATCCCTGCGCCCTCTGACACCCAGCTCAGTCCTGACCCCTCGGCCTGAGACTTTCATTACTCCCATGTCACCCATGTTCATATTCATGTCCATGTCTCCCATGTCCCCTATGTTGCCCATGTCTCCTATGTCCTCCATGTCTAAGGACAGCATGTCCCCTAAGCTCCCCCTCCCAGGCCTTTAAACACTGTAGGAAGTCTTGATACTTCTACCACTCCTTCCATCCCTCTATCCTCAAGTCTGTCCTCAAGTCTGTCCTCACCTCTGTCCGCCTCCCAGTCAGCCTCCCTCTCTCTCCCAGAGTCCCCGTCTCCATAACTCCCTGAGTATCCCTTCCACATAGTCACCCTGCTTCGCTGTAGTCCCCCTGTGTCCCTGTCCCGTTCCTCCCATGTCCTCTCCTGTCTCTCCACCACCCCTCCTGGAAAGCTCCTCAGTGTCACCTGCACCCTCCCCCCCTCCAGGCTACCCCCATCATTCTTCTGCACCCAGCTGCTGTCATTCAGAGTGCCCTCTTCTTCTTCCTCATCTCCAAATCTTCCGGACAGTCCCCGAAGCATGGCGTGCAGTCTCCCCCCGTCCAGAGAGGACATGCTCCGCTCCAGTGTGGTGTTACTGCTCCTCTCAGTGTCTCCGTTACTGAGGGTCCGGAACAGAGAACTGACACCCGCGCTGCTGACCCCCGCGCTGTTGTTAGAGTCCTGAGAGTGAGACCGGAAGAAGGAGCCAGACGAGCCAATAGACAGCGGTGGGAAGAACTGCCAGAAAGGTAAAGAAACACTCAAATACACAACTTAATTTTGTTTTGTATTGTTCTTTGACACAGTGGTACTTACAGGTGACTCCATTAGAAGAGAGCTGGGACTAGGACTCATGTTAGACCTCTGCATGAGCCTCTCCTCCCATAGTTTGAGTCTCCTTTCTCTTTCTTCTAACTCTTTTTCTTTTGAGTAAAGCTCCCTCTCAAGTTTCCGTAAGCGCTCAAGAGTAGACTCAATTTCACACCTTTTGGATATATCAAAAATATGTTTTACTTTGTAGTTATTACAATGTTTTTATTTATACATGTATTATGTAAAAATGCCACAAAAAAATTGGCACAATTCACTGAGGTGCAGATACTGGTTGCTTCCACAAGGTGTCACTGTTGTTAAGTTTCTCAGGCTTGCTGCAGCTCTTTATTGAGGAGTATTGTTTATTCCCTATCTCCTTAACTCCACCCCTTCACCTCTCTCACACTGCACAATCCTCACTACCCTGTGTCTGTCCAACTTTCCACCCTGACCAAAACCACACTCACAACTGATTGCATCACAGTGGTAAATATGCTCAAAATCTCACACCTCGACTCAGTATTGTATCTTTCACATGCACCCAGTACATTGTGTGTTGCTGCTTCCTGTGTTTACAGATGACTTTAGTTCTTGTCTGCCTCCCCTACTCCAGTGCCCACCCCCACAGCTTTTTGCACTGCACTAGAGTGGACCGGCAGAGGAATCTCTTCCGTGGACACTTTCCAAAGAGCTTAATATAGACTGAAGTAGAGCACAGGGTCATGGATTCAACTTTTCTCAGGGGCACGTTAGTGTGTCTTCTGTGCCACTGTTGCAGTTATGTATCAACAATAAATAATATTATATAGTGAAAGTGTACCTCCACTGGTCTTTGTTATGAAGGAAGGAGTTGCACTGATCCGGTAGCCTGCTGTCATTTGCCATTGTCTCCAGGGTTAGGAGTACTTGCTTAAAAAGAGGCCGCTCCTAAAGAGACACAACATGAGTGGATAGAGGTTTCAAGTTATACAGAAAAAAGGTTAGACATGCATCAGTAACCACTTACCTTTGGATCAGCTTGCCAACATTTCTTCATTAGCTCTGCAAAACTTGCTGGACAGCTGGTGGGAATAGTAAGCCTCTAGGAAAGCAAAATAAGGGTATAGTTAATGCTTAAATTGATTAAATTCTACAAAAACAACACATCAAATGTTTTATATGCAATTACAGGGCATTTTAATCAATTGGTGTACATTCTGTGCATTTCTGTATTTATAGTATAGGTGATTTCCTAAGCATAACTTTATATTTGCAGCACTGCTGAATGTGTATAGACAGAGCCATAGTAAAGGGCAGAAATGGAAACAGCTCTCTCCAGGGATTAATCCTAAAATATGAACGAGTGGAGCGAGTGCATGCATTGGGTCCAGTGTAGAGGTATAGTGGTGGAGACTGGGAAACACAAAAAAGAAACAGAGGGAGAGAGAGGGAGGCAGTTATTTAGGGAGAGTATTTGGAGATTAGCCAAGAGCTACGCAGGAATCATGTTCTGGGAGTTGTTTGTTAGCCCTACAATGTGGCTGTTAGCATGAGTGTTCAAGGGGATCCTCTCACAGACTGGATAAAAATCAACCCTATAAATCGCAGTAATCAAGCCTCCAATCACAGTGTCCATTCTTCTCTGTGTTTGTGTCTCGTAAAGGTTTTGGCCAGGGGCAGTCTGGCCCAGCTCCACTGCTGTGTATCCAGGCCTTACAAGAGCAGAGAACTGACATCAGGACTAAAAATACCCAGCGGCCCACCTCACCAGCTCACAGTGGAAATCATGAGAGCATCGCATTGTTTCTCCAGTTTGAAGGGTGCACATGTAAAAACACATTTGGAGAAGTATGTTTTGTATTTGTCCGTAGTGTGGACTGTACCTCTTGCTTTTCAACCACCAACCATGCCACCTGCAGCCCTTCAAAGCCTTTGAACGGAACCTCTCGAGTCAGCATCTCCCATAACACCTGGTGAAAAGACCGAGTGGGATGGGTCACATCAAACAGAGTACCAAGTAAGACACACAAGTATTTTAGCAAGGTTGACTAAGGCAATATAGGGATAGATTAAATGTGCCACAGCATCTCAAAATGTCACCTCCTGTAAAATGTTTAAGGTGTTTTGTGTGACTTTTCAGGTGGAGGGTTCTTCAGATGCCTTTCTCCATGGCAACATTATTGCTTTGTCTGGTTTATTTCACAGTATGGTATTAAACCTTTCTATCATCATGGATAGGAAGGTATTCCTAGGTATTTTTGATCTATAAAACTGGAACTGTGGAACATTCTAGGCAGAGCAATAACATAGCCATAGAAACAAGCAACCAAACCCCCAACCAAAAATGTACATAGTGCAGTGTCTGGTACAGCTAGCATCTGCTGGTGCTCCTTGAAGAGATGCATGTGGTGCCCTTACACTGTCAAAGTGACCTGTTTTTGTATCATAAATAACAAAGACTGTTGTAACTGGTCGTCTATGACACATTTTTTTGGCTGATGGATGAAAAGCAGTGTGTACGTACAACTCCATAAGAATACGTGTCACAGGTCTCAGATACAGGCAGACTCTGGATGACCTCAGGGGCCATCCATGGAAATGTCCCTACTACAGTCATGTGAGTGGTGTGGGATAGGAACTTGGATGCTCCAAAGTCACAAATCTGTAGGACCAGGAGGAGAGAGCTGTGTGAATGATATCTATTTGAACAGAGCATAATATTATAATTGAATGAATATGACAATTATAATAATGCATGGCTACAGACCTTGAGAACTTTGTCTACTGTCATTACCACTGAAAAAGACAAATATATTATTTAATACATAAGTTCAAGCATAATAATAAAAAAATAAAATGATGACGCTGTTGTCTGTACCATTTCGTGACTTTAGGTCTCTATGAATGACTTTCACTGGAGCTTCCGCATGGAGGTAGTGCATTCCTGCAAGGAAAATTAAGAGCGCACAAAGTTTCATTACAGTATAGTCATTTTAGTCATCTTGTGCAGATGGTCAATATATTTACACATATTAACCTCCTAATATGTTTATTTAAAATGTTTTTGTGTTTACCTTTAGCTATTTGTATGGCCCAGGCCATGATCTGCTCCATGTCCATCTGCTCACTCTGCTCACTGGACAGGTACTCATACAGAGACCCACCACTTGCAAATTCTGTGAAACATTATTCAGAGTAGTCCACATAAACACAAGTAGCACTTCCATGAAACAGGCATTCAGAAACAATGCTATCCAATCCTGAGACTGTATCTACTTTGATAGTACTTTTCTTTTAATAAGTTATTCCCACCCTGTGAAACTAAACTAATGCAGGCTGTAGCTGAACGTCACATCTTATCCATAATTCTGTCCTGAATTACAACAGCATCCAGACTTTCAAATGTCCTGCCAACAAACACAACAAGAAGTACGGTTCAAGAGGATACAGTGATATTTGGAAACATGCACCCCTCATCACAGTGCTGTGTTAATGTGTCTCATGACATCACAAGGATCAAGTGCTCCACAGTAAAACAGTACACGCGCTCAAAGAGGACAGGCTTTGGCCCTGAACATATTTATTTAAACATCATCTGAAGTTTTCTATGCCTCATCAGATAAACTTTAATTCTAAAGATAGTTTAGGATTAGTCCTGGAGACTAGCAGCAGCTCTAACCTGTGACAATGCCATAGTTGGGCGACTCCAGCACAGCTCCATAAAACTGAATGATGTTCTTGTGACTCAGGACACTGAGGATTTCAGCCTGTACAGAGAAAAACATACATGAGCATTATACAATAAATTATAAGGGATATATTATGAATATTAGACAATTGTCAATATATGTGATGGTTACTGTATTTTCTACATAGAATATGGAAGAGATCCGAACAGGGCCTCTCCACCCTGCTATAAACATTCAATAAATCTGAAATGACATGTAGGTCAAAAGCTCTGCATATGTGAAATATGTGACCGTTGCTCGGCAACCTAACGGACCTTAATTTGTTTGACATCACAGATTTTCTGACCATCATACTTCATTACACTGTTGAGCGCACTGGGCCTGTGCACGTGCAGTGTGTACAAGCACTAACTTCAGAAACTAGTACAGCATGTGTTAGAGCATCAGGCCTTAGTTTTACTGCCGTAAAATGTTGACATCAGTATTGTGTTTTGCAACACTTTACCACAGCTGTTCATTGTGTTTTAAAAACAGTTAATTTGGACAGTTATGCTTTATTTAGTATCTTTGTTTTCCTTTAATTTCTAACCATGATCTGACATTTTATGGGGAACCTCCCAATCTGAGTGCATTAAGCCTGAATGACCACACAGCTGGCCTTAATACACACTAGAAAGAACAGGCAAGTCTTACCATAAATACATGGCTCTATCTACAAAGAGGTGACTTTGAGGAGGAGGTATGTTTAAGATAAACAGATGTTAAAAGACATTAGAGAAGAGAAGTGGAATATGAAAAAAACATTCAATTTAGGAAGAAAATATTCATAATTAAAAGCAACTTAAGTCTGTTGTAACAGACTTAATGATTGGCTAAGTTTTGACCTACCTCTTTGTCAATCTTCAGGAGCTTCTTCACTGCCACCTCCTTGTTCTGGGAAATCCAAAGAGCTCTGTAAACACTTCCAAAGCTTCCCCCTCCACAGTTCTCATAGAAAGCCAGGTCCTCATGTTTTATCTGCACAAACGACGATCCAGGGGACGACATGGCATACTGACTCAAACCTCACTAACACACACACACACAGACACTAATCTACAAGGCTTTACCCCCCAGAAAGGTTAAAAATCACAGCTTGGTTAAGAGTGTTGATGTAGAAATAAAGAGCCAGTATGGTTTCCTCCTGAGCCTTTCAAATGGATGTTGTCAGTCAGCAGAGCAGTGTGCCAGGGAGGACTAACTGGAAAGTACTGGAAAGAGAGAGAGAGAAATTTTGTGACTCAGTAAGTTCAACCTCCTAGTAGACTTGAAGGTACCACATTGCCTGATAGTGGTGGTCCAGTGATACTACAACAGGGAGGATTTTCCAGAGAGAGGCTGGATGAGATGAGGAAGCGATTTGTGTTGCAAGTGTGCAGTCTCCTTGCTGCAGACGCTCTGTTCAAATATGGTCACTGGCATGCGGGGCATTCCTTCATCCTGGCTAGCTGTGTCTATATAAAGATCTCACATACACACACACACACACACAAGGCCAAAGCACTCCAGGCTGCTCCACAAGCCTACACAACGCGTCAGACATTGTAAATCACTTAGCAATGAGGGTGACTGCCGCGGAAACCTAAATCTAGCTTCAATCACTAGTGGCTGGGCTAAAAACACTAGAGAGGATCTGTTACTCAGCCTGACAAAAAGGACAGTGACATCATCAAGGGCCATAGCAGTGCTTACATCAGCTGTAGAGATATAGAGGACAGCTCACTTGTTATAGTAAGTGTAAAACTGACTACAAGGCAACAGGAGCCAACATCAATCATTCCTCATTTGTGTTGGGGAAACAAACATTGTCCCGGTGATTTTGGTATTATTAGAAGATTTAGATGGACGTGTGGCTTTGGGCTGGTGAGAGAAATTGAGTAAGAGGTGGTTTCTCTCAGATGTGCAAATGGTTTCGGCAGTCAGTTAAACCATCAACACAAACCCAACAAGTGGAAAGTACAGGGTTAGGCTTCTGTAAATGTCATTGACCATTGTCTATCAAGCAGCATTAAAGGTGCACTGTGTAACTTTTGTGGTGGAGAGTCCATCACCAGCTTGTCTTCATGGAGATGTTATTGCTTTTCCTGGTATGTTCCACAAGATGACATTAAGCATATCTATTTTATGGTAGCAGTGAAGTAACACCACCAGGCCAAGTTACAAGTAAGATCTGTGGAGATGTTATTCTGTTTACAGATATGAATGCATGTTTATCATTTAATTTAGGAGCAATAAAAACACCTGTAATTGTATTAAATGCAAGATTTAAGTTTTATGTCATACATGGAACATTCGTGGCAGAGCAAATATTTTGTCAGAGTTTCAAAGTTTTGAGTTTTTATTCATGTGATGTTTGTATAATTGACCAAATGTAAATGCATGTGTCTCTGCGTGTCAGCATTCTTCACACTGTAAAAACAAGGCAACTTTACAACTGTAAGCACATGGACAGCTGCAGTGGAGGTGTGACTATGAGGTGCTAAGTCAGAGGATTTTCAAACAACAGGCAAATCATTGTAGGCTATAGTCTGGCATGAAGTGTTACCATTCATTAGTGCCATGAAATAATGCTACAGTCTATTATTACAGTACAGAAAAAGGTCAAGTAAATATTCTGTTTTTATTTGAGTCTAGAGCCTTGTTTTCTTCAGTTGCCCACCATAACAAACCAATCACTATAAGTCACTGTTATCCAAGTTTCACGTTGGATGCTTCCCATGTAGCAGCCCTAGTTTACAATTGGACAAAACAATTATGATGAATTGTCTTGTAGTTGTAAAACTTGTTTCTCTATGCGTTTATTGGGCTATAATTTCGTTATTAAAAAGTTGTTTGCAAATAGTGTTGATAATCTTTTTGATTCAATGTATAAGTTTTCATGTATTATTGTATAATTTTGTTATACTGTCATGCTACTTGGTTACATTCACATCCTCTAAAAAAATCATTACAGCAAAATTTAACAAATGCCAGATATTCATGACAAAGAAGCAATATTACACTGTTAAATTTGTTTAACTTTTATTTACAAGGCAGACTACACAAACAGTACAGTCACAAACCACTCCAAAAGGGTGGCCATACAGCAGTTCTCAACACATACCAATAATCACAACTAAAGCCTCTGAGGTCAAAGGAAAATATTGACACTTGTCATCAACACACTCAAAATCTACACACATAAATACAGAGAAATACTGACTTCTCTCAAAGCAAATCTGATCTGCTTCGACTTGCATTGAGCTGAGGACAATATAAAGGCAAAACTTAGGTGGAAACTTTAAGTAACATCATTAGGGCTCCGACCCGCTAATACTCTAGTTGTTGGACGTGTCAAACTAACTGTAAGACACATTTACTCACCCATAGGACATTGAATCCTACATAATCTATAGATTATATATAGATTAATGAAAATATGTACTTTTATATTGTGTACTGAAAAGGGGTAATGTTTTGATTATGATAGTGACTTAAGAAGGGTCTTTAGTGTAAACAGGCTACACAGGCAGGTACATTAAAACAGACAGGACACTTAGATAGAAATACAATGTATAGAACAAAAAGCCTGTCAATCATGCAACATAATTCATCCAAGTTCTATGCATTACAGATCTATCTAACAAGTCCAAAACAGTGACAAGTAATACAGTCTACTGACGAAATAGCAGCTTTCTGACTGTCAAGGAAGAAGAGGTTTTTCATGGCACAATACTGTATGAGTCCAAAACAGTGAAATGCTACAGACCCTTTGATTGTGTTGTTTTTTAAATGTAGTTGGTTTGAACATGGTGAGGGTAGTAGGGGGTGTACTGTATAGTGGCCTCACGTCCTTCTTGGCTCCAGCCTGTAGGAGAGTTGCGTGAGCGCCCTCTGGTTGTCAATCACGCACAGTTTCCTGACATAGCCCCGCACCTCGGCCTGGTTCTTGTTGGGCTGACAGATGTCCGGGTTGAAAGGTTGGCTTCTGCAGTGCCGTACCTGTCGAATTGTGTTGGCGATAATACGCTGAATGAAAGATGGGGAAAGTATTAGTTACACTTTAGGGGACCCCTCCAAAAACCTCCATTACTTTTTACAGCCAGACCAAGCAAATTAATCAATACATTAACTGAAATAAAATAGATAGATATAACTTTTTTATTTGCTTTTAATTTTGTGTTTTTGACACTCATTTAATTTTTTGTTAATATTGACCAATCAATTGCTTCAGACTCACCATTTTTTCAAAGTTGACCATATTGTCAATATATGTTCTGTTGCCTTCATGTGTAAAAGTCATATCTGCAACAGGATAAAGAGCATTTGATGTAAAAGATCAAAAACATGAGGTGATCCAAATGACTATGATAAAATGCAGTCGCACCTTTGAGAAGAAGAGGCATGAAGGGAATGATTGGGGGCTCTAGTTTTGTAACAGTGAGTCGATACGACCGGTGATTTCTAGAGGGGTCCTGCAAATCATGTTGATGGTTGATGTTAAACCAACACCAATGTGAATTTGATTGAAATACTACTACCTAAATAACTCACCATCATGCTCTCAAACTCGGCATAGAACTTCTTAAACTTGGTAGGAAGTTTCTGTCAGTGAGAAAGACGTGTAAAGTGTTTCCGAAAAAACACATTTTGTTTTAATTGCAAATGTTATTTTTACAGTTTTAATGTAAATATGAAGTTTCATAAATGTTCTTAAAAATAGATGTACCTCCCATGTTTGACTTAGCCTGCTGACAGCTGGGTTGCTCATCCCCATAATAATGGCAAAGAAAGAATTGAGGTTCTTAAATTCCCGACAGCTGTGGACAACAAAGACAGTGTTGAATTTTACACAAATAAATAACTCGCCATCACAGCTATCAAATGTCCCCACTGGGTATAAAGTAGTGGTGATTCGGGACAACTCACTGTGCTGCAATCTTGATGAACTTTTTGAGCAGCTGCACCCTCTTACTCAGCTGTCCACAGAGGCACACCTCAGTGACCACCCAGAGCTGGACCTGGTTGAACCGTCTCAGGAACAGGTCCAAGTTGGCTGTGGTCCTCCTGAAGCTCTGCCGGCCAAATGTGTGGTAGAGGAGCTCATGCTAAAGAGAGATGTGACAGGTAACTAATGGCAACAGTACTCATGTACTGTTGTTATGTGCGGTTAGAGCCAGTGTGCTACCTCATGCACACAGCTGAACAGCTCCCAGTCGAACATGGTCATCTGATAGGCCAGGTCCTTGGAGCTCATCAGCTCAAAGGTGGACATGGAGCCTGCAGTGGGGCCCTCCTGGTCTGGAAGAGGAGCCTGTGCACAAAGAGACGTTAAGAGCTGAGGTTCAGTTACAATAAAACAAAAATGTATATTCTCTATAGTACAATAGTGAAAAAGGTTTGTTGTAGGTGTAACTAGCAGGTTAAAGTAATGTTGATTAACAACATTGCATTGCATTTTATTTATTAACAATATTGCATTGCATTATATAGAACAAAACTGCATATACGGTACTGGTATATAGACATATTTATTTACTAAAGAGTTGAGTTGCTCTCGGGGACTGGCAAATAATCGTCCGTTGATGCTCAGAGTGGAAAATACTGACACGTCATTTTGCTTCAAGATTTGCTTTTCTGTAACACACAAATACACATTAAACATATATTTGTCATAATTCATGTAAATACAAAGGGGTATATTATGGATCGTTTCATTTTTCTTACCCCCTGCAGAGTTAAGGTGAACCAGGAGGAGCTCGTCTGTTGTGCCAATTTTGTCTGCCACAGCACTGACCACTTCCCTCCCAGTGGCTGCTACAGCAATTCGTATAGTAGTGTATGTCTGATCACTGCAATACACCTTTAATAGGACTTGAAGAAAACAAGACAATTTTTTAGTACTAATGATGCAGGAAAGGTATTATTTGTTGAGTTTGTTCAGTAATTTAAACTTACTGTCATCTTGATTCCTTATGGGTTGTTTCTTTTGTAATCGTTCTTCCCCATTACTGAACTGTCGTATTAAGGTTTTCTGTAAGAACAGTTAATTAGAAATCAACGTTAATGTTGTCACGGTAATGAAATGTCAATTTTGTCAGTTACACAATGACAAAACTCTTTTTTAGGTTTTTGATACTTAAAATGTGTTTAGTACAACCTTAATTCATTGTGCAAATCAAAGAACTGGATAAATTGATGATGAAATTAAATAAGACAGAGGACATACCTTTTTTGTAGCCTTTGCTTCTTCTGAGCTGTAAAATTTAAACAGTTGTAAATAATGTAATTGTAATTAAAAGTGCACTATGTAACTTCTAAGGTGGAGGGTCTGCTATGTGCCAGTCTCCATGTTATTTCTTTGCCTGGAATGTTCCACAGTAGAGCATTAAACATATCTCCCTTGCATTTGTTTAATTGCTGGTGTTTTATAGCTCAAAAACACCTTAGAAAATATTAAGTCTGTTTGTGCAGGCTTGCTTCTCCATAGATCTGACCATTAACCTGTCTCCATTGTGAAGTTTATTTCCATACTGTGGAATAATCAAGGCAAAAATATAGTAATATCTCTATGGAAACAAGCAGGTGGCAGACCCTCCACCAGAAAAGTCACATAGTGCACCTTTAAAATATGCAATGTCTACAAAAAACATACTGAATTTTCACCACTTTCTCAAGGTCAGCAGCCAAGTCTTTCAGAGCTCTTAGCACTCGGGAATCATTGGACACGCTCCCGTACAGCTCCTAAAATCATTCCAGGAGACGATAATAGTAATTCCATACCACCCACAGAAATCAAAGTGTGATTTCCTGTTTTCATGTGTTTACCTCAAGGAAGGAAATGGCAGCAGGCTCCTCTTGCAGCAGGTAGGAGTGGACATTGGCCCAGCGCAGGGTCAAGATAAGGACTCTTCTTTTAGCGTTGACAGCGAACTCAAGCCGCTCCTGCTCAGACCCAGGGGGAGATGCAGCATGGTAGGTGCACACAAGGTTAAAGAAAATGAGGTGTTAAAAGGCTTCAAATAAGGACCACTATTGATAGTACAAATTCAAATTTTTACCACAACTATGGCTATGTAATTCATTCTACTCATTTGCCTCTACTAAAATTATGCTTACCTACAGTACTAAGAAAAAACATGTAATTTACATCAAAGATATCTGACTGAAATGAATATGTGAATGAGTGTTAATAGTGGAATCTAATCTAGTTCTAGAAGTTCCTTCTTTGGAAACTTGCATATATATGCTTTGTTTTGCTTGCTTAACAAATTTTGCTCTTACTTAATGTGCAGAATCATTATTGTAATGAATGTGACTTGTGCTCATTATAGACTAAACCATCTTTTGGGGGACTTTGTGCATTTTAATAAGGATAGAGCTAAGTGCAAAAACACAACTATGCACTTTACTATTTTAAGGGCATCAGCAGAATCTGATTCTCCCATTATATTGTGTTTGGATCCACAAAGGGCACAAAGATGAGGGAAAGAGCTCCAGAGACAGTTTTAACTGGTTATTTTGGTCAGAAGCAAAGACAGACAGTATTTCATTAGTGCTCAATGATCAAGTGCTGCTTCAGCTTTTCTTGCTCAAACACCAGGAGTTCTGTCACCAGTGCATTGGCATTTAGTGGGCAACAGATATATGTTTGTGCTATAAAGCAAATGGCTTATTGTAGTGAGTTGCCTCATTTGTCAAAGGAAAGCCCCATACACCCGAGAGCAGACGCAGAAGGATATTGTGCCATGAGAAGAGGGCAGAGCTGGCTGTTGGCCATAAACACACAGTGCATGAGGACAAAGTCATCCAGTGCTGGGTCTGGCAGGAGGGATGGAAAGGAATTATGTTAGAGAGAAGAAGCACACAGCCAAACCAGAGAGAGACAAGTGAATGTCAGATTTAAACCTGGTTCACTGTGATGTATGTCCATCCTCATGGTCTCCAGGAAGTGCTCAAGAATCTTCTCTGGGGTTCCTGATATCACAGTGTATCTGAGGATGAAAAACATTTGAACATTTTACTTATGATGCTAACTTAACTTCCCCATGTCAATTTCATTATATATATCTTGGTATTGTAAAGTGCAGATTTTTACCAAATCAACAATCAAAGCACTAAACTCTTATTTATCTCGGGTAGAAGAAGTTATATATTTTGCTCTGAAGGTTATGAGAATTTTGATTGGTCTCAAGTTAGGACAGAGGATTTTAGCCCTCTGTTGTCCAGTTCCTGCCCTTCTGGATTTGAACTGAATGTAGAAGCAACTGGCTAGAAAAGCAGCGTGTTCTTTGCACTTACTTGATGCTTCCCAGTGTTGAGGCACGAGGGCTCTTCTCTAGCACCAGCACAGCTTGTTCATGCTCTTTTAAACGCACTGTATTTGCTTCAACATCCTAAAAATCATCAGTACATTTATTATCAAGTACATTTATTTTTCTCTTTGCAAGGATTGTGGCAGTTAGTGTTATATGTATAGTTTCTACCAGTAGAGGGAGACAAACATGTCTTTTCACATTTGTTACAAGGTAATCATTGGCACAATATAACAAATACATAAGGAGTAAATATTAGTTTATATTATATAATATAATATATACATACATACATATATATGTATATATATACATATATATGTGTGTGTGTAATATATATATATATATATATATATATATATATATATATATATATACATATATACATATATATATATACATATATATATACATATACATATATATACATATATATATATATATATATATATATATATATATATATATATATATATATATATATATATATATATATATATATATATATATATATATATATATATATATATATATATATATATATATATATATATATATATATATATATATATGTTATGCAGGTGTTGGTACCCTGAGTATCCTGTTGAAATCCTCCTTATCCACTCGTAGGAAGTGGCAGTTGTCCTCTCTGAGCACAATGGAGGCAGCACGCGGTGAGTCTGTGACCAGGGCCAGCTTCCCAAAGTCATCTCCCTCATGCAGCGTACACACCACACCCTAAAACATACAAGCAAAACATGTGGTAACAATAACAAAAAAGGCAAGAGATATATGGCCAATATATGGTCTTCATTTCTGACAACATCTGTCTGAATAGTTTCTGCTGTATGGTGTGAATTTGCTTCTGCATGCAATCCCTTAAGATAATTACTCATTGTGTTGAGTCACAGTGTACGGAGCAGTTGCCAAAATCCACTGCTTGTGTTTTCGGCCCCAGAGCCACTCATGTAAATGCATTACTGTTGGGTAAATATGACCATTGTCTCAGACTTAAAGTGACCTTTTTGAACCTCCAGGGCTATTATACCACGTGACATGACTAAAATTATTATTATTAATTACAGACAAATATGTATGTAGACTATTAAATCTCTGCTACTGCTTCTACTGGTAATACTACTAGTACTACTACTACTACCATCATGTGACCATGTGAGTGAATTCTTACTTTGCCATAGATGACCACATTGACTGAGCCCTTCTGAATGATGTACCATGATGTGCCTTCTTCACCCTGGTTAAATACTGAGTGGAAACAGCACAAGAGTGTTTATTTTTATTTTTTTTATAAATATTTGCATTAATTAAGTACTTGAATAAAGTGCATAGGTTTACATACACACAGTTCCTGCTTTTGCGTGTGATTCAAAAATCACAACACTCGCCAGTTCCCTCTTCACCTGTAAAACAAATTAAAGCACATAAAAACGTTTGTCATAATTAATTTAAATGACGGCCCTAAAGAAGTACACAAGACAAACTTAAACTACTACCATTATCTTTTATTACTCTTCAGTGGGAGACACACATCGCTTAGTACTGCCATCAAGACAATGATGGGTTTATTCCCCGGACTTCCACATTATCCACATATTTGAGTTACAATGCAGTCAGATTTGTGTTGATTAAATTATTCAAGCATCACCATTATGTTTCTCATGACAGTTAGCTGTATGACAGGGAGAGCATCCCAAAAGATGTTTTTACTCTGTTGCCAAAAGATCTGGAAGTATTTTAAAAACACTGTAGGAGTATTTTGTTTGATTGAATGATTAATTGATTTGTTTTTATTTCGAGTTTGTGCCAAGAGAGAAACAATAATAACAAATAACCATATATACTACATATACATTGTAAACAACAGAAAAGCACATTTCTCAAAAAGGAGTGGGAAGAAGCAAAACTTATATGAACCCACCCCAAATTTTTCACTGTACTTTCTTGGTTCTTTAGTACTAGGGGTATTGTTATAGCATTTTATTGGTAGTTTAAAAAGGAATATACTGTAGATTTCACACTCATAATGAAGCAGAGTGCAGAGGCTGACTCACAGTGTTGGAGAGGTGAGCTAAGGCCTTGATGTGCAGCAGTTCATCGTAGATGATCTCAAGGTCGTCTCCTGTCCTCTGACCAGGCCTAGAGACAGTGGAGTTAGTCACACTCACCAGTCACATCGCTTCTGCCTTTTATAAACAAAAGATGACCAGCTACACAGACTACATATATATTTGGTTTCTCATTGTAAATTTGAGTATATCTCATTGTAAATTTAAGTGCTCATGAAACCATGGTTAGTTCTTCTATTCTGCTATGCATTTTAGGACAACTTGTGCTAATAATAAAACCATGGTCTAAAAAACATACTTACGACTTCCGTAAGATCATACGCAGCAGAGCATCAGGGCCAATCTGAGCGAGGAAGAGGATGGTCTCTGGCAGCTCTTCCTCACTCTCTCTCTTCTCCTCTTCACTGGGCAGCGGTGTCTCTTCATCCTCATCGTCAAGGAAACGGTAAAACAAGTATTTGTCCTGGAAGCCCAGTTCTTGGTCCACTGAAGAGCAGACATGGCAAATATAAATAAACTGATAGCTCATTATGTTCATTCATGAACATAGTAAGGCCACTCTGAAGTCTGAAATCAAACACCCGTGATTTTAAAGAATTTACATACTTCAGATTGAAATGAAAATCATTTAAAATTAAGACTGCCTTTACATCTAGTAGACGTAGGCTAATAGTAGAGTAATGTTGCTTGTTGTGCATGTACTTAAATTTAGTTTATATCAGGATTACAAAAATCCCATTGTGTTAATAAATAAAGAGTTTTAGTCACCATGGTTGAGCACCCCTTCTTCCAGTAGAGACTGCCACATCCCAACTGCATGAGACCGGGTCAGAACACAGGCACTCTGCATCACCAGCCAGTCCACCAGCTCTGTGCCCACACAGCATTGTCTGCCATACAGATGTATGAGATGAAGAATTCATGCTAAATGTTTTACAGATGCCTGTGTTTGGAATGTGTAAATAAAACATATACCTGTAAGTCTTCAAGTGGTACTTCCTGTCCCGAATCATGTGTGGGGCTCTAGATAGAATAGCATTTCGAAGAACCTTTCCGGCTCTTTGTAGTTTTTCAGAGGGAATCTATCAAAACAGTGGACCACAACAGTCACAAAGCATGAATAATGTACATGATTTATCCTTATTTATGTAGTAGCAGCAGCACTAGAGAGCTCTACACACATGCTAATGTGAATATTATTAAATGTAGCGACAAACACTCCTTACAAGCTCCTATATCCTTTACAGCTCACACCTGCAAACAGGCAGTATGCAAAAAAAACCAGAAGAAAAGCAGGCTAATTGGCCAGCTGGGATCTTTCTTCCTGGTGAATATATTTTGGGGCATTAGCATAACTACAGAGGCTCCTGTCTATGAGTCATCCCTCGGATCTGCTCAGAAATCACACACACCTAAAATGTGCCCTGGTGGTTTTGTTCATTCATAAAATTCTATGCAGCTTTACTATAAAATATATATTTGATACAACATTTATGTAATAAAAACATAGAAGAACAGTTCTGTTCGAGCAGCTTGCTATAGTTTACTTTAACAACCAAAACACTGTATGTACCTTGTGGCCTTTGTTTGCAGTATCAGAGTTCACGTTGTCTTTATCTGTAAGTCCTGTAAAACAATTTCATTTCATAATTTAGTATATTTATAGTAAAAAGTGAAGGAATTCTAACATTGTATAAATTATCCATGGTCATTCATGGTCACTAGATTTTTTAAATTAAATTAACTGAAATATGGCTGAAATATGTATATATATATATATACGTTAGTATCATATTAAACTCCCTGTTTCAAAATAAATGTAAAGCATAATATCAGACTCAACTTCATTGTTTTAATTATGCAGTCAGTGTTTTCTTATTAATAGAAGTGTCCATATTCTAATACAAGCTAAACAAATAAAAATTCGGTAGAGTCCTTTGGTGAAAAAAGAATGCAGTATTGTAATGCATGTTTTTAAAGTGTTTAATTACTCACTACCATACAAAAATTACATAAAATAAGTAAAAAATTCAATCAATAATATGAGCCACATGAGTGTAGTATAGTTAATAGGCATGGTCCAAGTCTGATCCTTGTTTTCCAAGAGCACCTTCTACCAGTTTCACTGATTAGAGCCACATTTCACTTTGTTTTCTGTACTCACTGTCATTGTTGGATCCACTCTCCATCGCTCCATAAGGAGGGGCTAAAAGTCCAGCTAGGCTCTGACGATACTTCTGCATGACACAAAACATAGATCCATTACAATTCATAAGATTCTGAATCTTACATGTGTATTGTCTCATAAGCAGCTGTTGTGGGCTTCCTACTAGTGCACCAAAGCCCAATGTAGCATTGTAGATAATTTTCATGCATAACAACAGACATTATGTAAGATACACAGCAAAGCATTTAACACTGGGTTAATGAGGACAGATGGGCTGTGTGCAGATGTGGCACTTAAAGCTAAATTACACTGGGTTGGCACTGCTGTTACAAAGTCATTACCAAAAAACAAGTTGTCTACTCGAGTGTCAGGAGAGGGGCACACAGACCCACAACAAACAAAACAACTGTATTTTATATTGGAGGCTGAGGCTGTATACACCAGGCAAAACCAATACTGATGAAGTTTTATTGATCTACGCTGGAAAACATCATGGGCACAGATCCATAAATGTACACTGGAGACAATTGGTCAAAAGGACAGCCCCAACAGAGCCATTGATAAAACATCAATTTTATAGATTATGACATAACCATGCAGTCAAAAGTAAACTTGAATTTATATTATTTGGATCCTATAACAAGTCATGAATTCCAACAAACTACAACAGAATAAAAACAACAGATCAATGCTGTAGTTATACATCCACATTTTCTTCTGAGATCCTACATTTACAAAGCTTTGATAAATTTGCAAAATAACATGAAAATTCTCATAAAAGCTACTGCTTTTGGCACAAATAAGCCTGTCACAAAAATACATTTTGAAGCACGATATATTGCTACAGAGATATACTGTGATAAATGATAATACTGAAACTACTTTATGCCACTGATACAAAAACAGTAATGCAAGATAATCCTAGTAAACCATTTTTAAAATAATCCGTATCATTAAAAGGCCTGAGCTGCAACAAATAAGTAACAGAATGAACCAATAATTAGCCAATAATTAGCCATAGAAGTCACTTATTCAAACATTTATAGCTCAAATTTTATGTTTACAAAGATATACAAACACAATAAATATTAAGCTCCAAAATATTGTTCCAACTTTCATATATTGAATGATAAAAATCACAACAGGTCAATGTACAAAATGTGAAGGAAACATGTCACTTCCACCTCTGTTAATCCTCAGTCATCGCTACTGGCTGTATATAGCACAAACTGGACCAAAACTCAGACTCACCTGAGGTAAAGCCGCTTGAGAAGTGCCCTATGCTCCGCTACACCTCACACACACTCCACCGGATAGCATCCCGGTCCAAACCAGCCCGGCCATCCTCCCTCTTTCTCTGACACGACCGCTCTATGTCCCCTCTGACTCTCAAAAACACCTCTTTCTCTCCCTGCAACGATGGAGAGCCAAGAAACCAAGCCGCTTTCCTTTACACAGGTTACCACGGTGATGAGAGGCTTCTCCAGCGGAAAGTGAAGGTTAGAAAGAGCAGGACAAAGGGGGGAGAGGAAGGAGGCTGGTAAAAGACACAAGCTCAAAGCCTGAGGGAAGTGTGGGGAATAGCATGGAGAGGATGTAATCAATAATGAGTAGTTTCATTTATTCAAAAGGCCAATTTCCAATAAACTCATTATATTGCTAGAAATTGCTTGCTTGAGGTACATGCTTAGAATCAGTTATAGTATAATAGAGAGATAGAGGAGATGAATAGGGCTGAGTACATCAAAGAAACAGCTAATATTTAATGTGATTAAAACAACAAGCCAAGTTGGACATACATATATAGTGAATCCTGGAGGAGTTGAATTATTAATAATTTAGGAGGATAAAAATCAGGGGGCAGAGGATAATACTGCATGGTCTAGCTTTGATACAAGTACACTTGTATAGCACTTCATCAAATCCAATAACAACAAAACATGTTACATAATAATAAAGTTATAATATAATAATAATAATAAAGTTAAAAGTGCACTATGAAACTTTTTGGTTGGGGGTCCCTATGCTCTGCAACGTGTTTTTATGGATTTGTCATTACTCTGCCTGGAACGTTCCATAATATGACATTAAGCAGCTATACTTTACACTTATTAAATTGCATTCTAGACAAAACAATGACATCTCCATGGAGAAAAGCATTTGACGGACCCTCAACCAGAAAAGTTATACAATGCATTTTTAAGAACTTCTACAAAATTGTTGTGAAAAACACCAACCAGCCAGCAAGGTTACATAAACTTTTTCCTACAGCTCTGCTCCTTGTTATACCCTGAGAGGGACCTATTGAATAAAGTGAGTAACCTTAACAAGGAGGTTCACAGCAGGCATCTTGTACTATGCCAGCAGTCAATCAAGAAGGCCAATGCCCATAAGCACTGTTACTGGCTATAGAATAAAGGGATGAAGCAACATTTGTATCTATAACATACAGCCTACACATGTTGTATCCACTAAGAGAACACTAGTTTATCTCTCAACCATCTTAACTACCACTTTTGTCATTTTTCTTTCTGGATATCAGACTGTCATTGGTAAATAAAAACAACAAATTCTCTAATTGCATCTTCTTTTATACTGTCCATTTCAAGTGTCTAGTCAGTATGTCACAGTTGTGGTAGAGAGCCCTCTGGTGGTTAAACTCATAACAACTACAAAGAATGCAGCCTACGACAATTCTCATTATTAAACACAATTCATTTAAAAAATTCTCTGAAGGCTTCTTACCTCCCAAAGGGTTTTAAACTCCCTCTGTTCAATGCGAAGCAGTTCACTGGTCTCTCTGCTGACAATGGTGGCATGGCGGGGTGTGTTGTCCAGGATTGACTCTCCAAATGCAGTCCCAATTCCCAGTGTACAAATAGTGACTGCATCCTGCACATGGACACTACAATGACTTTGTATACCAAGAATGTTAAAAATAAATAAAAAGCATGAGATAAACATGAAACAAAAAATCATTCATTGCACTCAGGAATTAGTATATCTATATTTTACAAATGAGTGTAGACGGCTGCAGCCAGGAGACAGATTAGCATGCTGATTAATGGTAATAGATTCATACATGAGAAAACCGCTACATGGCATTTCTTCAAGGATTATGTCTTTTGATGCATGATACAGCAGGGCATTTCATGTCCAAATCAGACACGTGTAACATCACCCACACATTCTTACACAGTGGTCAAAGTGACATTTCAAATACAGCTGCAGAAACTAGGCCACCAACAGCTCCTTAGGGCCATAGCCATGAAAAGGATATTTCATAATAAAGGGGCTTTTTATCGCTATCATTCACCACAAATCCTCTCTCTTCTCAGTCTATATGACGACACAAAGCTATTGCGGGAAACTGTGGTGCATTTCTCAAAGGAGGAACAGCAGCTTTACTTTGCCACACGGAGGCATAGAGGCATGAACTAATGTACCACAACAGTATCAGGGCTGGAGAAGAAAACACACAAATGGGACTCAACGCAAGATACAGTACTGCATATAGCAAAGTAAAAGAGTATTGACATGTATAAGGTAGTGATTTAGGATAGTTATTTTGACAGATCCTATAACAACTTGAAGGTAATAACTTTTTCTCCACCAGACACAAATAAAAATTATGTGGCTATAGTAAGAGCATTTACCCCTGTTCAAATTCACAAGAACAAGTACAGGGCTTGGTTTTTTTTTCTTGGTATTTTTATCCAGTGTGCCTGGTTTTCAACATGGCATATACCTTGCCAATAGTCTTTCATAAAAAAACTGCCTAAGACTATTGCACAAAATGAAATACATACCTGATGGTTGGCAGTTTCTGACACTTTGACATCAAGTGAGCCTGAGAGAACAGCATACCAACTTGTACCAATGTCTCCTTGTCTGAACACTGATAAAAACAGAAAACACTTCACAGCTCAGAGCACAGCAATGAATGTAAAGGCTTTATAGAGTTTTGCATGTGCATTGAATCCACGACATCTTGTGTAATATATTGTAAGCCTGTCATATGGTGTGTAGATACATACAAGTGATGCCTTTCTCCAGGCACTCGTAAAAGGCACAGCTACAGATCTGCATGAGCAGTGGAGGTGGGAACCTCTGGAAGGCCTTGACCTCTCTGAGTCTGGTGAGAATGATATCCACATCCTCTCCAGAGCGCTCCGACGGCCTGCACACACACAGTCTGGCCATTAGGGCATTTAAAAACAAAACTACATTTGTTATACAGTAGGTAATGAAGCAGAGCTGGGTATTTTTTTGGCTCATTAAGCTGTTCCATCATCTGTTGTTTTAGTGCTATGTCTGTTTTTGTGGCTTAGAGTCCTGGCTTGGATCTTTGTGATAAGAGCAGGGCTGCAGGCGTTACTTCTCTCATCGCAGACCTCCAGCTGGGTGTTGATATTCGAGCGCATTTGTACTGCTGCTGTTTCTAATACACATAAATGCAGACAGGCACACATGAACACATAAGCCTCTCCATATGTAACAAGAGAAAACCTAAATGTTGGATTTGAGATATTGCAAAATGAGGACCACACACTACATTAAGACCCATTAATTTGAGTGACTCATCTGTATGTGAGTTTGTTCTATTATGACTGTCTATCTCTCTCTATTCCACCAGCTTTTGTCTGCTTTCTCCTAAATTATGCTCTATCCTATTTTATATCTCCATCCATTTTCCTGCTCCATCCCCTGAGACATGTGTGCATTCACCTCCAGAGCAAAAAACTTAAAAAAATGTAAGAGAACCCTTTCTTCTTTAAGCTACACAGCTCCTCCATTTTTCAACTTTTATTTAAATGAACACAACCTTCAGATTAAGCTATTATTACCCTTTAACACTGCTTAACTAGGTCCCAGGATTTGCTCCAAAGTAAAAACTTGTGCAAGAGCAAAACACACCTGCAAGGAATATGCAGTTTTGCAGACCTTGGATAGTTCTTGTGAATAAACAGACAATGCCTACAGACAGACGTTTTACAAATCCACAACATCTGCCAGTGGCACAGGCTGCTTATTTTGACGAGCTGAGCCCTCCCTATTTCTGTGTCTGACTCATCCTCTTCCTCCAGCCACCTACAGTTTGGCCTGCGGTGCACTGACAAGAACGTCAGAGCCCACAATGGGTTAATATAGCAGACAGGTACACTCCCACACACTCAAGGACGCAGAAGCATAGAGGTTAACTTGTTCAGCTTTAGTGTCTATTGTACAAATTGTTAAAACGCAGACTATTGATTCATTTAATGTGGCCTTCCCCTCTGGGTGTCGCTCCAGCAAATCTCTGCTAAATATTTTGGACTCTAAAATAACCCTCTCCATGAAGAGTAGCCTACCTGTTGTCATTCAGTTTCTATGTTTTTATTAAAAGAGCAACTGACAACCACAGGATTGCAGAGGGGCTGAATATTATAACAAGCACATTTAACATTCTTATTATAAATATGTGTAATGCTTCGACAGTTAACTTGGATACAGTAATCTAGTGCTGTTATGATGCTAAAGTTTCAAACTTGATACCAATTTTGAAACCATGATGATAATTTAAAAAAACTTAGACAATAGAATGTGATTTTCAACATTGTGAGTGAAATGAAATGAATGAAAGCCAAATTTTTTTTTTTTTAATAAGAAAAATAAAATTGAATCAGTAATCTTATATATATATATATATATATATATATATATATATATATATATATATATATATATATATATATATATATATATATATATATATATATATATATATATATCAGTATGAACTGAAAAAGCATATTGAAGATGACATTTTTTTTGTCCAGTTTAAATTTTCTTTTTAATTTTGAATATGAAAAATAATCTTTGCAATAGAGCCCAACATGCAATAAGAAATAATACATTTTAAAGCATGATATATTGCTACAGATAAATATTGTGATAAATGTTAAACTACTTATGTCACTCACACAAAACAGGATAATGCCATTAAACCGATTTTTAAATACACTGTATCATTAAAAGATCTGCAAACAGTACATGGCAGAATAAATCTTAAATTAACCAGTTAACCATTTTCTCTTCAGTCTCACCTTATTACATATTACAAAAATCTCCAATCTCTGCAAAGAACTTGTACACAAAATATATTGTTTGACGATAAGTCGATATAGTAATTATTATGACAGGCCTACATACAATACATTAAAGTTCTAAAAATTCTAGTTCACTTTTGAAGCAATCTTTGATGCATAGACAGATGCTTGTAACAGAAATAGTGTACATTTGCTGCTTTAACAATGCACTCTTTGCCTTTTTGATTGCATGCACCCCTGCACATCACCACTGCTCGCTTCTCGACTGTCCACAAGAATCAGCAGCATCCCTCCATCGCTGTGCTGTGGATTTGAGCTGCACGCTGTTACCTTATCTCTGGCTCCTTCTATCCTTCCTGCTCCTGACATCCCCTCTCCCAGCCCTTTTGGCTCCATGGATCAAGCCCGCAGACAGCTCTGTTTTCAACCACACTCACACAGAGGACTTTTAGCCAACCAATCCTCACAACAGTCAATGCTTAGACGCAAATATTGAGGCTGCAGAAGGCCTGGCAGATTGTTTTAGGAAATCTCCATCTGGAAAAGCATCCCTGTTTCCACACAAATATATTATAGGTTGATTCATGGCAGAGGACCAAGCGTCAGACAGCGTCAACACACAAACAGATTTTCCTGAGCGTTGAGATGAATATGTAACTGTTATGAGATAAGCTTGACATTGTGTACCCACAGCTCTCTCAACACCCCACTGCCATGTCGCTAACAACCCCCCAGCACTTGTAAAAGCGCTGAATAATGAGCATAAACAGTCAGATAATGAATAATTGAGTGGTGGCTGAAAAGGTCAAGCTATCTGTCTGCTGGTCAGATAACATGACATTTCAGAATAGCCCTCTCCATTGCATTAGGCACTACTGTGTTGCAATGGTAGCCTCGGACATGCTTAAAAGGCCCGAATTAGATTTAAAAAAAAAAAAAAAAAAAGCCTATGTTATTATGTTGTTTCCTCATCAAAAATATACCCGGAGTTGTGTTTTGTTTCACTCACACATGTTTAAAACACAAACACTGCATATTTAGGCTAAGTTCCACCTTGTGATGTCATGTGGTTTTTAAACTCCATACACCTTCAATAGAATCATTTGCGGATGCAGCAAGCGATTGCAGATGCAGCTAAAAAATCCCTAAAAATCCAGCATTACTCAAACATGAGTGAATGAAATAAAACACAACTTCAGATATTTGTTTCTTTACTGGAATTTTAATATCAAAAATAGCCTATAGAATATGTGGCCAAGACCAGACAAGCTAAAGCTAATTGCTAATTGACCCTGTATGGATGTAGTGGCCTATTTACATTCACAATAGTTAGGATGCCATCAATCATTAATGTTGTTTTGCTTCATAAAGCCAACAGGCTTAGATATACTTGCACTTAATGCCTCGTTAGGAACTACATTGGGCTAAACTGGTTGATTTGTGGTTTTGCTTTTTTGTTAAAGAATTAACCAAGACAATAAGACATTATCTCACCAGTAACTGTTGCAGAAAAGACTCAAAACTGTATCTTCTTTTCCCACAACAACAGTCACTTTGGAAAAAGGTCTTAAACGTCCAGCACAAAATATTGATTTAATAAAAGGTGTAAAACTGAAGAGTGCACTCATTCATGTGATGTAAAACAACCATTACAACTGAACAGGCTATGCAATCTTTCTGTGGTGTAATTGACATAATGAGAAGAACATGAAGGCCCTTTTTACTTTGAAAAAATTGCCCCAAATAATTGCCATCCAACTATATTCTCCCACCCATCATGCGCAACAAGCTAAATGCATCCAAAACAAGGTGAACAACAGCAACTGAATGACACTAACACAGATCCAAAAGGTCTGTTACAACAGACAATAAAAAATGATTATATTTACATGTAACCTACACTGTAACAAAATAGTTTAATTACTCACACTAGCATTCATGCATGCAATGGTCACTTCTGACATACACGTGAATAGAAACAGGTAATCATAAATAGACAAAGTCTCAGCTTCAGGTTGCCATTGGTAACGTAAGGATGTGTCATCATGAAATGTGTAGGTGTAGAGAGGGGGCAGTCATATAGGCTACAGCACGCCTCAATGCTGAGCTCCAATTACAGTATAGGTGCCCTTTAAAATTGTTTATTTATTTATGCCAAAAGACCCCTCTTAAGCTCAGAGTAACATGGTAGTAGACAGCTTCAATATAAAACTCTTGTGTCCATGGTGTAGTCTAATCTGCTTTGACAAGTAGGTTATCTTTGTGTCACCTCTTTACAACCTATACAAGTACATCTACCTCAATGGAGCAAATTGCTGTAAATTATTCCAATTATTCCAATCCGATTTAAGACTGGCATCATGCCATTGTATAAAACATAGACTATCATTGTTAAGTGGAATAGCAACAGTAGTATGCCATAACAATAAGGCGTCCATCACATCCCATGTGCTGCAGAGACATCCTGGTGAACCTCGAGCACCAACGCCTTTCTCGCTGAGGACACAATAACCGCTGGTTCAGGAAGGAGGATGTGCACCACAAGCTCCCATCACCACTATGTGAATACACATATGCAATAGAAGACTTTATGTATATTTTAAAGCAACGCGTAAAGCCCGGTGTCACACAGTGCACACGCAGCGCACACGCAGCATTAGCCGGTTACAATTAATCACGTTGACACGGATGAATGAAGGAGACCAAAGCACGAGCATAGCGTGGACTGCACATCACCGTGCACTAGGGATGCGTTTACGCACCTTTTATCCAGACAGAAGATCCACTCCGCGGATGGAGACAGATTGGGGGACGTCTGTACCGCCACCATGTCGACGGTGCAGCGGTGCTACCGGAGCGGGCTCCCGGTGGACGGCGTTTGTTAATGAATGTGAGCTTTAGCTGCGTCTGGTCCCCGCCCCTCCGCCGTGAGTCTACTCCAGCTCCAGATGATGCGCCGCTGCCCTCACGGTGGAGGCAGATGACTGTGTCAGCCCAGCCTGCCTCAATGCCCTGATGAGCTTTTAGAGGACGACAGGAAAACAGCAGCACTGAGCCTCCTCAAAGTAAACCACAGCTGCAGAGAAAACATCCACGCTCAAATACCAATACTCAGTCCAATCATTATAGAATAAGTAATAAATCAATGCTATTAGTCATCGACTTGTGGAAAAAGTCAATCAAAGCGACTCCACGTCCTGCCATAGAATTTATTATCTTACTAGTGTAGAAACAACTGTACACAGCTTGCGTGGCATAAAATAGCTTAATTGTAGTTTTGATAGGTCTTTATGGCAAAGGCCAAAAGCCTATTGTTGAAAGTTATTAAAAAAAACAAAAAAAAAACAAGTCCTCTTCATGCAACAATTGTTGGTAGAAAGGGTACTGTAGAAGAATAGTAGTCTAGTTATTTTAGTCTACTGGCTGATTTGGTTGACAGTATTTTCAAACAGCTATAGGCTACAAAGACTTCCTGCACCGTGCTGTGTAGTGGGAGATAATTGTAGGGTGGGCATATCATCCGGCGGATGGCACCATAAAGGCCAGAGACACTGCAGCTGTCTGTGACACATACACAAGTGCATATGGTGCAGCATTTTATCGAGCCTCTCTTCTGTATAATTTTATTCTATCAGGTACAATTATATAATATGCTTTTCTTTTTTATATAGATTATAGACATGTAGGCTACGTCAGCAGAGACAGAGACAGCTACAATAGTGTCCATCAGGTGAGTTAGCACATTTCATTTAAAACTGTATGAATACTTAATGCTGCTCAGATGACACTTTTACACACATGGCTGTATGACCTGAGGGGAGTGGAGTATAACTTCATCTTAAATTGAACTCTAAGTCTATTTTTGTAATATCAACAGCAGATGTCCTGACTTGTGAGAAGTCTTCAACATATTTAAAACGAATTACACACTTTACTACAGATATTCTTCATAATATTTTATAAGCTTTAATTTAGTTGCATTATACTCAAGGTGGTTTAGCTAGAGACAGTTAACACTGGAAATCTGGTTTTGGGCACATTGTCATACTGGAAGAGACCATCACTTTTCATTACAGAGGGAACTGGTTCACTAAACCATACAAAAATATATAAATTAGGCAATCAGCAGGGGTATAAAACAAATCAATGCAAATCATCAGAGGCAGGTGATGTAAAGCAAACATAATTAAGAAAGAAAAAGGATAATACAAAATGTTGTGGTGAACATTACAACAACAACAACAACAACAACAACAACAATAATAATAATAATAATAATAATAATAATAATAATAATAATAATAATAATAATAATATAGTGTTTTTCAGGACAGTCAAAGACTCAAAAAAAAAAGATTACTGTTGGATGATAAAAGAAAAATTGCTAATATTATGGAAGCATTTGTGTTCAAGTGGTTCAATGTATTATTAATTTATTATTATGTAATAGTGTCAGGCTCGTTTAGAGGTATGGTTGGCTCATAAGCAGTCACTGAGTCGAATGTGTGTGACGTGAGAGAGAGTGAAGCCAACATTCATGTATTCAGACTCTGAGCTGTTCCTCCTGTGAACTGAAATTACTCTGCCTGACTGGACAGATAACCATATGGGACTTGTCTATCTGCTAAATTCAGCCTATACAAATTCTAAATTATCAACTATGAGTGTTTGACTTTTACAATGCCTTGGTGCTTATTGAATGTTCACATTGTTTATTAAAGGGCCCATAATATACTATTTACAGATCTATGCATTAATGTTGTTTCCTCATCAAAAACATACTGGAGTTGTGGAGTTTTGTTTCATTCACTCATGTTTAGCACGTACACCCTGCAGATTTAGGCTGAGTTCTTTTCTCAAACAGAAAACACCTTGCCACGTTGTGATGTCATTTGTTAATACAGTGCTCCACTGTGTTTTTAAATTCCATACACTTTCACCAGAATCATTTGGATAATTTCAGCCCTACCCATCTCTACTGAACAAATGGTCAAGTAAACTGTTAACTTGAAAACTATCCATCTTCATGACATCACAAGAGAATATTTTGAGCTTTGGAGATGTAGACAGACTATAATAAAGGATTATATAAACATGTGTGAATGAAACAAAGCAGAACACCAACAATGTTTTTGAGGAGGTAACAGCATTACAACATGGGATAAAGCTCACTTCACCTTTACCTTAAGACTGAATGTTTTGATATCAGCTGGAAAAGACCATGATTGAGAATACTGACATAGAAATAATTTTTGATTAAGTTTCACATTTGTAAATTTATCATCTGTAATTTTTGATTATTGGAGTATCTACAGCATATAAAAATCACTTGCGTAACAACCCTGCACTCTTGTGGACAAACCCTGTAATGGTGATGCACATTTGAAAATTTGAATCACTCCTGTGATTCAAAATCTTCTAATTCTTTTGCCAAATCTCCTCAGCTGTATCTCATCACCCAAAATAAAATGCTATAAAGAGTCAAGACGCAGTGTTCCTCATCCAGTCAGGCATGTTCAATATTTAGCAGAAAATTCTGAAAATATTTTCTAACAGGAACTGATCATGCACCAATGTAAAAGGTCACAAAGCCCTTACAACATAACAAAAACTTTTATATTTAGGCCTACTTATTCTTCAATCTGTGGTTATTAAAATAGATTTAACGGCAATAAAAACTATAGGCTATGGTATATTTTGGGATTTATTTAACTTTATGTAACATTTCATCACATTCTATTCCTAAATAACATCACAACATTCTATGGCCTCTGGACTATATTCTATATTTAATACAGATGGGGGACAGCTAAAATGAATAGAAAAATGTATATTTCTGTTGTAATACAATGAGTTCTTGGGTCTAGTCATTAGTAAAAATTATCAGGTCTAACATTTGCAAATTAACTTTTTGAATATTTCATGGCAAAGTACAATGTAATTAATGGGGAAAACTATGTCTTGTCCCCCATTTGGAAGTATGACATCATCACAAGTGTCTGAAAAACACCAACTGAATCTTTACCCAGTGAATTAAATGGCCTCTATATCTGCCCTTTTCTCTGTTATCCAGCCTCTAAACTTCACCACCTACCCTGTTATAACTCCCTCACTCCTTACTTTCAATTCACTTTCTCTGCGTCCTCCCCTGCCTCACTTACCCTCATTCAAAAGAATGCTTGATTGTGATTGGCCAGTATTTATATCAACTAGGTCCCCGTGCCACCTGGGACAACAGTCTCCAATCAGAACCAGGTCACACTGAGCAGTACCACTCTTCTCGGTCCAGTCCGGTCCAGTACAGCACCATAGCACCAGCACTGAGTCACCAGGCACTGCAGAAACAGGTAGAGACTGTTTTTTATGCAGGTGATGCAGGTGACGATGAGGGATTAACAGACAGGTGAAGTTGGCATAGTGATGGTTACACAGGTGAATTTTCAAAGCTTACCATTAAATGTGATTTTACACAGCAGACACTGAGAGTGGCAGAGATCCTGAAAGACAAGTAAAGGTAAGTAAATGCTGCATTGTTAGTTACATTGTGGTCAAACAAATTAATAATCTAATTTGGCTTTTCAAATTTTGTTTATTTATGTGTCAAATGGCCTTCCTAAGGCTATATTCCTGGCTTGATGCTGGCATAGATTTTAGAAACAGGTAAAGATATAATTTTTTCCCCCCCTTTTTACTTGTAGATCATAAAGAATATAAACACAATGTTAGTTAGTTTAGAATGGCTGTTTTCTGAACAAATGAATGACGTGGGCCCATTTAAGCCTTGAGTCTGTGGGAAGTTCACGGATCATGGTATTTCTTGGACAGGTTAAACAAGCTATGTTAAAGATGCCATCAATTCACCTTCCGCTAGGCTAATTTATTTGTTCGTCGTTGGTGTTCATAGTGGAGCAGTTTACACAGGATTACCCCGGGATAATCCATTTACAGATTTTAGGGACATGAGTCGCCATCTGTCTGTAGGCTATTTATCGCAGTAAGGGATCCGTCAGCACAGACAGCGCTTTAGGTAAGAAATGAGTCATATCAAATTGCATAATCAATAAATAGACAAGTTATTAAGTCGATTTAAATAATTTGACCTACTTATCATTTTCGATCAATTGCATTCATTGTGACTCTTCAATAGTTGTCGTAATTTCTTCTACTGGAATATATTAACCCATTACGAGTCTAATTTGTTTGAGAGACGACTCCATCTAATTAGGTTAAGGGCTTTATGTCTGATCGTTTAGTTTGATAAGGTAAAGTTTTTGCTGACCGTAGAGTTTTAATGGCATCCTAAATGTCCATGACCAGCTGAATTTCAGATTTCCGAGTTTACTTGGAAGTCTCCATGCCATTTGCACACCTGTGGCTGCTGAAAGCTAACGGGATAACTTGGCTGTGTCGGGGTTTCTGGATTTAGTCATTTGTTAATTCTTAAAATGTGTAAGTAGCAAAATGCAGCAGTGTGACTTTTTTTTAACCAAAATGTTTAGCCTAGGTCTATTATTTCTGATTGTGTCCTTTTGTTTTTCACAGGAAACCTCATGCCTCATGTAATACATGGTACACCACCAAACCCAGAACTTTGTGACCAGCAGCCATCGATTGGATGGAGTAACATTTTAACCCACCAGCTGTCTTCCTAAGTGTGTATTAGCAGCAGTTAACCAGCCTTTAACACTAACTATTTGTGAGTATTTTCCCAAATGATGAGGACTGACAGCAAAGGCCGGAGTGCCTCCCCTCACCGGATAACTTATAACTCAGACTTCCATGCCATCAAGTGTTCATTTGACACTGGGATCACTTTAAAGTCTGGGGCTCAGCAGTCCACTTTGCACCCAAGCAGACTGCCCCTCAGCCTGTCAGACCCAATCATGTCTCAAACTAGCAGCAACCCGGTGAGCAGAGGGCGGATTGGCAGCACTAAGGGAGCCAAAATTAGTCAAAACATCTTTCTTCAAATGGATAGTCAACAGCTTAAACCAGATGGGCAAAATACAGGATGCTCACCAGCACTTTCACCTCAAAAAACAATTCCAACTTCACCTTTTCCCTCTACACGGCGTTTGTTTGCCAGTTCTTCATCTGTTCTGAGCACTGCCACAAGCCTCTCAACTCCTGATGCCTTTCTACGAGATAAAAGCAGATCAGAAGAAATAAAGGATATTGACAGGGCAGCTCTGGCACAGAAGTTCAGTGTAACCCGCAAGCTGTTTGAGACTAAACTAACAGCCGTGCCCAGCGGTGGTTCATACAGCATTAGGAGGAGCAGGAGGAAGGAGGAAGTCAATTACCCCAGAGATGGTGACAGCTCATGGGACAAGGATAAACACATGACACTTCCAGAGATGGATGGTTTAGATAAAGAGAAGTTCATAAACCTTCCCATCGTAAATATTTCTTTAGCTCAGTCTTCTGCGGAGGGGTCTATGGCAGGCCACCATAAATCTCTCAGAGCCAGTGATCCACATGAAGACTCAGTCACCTCTCTTATCTGCTCTGGTCCACATGATCAACCTGCAATATCGCATATCAATAAAATAACACAAGAGGACCATTATGCAGGTGAAAAGGTACGTCGTGATACAGATTTGATCAGTGAGGAACCAGTGAAGGCTGAGCTAGTCGACCTAAAGAATGGGTCCTCTGAAAGTGATTGTGAGACAGACAATAAAGCAGAGGATGACTGGCAGGAAACATCAGTGAATTACATGACACCTTGCATAGTGCAGGATTTGGTGGATGATGTTTTTGAAGAACTCAACTTACTCAAGCAAAATGAGTTCACTGAAGGTGTTCTATGTAAAACAGTGGATCAAAATGGCAGTGTAGACTTGTATGAGCAGGAGAGCACAAAATGGGAGGGGCAGGCAGGAGAAGAGTCCCTTAAACCAGCGAACATGTCGGCAGTAGTCAGCAACTCTGTGACAGAGGAGAGAGAGGGGATGCAAGCAGAAGTTATTGACCAAGAGTTGTGCAGTTTGGAAAAAGCTGAATTGAAAGAAAGAAAGAATGACGAAAGTACGGTGAGTGAAGACAGAAGTGGAAGCAGGCTGCTGGGAGCGAAGGGGTGCAGTACTGTGGGGGGAATGGGGGAAAAAGAGGAGAGGGTGGGCTGTGCAAACTCTGGTGGGATCAAGAATGAGGCTTCTATGAATATCCAAGATGCTCAGTCCACAACAGAAGACCAGAGCCCAGATGAGCAGTCTGCTTTGGAATATGAGGAAATCCCTGGAATCCCTGAACTTGGGTCTGGTTCTGAAGAACAGACTCCAGATGGAAAACGAAAGGTCAAGTTCTCTACAGCACCCATCAAAGTAAGGAAGGATAAACCTTACCTGTACTGGCAATTATTCAGTGTAAATACAGTGTGTGCATTGCTGAGTGTACAGCATTGACATTGTGGGTTTTAAAAGTATAATGGTGCCTAAAGCTATGCTTATAAGATACTTGGAATGAGGAGAGGCAGGATCCCACATGTTTCTCTGTGTCAGAGCTGTCTTTTCAAAGGCAAATAAGTTTTTCTTACCTATATCCTCATTTGCTAAAAGTACCACAAATGAAATAAGTTTGTTCACACTTATTTTTAGAACTTTGTTTTTTTTTTTTGAGTAATTTTGACACCATTACAAAGAAGATGCATGTAGTTTTTACACTGGCAAACAATGTAATTTTGGTGTGGTTCAAGTACATTCTAAAGATATATTCACAACGCTTATCAACTGCCCCTTAGGTTTTCAGCACTTACTCAAATGCTGAGTATGACAGACACAATGATGACATTGACCCAGTGTCTGCTTCTGCGGAGTATGAACTGGAAAAGCGTGTGGAAAAGATGGATGTTTTTCCTGTGGAGATCGAAAAAGGTTTCTAAACTTAATAGTAAAATTTTCTACTTTAAAGGTGTATTGCGTAACGTTTCTAGTTGAGGGTTTGCCACCTGTTTGTCTCCGTGGAGACATTGCTATGTCTGGAATGTTCTACAGTTCTACAGAAGGGAGAAAATGGTTACTATTTCCCCCTATTCCCCAATGTTCAGAATTTGAGTATTTTGAGCTATTGAAACCTGCATAATGAATAAATTCTAGATGTATATGCTTAATGTCATACCATGGAACATTCTAGGCAAAGCGATAACATAGAGACAAGTAATTAGAGGACTCTCCACAAGCAAAGTTGCACAGTGCACCTTTAACCTGTGGTTAATCAATCATTTGTTTTTTAGGAGAAGAGGGTTTGGGCATCAGCATTATAGGAATGGGTGTTGGTGCTGATCAGGGACTGGAGAAGCTCGGAATCTTTGTCAAATCTGTCACTGAAGGCGGAGCAACAGAGAAAGATGGAAGGTATGCATTTGTAGTTGCTCTAAAAGTAATGTTAAGGAGAGAGGCTAAAATGCAAAATGCATAATCTGTCAATAAAATTGATTTTAAAAAACACTGGTGTACAGAATTTTAAACATTTCTATGTGCTAGGATTCAAGTGAATGACCAGATTGTGGAAGTGGATGGTGTCAGTTTAGTTGGAGTCTCCCAAGTGTTTGCAGCCACTGTTTTGAAGAATACGTCAGGCCTTGTAAAGTGAGTGCTTTTTGAAAAATCAGCTTTGGTTTTGTTCTTTTTACTCTTTATTCATATTAAGTTGGATAACATTGGTTTAAATCTAACCACTTAATTTTATTCAATACAGGTTTTTGATTGGTCGTGAGAAGGATGGTGTGGAGAGCGAGGTGGCGAGGCTAATTAATGAAAGCCTAGAGATGGAGAAATCTTCCCATACTGTAAGATCACTCAAAGTCTGGCTTTATAGCTGAATTTCAACATTAAGAAACAACACTTGGTCTAATATATTAGGGGCAGAGATGCAGTGAATGTGACGATGATGAAAGCTACACTGAATACACTACAGTGGGTGACGATGAGGAAGATGATGTGTCACAGCTTTCTGGCCTGGATAACCACCAACTATGCCTTAAATACCAACAGGTACGTTGTATAGGCAACTTAATTTCTAACAGAGGACAAATCGTGATGTCTATTTTTAACTTCATAGCTCCAGGTTAAACTCCAAATCAGAACAGACCAACTACGGAGCACTCGAGAAAAGGTGGGTCACACTCCACAAAACTGAGCTCACAAACCACTGCAGCTTTCACGTAATTCACTACCTTTGCATCCACATTTGGAGACTGACCCATTTAACTGTATGAAAAACCACAGTTTATGGAGACACACCCTTGATCATCCCTGCTTTATGACTTGACTTGTTATCTATGACATAACTGGGTTGGGGACCATTTTTATTTCAACTTGTTAGATGGTAAACACAAAAGTTTTATTGCAAAAAGCTCGAAAGTATTACAAAACACATGAATACAAAAATGTGGAGCAGTTTTTATGTTTGCCCTGGTTTAAAATTGGCACCATGCATAATATTGTACCATGTTGTTTTTTGTAGTTGCACACACTGGAGGAGCAGCAGGCTAGTTGGCAGAACCAGAAAGCCGAGCTTGAACAGAAAATAGAAGATGAAGAAGAGAAGGCTGATAAACTGGAGAAGTAGATGTCTTTTGTTATTTTAGTGCATTCATATCTGCAGCTAACTTGATTTGTGTCTAAAATGTACTCAAATAGTTGTATAGATGTTGTCAATGTGTCCAGTTTGTAAATATGACCATTTTTAGATCCAACAAAAAAGCAGGTAATCATCTCATTTCTATTGTCCAGGTATTGGCAGGAGGCCCAGACGCTTTGCAGAGTTATCAGCCAGAGATTGGCCGATGCCCAGAGCCAATCAGAAAACCTGGAGATCAAATATAACAAGGCCAAAAGACTGCTCCGGGAATACCAAAGCAGGTATTTAGATTTGCTCAATTGGAGCATCACCATATAAATATAGTCTATAAATAAACACTTAAAACATTTCTGATGATTGTTGTAGAGTGGAGGATGCTGAGAACAGGGAAGCAGAACTGAAGAGGGAGCTGGAGCAGAAACAAGACCAGCAGCAAGAGCTGATGGAAAAGCTGTTTGTTCAGGTGGGAAGAGATTTATTTCAGTGAAGTTTTGATCTGCAACTAAATTTGGTACTCCTCATGTACACAGCAAAAAGAGAGAGAATCTTTATCTGGAAGGAGTAACACTGCACCAGAAACTGGTTTGTATGAAACCTTTGTTATATGTTCACTTTGGCTATAGGATTAAACTTATAGTCAAACATCTTTTGTCCCTCAGATGGTGAATGGTATGGCCTAGTCCCTGATACAGGGCGCCTAGACTGCAGTGCTCACATCGCCAAGGCTCAACTGGCCCAGAAATCCAAGCGCCACCCTCCCTCTCGGGACAAACTAAGGGAGAGCTTCAGACGACAGGTCAGACACAGAAGTAAAACCCTTTCAGTAAAGATTTTGTCAGTGAAATGTGCCTTTGTAACTCTTTTAACAAATTGCATGTAATAGGAAGCGGCACAACAAAGTCAGTGGATACACAGTCGCTGCCTGCTCCTACTACACTACAGCGATCCAGCAGAAGTGACCTGTCCAGTACATCTTCTTTCCCCACACTTAGCCCTCAGCTTCCCTCCATCTCAGTGTCTACACCTCCCATTTATATCACTGACACTAGCTCTTCACCTCTCAAGTCCTCCTCCTCCTCTAGAAAGTCCAAGAGGAAGTTCCCCAATTTGAGGTAGAAATTGGATATTTTATGGTAACAAATTGTCTTGGCTATATACTAACTTGTCTAGCAATTTTTGTTTGTTCAAGTGGGCTTCGCAAGTCTCTCAACAAAAGGCGGAGTGAAAAAAAGAGTAGGAAATCCTTGGCAAGCAGGTATCTAAATGGGGTAATCAGACTGAAATTGTGTACGTAATTTGTTTTAAGTGTGTTTTTTCTTTTTTTGTACTTTTCCTTGTAGGAGTTCTTCTGGTGACTTGGCTAATGAACCTGTTGAGATCTCGTCAACATCCTCACTTACCTCTATGCCTTCATGTTTGCCCTTCTCCTGGTTTGGAGATAAAACTACAGAGAAAGGGGAGGATCAGGAAAAAAACAAAGAGAGGCTTAGGTCTGTGTCCAGCAGTAGCCTGCCCTATCTGACCACCACTGGAAGAAGAGACCAAGTATGTAAACAAATAAGCTTTATATTAGCTGTCTGAATTCCCTGATCTCTCCTGCATGACCTATAGCAGTAGAATTACTTTGCTGAATAGACATATACAGGTGAGAATGCAGAGGACAGTTCTCTTCTTGCTTGCAGAATACTGGCTTTCCCCTGGGAAGCTCCGCCATGGTGGGTCACGTCTCTAATCACTTTTTGTCTGGGCACTCTTGCACTTTTACCTTTTCATCTACTGAGGTGAGACTGTCCTTTCCCTCTCCTTGCATGAAAGTCATCCAAACCAATTCATCTTTTTTGTTATATCATTAATTCACAGCTGTCTTTATTGTCTGCCTTTTTTATTGTTAGACCTTGGATGATGACTTGATTCCTACCAATAACAACCACCAATGGCAGAGTCTTCCAGTGACTGAGTGGAGCTGTGAGCAGGTGTGTCTGTGGCTGGTGGCGATGAGTATGGACCAGTATGCAGCAGAGTTTTCTGCCAGATGTGTGAACGGGGCACACCTTCTCAACCTGGATACTGACAAACTGAAGGTCAGCTCAAGACAAAAGAAATTTACGTAGATATGAAGTATTTTAGAGATGTATACAAAAATTATTCATGAGTTTCATCATCCTGCTTATCAGTGGGTTTCAGAAAGAGAAATGAGGACCGTTGCAATAGAGATGAACAATTTCAGACTAAATGTATGAAAAGTCCTTCAAATGTTGCGTATAGCAGGAAGCTCAAACCCATGAATGGCACAATGTTTCACACACTTTTCACCATTCAAAGATACATTTTGTTTTAAACTGTTAATTGCTAAAACAGTGTCAGTTTTTAATCAGTCTTGAATATAATGTTTCAGGTAACTAATCTCAACTTTATTTCTGCTTAAGAAGAGTGAAGAAATTGGGTTAAATTATTGATTTTGTCCTATTTGCAACAGACCCTGGGTGTGTGCAATCAGAACGATCGCTCCTTTTTAAAGAAGAAGCTCAAGGACCTGAAGAAACGTGAGGAAAAGGAGCAGAGAGAGAGAGACAAGAGGCTCAGGGAGGAGAGGGACACACACACGACTCACAAGGAATCCAAGAGAGGCACCATCCGGACTGAGTCACTGTTGTAAATCAAATGCCTTTGCCACCTGCATGAGGGTCTAAAATGCCACACGCACATGAACTTGAAATGTACCCATTTTAACTGGTGATACACAACTTGCAGTATATGTTCTATCACATGCACCAGCAGATTATGGCAGTTTTATATAAATATTTAAATGCTAATCTTTTAATTTATTAATGATTTTATTAATAAAGTGTCCTATTTAAGAATTCATATCTAATTTAATTCTATTCTGCTAATACAGAGTTTTCTTTTTTGACAGTCTCAACATGACAAACACATGAATACAAACACTTAAATTTTTATTCCAAAATAACATTATTTACAGCCGCAATGTTTTGGTAACACATGGAATGTCTTTTTAGCAGTAAAATGAAAGAGGATGAGAGATGCTGATAAAACTGAGTTATCTTACATAGAAGAAAGCGTGGTATGGTTGTCATCAGTTTCACTTTTAGAACAGCAACAAAAGTACCCCTAAAAAAATAAATACAAAAAGTACAAAACCCACCCTCCCAAGTCAACACGGAAAAGTATCCACAGACAAAACTTGTGCAGGAGAAGTATGATCTCACACAACTCCCGTCCAGTGAAATACAGACTTTATGCTTGATCATGTGGTTTAGTCCTACAATGTTTTTTCTGTTGCAACATACAGTTAATGTTACAGTTAACATCCACTGTGTGCAAAGGTGAAGATGTAAGAAATGCATTAAAATAATCCATGTGCAACTCAATGATGGTTAGGAAAAATGTCCGCTGTCTTGCCAAGTTGTTACCCAGGGTTTCTTTTCCACCTTTTCCCATTTCTTACTGTTGATATCCCTTTCCTCCCATTTGATCCGAACTGCATTGTAACTGGGAATCTTGTCTTCATGTTTGGCCCGCTCAAAAAAGCCACACTGCAAACGGATAGAGCATTAACATTAGTAATAATACATTGTCATCTGTGAATGTTAAAAGGTATGTTATGGAAGGCAAGAGCCAAAATGCAGTGAATTGCTCCAACAAAGAAAAAGAACCACCAGACCGTGCAAGAAATTAAACGTCACTAGAACAAAATCAGATGTTTACAGCAGAGAACCAAAGTTTGGCAGATTACGCTGTCACCCTTTAGCCATGCAAGTAAGCTGTAGTCACACATTTTATGTGTGAAAAATAGGCAAAAAAATTATTTAGTGAATAATTAGATTTCAAAGGCAACCCAACATCCAAAAGCAATGATGTCTCTTTCAACAAAACACAGCAAGTAATTGGTTTGCTTGCTATAAATTTTAATTGAAGCTGGGTAATTTTACCCTGTTCTTTTACGCATTTGTCAGTCTCTCTTTTTCTGAAGTATCCTCCTTATCCTTTTTGTCAAAGACTCCACACTGAGGAGAGGAACATTGTTAGGTTCAACTTAAATAATTTCTAGCTACTACAGCTGTATTTCAGGACCTGTGGTATGTTGCATTTTTTTCTGTCCTACCTTCCAAAGGAGAAAAGCCAGCAGGGCCAATAAAAGCAGCCCAAACAATATGGACAGGAGAATGATCCACCACGGCACCCCTCCATACTGGGCCGAGCGTCGCTCTGGGAACACAGTCAGGCTCACCTGTGGACAGGGAGTGATTTTAACAGTGGTTTATTATGAAATGCATCTGAAAAAGAAATTCACTGTGTCAAGGCATTCATATTTACCGCTGTCTCAGCATTTTGCAGCTTTGTGTTCTTTAATGTGCTAGAAATGCTCAGAGATGCCTTCACTATCACTTCCACATGATGTTGATCAGAGTAGTCCTGAGCAGAAAAAAAGTGCATTTTAAAAAATGTAATTAAATGGCCATTTAAATGGCTAAACTCTACCTCTATAAAAGTGGTGTTCCAGAGGCGAGAGCTCAGAGTGATGACTGCATTACTGTCCAGGCCCCGCAGGGGGCACTTGATCTTCACACATTTTGCTCCTTTGCCACAGGACTGGGAAAACAGGAAAACCCAAAGAATATATAGTATAACAGCCAAATAACTTTCACACTTTAAGTTTCACACTTTATAATCTCACCAAAACTTTGTATTTCTTGTCAACTAATCGTGAAATTGTGGCCTCATCTTGAAGTGTTACTGCTCTTCTGCTTCTTGTCTTGCTCTGTTCCTGAGCAAAAAAAGTAAAAAAGTAAAAAGTCAAAGTCAAATTTTATATCGCAGAGATAATATTTCCACTGACCACTTTCAGGCTGTTGATTACACTCTTTGGAGAGCAATCAAGGTAATCCAATCCTGTGGCGCTTATTTTCACCAGATATAGGAGCCATTTAGAATTTTCTGTTTCTTTAGGCCAGTCAATTTCAAGAGACGCAGTGCCAAAGTCTGTCAGTCGCTTCCCAAGATTGATGATCTAACACATACAAACAAGAGGGCGGGTGAGACCCAGCCTGAATAATGTATAAACATTTTTTTTCCTGAACATTACAACGGAAATGACCAGTCCTACTCACTCTGAACTGGTGAGCAATGGCACTCCCAATGTCACTCTCTGATTTCATAGCACTTTCCCCTTTGACCACTCCAGAGAAGGAAGCCTGGGATGGTTTGGCAAGCCTAAAATCCAAGAATAAAATGGTTGTAATGGCATAAAAGAATAAATCTGTAGTATATGTTTAACTGTTGACGTGTATATGTGTAATTGCTCCATACCCTGAAACAGACAGCTGTAGTAGCAGGGCCACCTTTGCCTTTGCAATGACAGGGACTATAGTCTGACGGCTTGTCCTTTTAGAAGCAAAAAAGTATAATATCTTTGAATTGTGACAATGGTCTTTTTATATATTAATAATAACAAAAGTGTTTTTCGTACGTATAAGGAACAAGTTCTATTGCCACTTCAGTTGTATTAAGAGAGATTCCTGCTGTACCCAGGATAATGTAGAAGGATGTCTGCATGAATGGCAGTAAAGCAAAAATGTAAATGTAAACAAATAAAGAAAAATATATTACTTTTTCCTTTCTTGTTTTTACCTCTGTCTTTCCTTTAAATGGATTTCCAAGATCACACTTAGTTTTAGTTCCCTCTTTATTGGCTATGCATGTTACTGGATGCTTAAGATGAATACAGATAAATTTGATTGTCATAAAGAATCTACTTGAATCTACTTCATATGAGCCTTACATCAGGTGAACTGCGATAGGCTGAGTAGACAAGAGTAGACGGTAATGTGGCGTTCACACTGGCTTCATATGCATCATCTCCATTCTCATTGGTCACTGTCACTTCCAACGCAATCTCCTTTTGGTCACTTAAAGAAATCACCGGCACACCATTCTCCCTTTAACAAAACAAAAAAAAGATCATCAGAAGTGAGTTATTTATATTGTGATATACCGTTAAACACTTTTAGGTTTAATATTATGAGCACTGGGTGTCTTTTTATGAAATCCATCTTTAAATTAATTCGAGGTGTGCACAACCACACAGACATTCCACCTCCAGTTTTAAACTATTTTGAACAAAACAGGAATATGGAAAGCTCTGGCCCAGAAATCCAACAACCATAATTAAAATGTAATTTCACATCAACACTCAGTGGTCACATTATTTCTTATATTATTATTTATATGTATTACATGCTTAGTGGAGTGAAGGTTTCATCATTTATTGTTCTGTAGCCATATCGATATTTGACCTGTAGGTTGCTCTCACACACATTGTCATCACCACAACCTTGTTTCAGGAAATGCACCTATATTGATCAGAACACAAGAGAATAACACAACTGTACTGACTGTTAAAGGAGTCACTACTACAAATTATAAGCCCAGAGTTGTTACTTTACCATTGAGCGGGTTGAGTTTGGCTCATTGGCATCAAGCACAGGCGCTGGTGTGGCTACACTCTGTCTGCGTTTACGTTTGGCATCTTCGATTTGAATAGAGACATCCACAGGGATACCCTGCAGTTTATCTCGAATATTTTCCTATAAGACACATTAATCAGACATATTTTTGTACCAACAATGATAAACATTCCATATTTGTGTGCACTATAGCGTATACTACAATTACCTGTAGGACAAGCTCACGTGTCAGACACTTTTTCTTGCCTTTACTGTCCAAGGTCAAGGTGCCTTTCGAGCTGGCACCAGCAAAAGTGGCTCTCGAGGCCAGTCCGTTTTTACGATGATCAGCATCTGCCTCCATGGTGTAACTGATTGCTAAATGATTGAATTAAGTTATTTTATGTTTTTTGAATACTGTATATATTTACAACACTGTAAAAATGCTTACTCAGCTTGGGAGAGTAACTGGGAGGATTGGCAGTGTAGGTGAAGCAAGCCTCAACACTTATACTGAAGAAAGCGAATTTAAAAAGGATTCATGTTATATCAATTTATTTTTTCTGAAAATCTTTAAATCAGAGAATTTGGAGAATCAATACTTACCAAACTTTGTCACCACAGTTCTTGTTTGTAAGGTCAATTTCTTTAGGTGTGAACGTAATCTTCTTATCAATGCTGATGACTGGCCGTGCCCTGGAATAACATAAGACATGAACGTTACCATGCATAATAAAGAGCATTATAATTACTACTCACCTGTAGAGAACGACTGCATCAGACAGGGAGCCCACTGCAAGGTCTGGGTATGAGTTCTTGTCCAGATCCATGTTGCCCGCTAAAGAATATCCAAACATCTTCATTCCTAAAGGCTTCCCTAACAAAATCTAATAAAGAAAAATACAATAGTGGTTACAGTATTCCCGTTTAAAGAAAATGGTTAATTGTTAAGTTCATAATAATGCTGCAGCATTCAAGAGCAAAACATTTATTTGTCCCACAATGTGAAAATTGAAGATTAACCTGAGCTGCTCTTGTGGACTTCAAGCCTGTAGGAGATCCATGGTATATATAAACACTTCCCATGCCGTTATCATAATTAGGAGCTCCAACAGCAAAATCTAAAATTGGAATAAATTAAAAACATATTGAGATGCAAACGTATTGCTTTAGAAGTTTGAAATAAATAAATAATAAAGTACAATAAAGCATCTCACCATGATAACCATCTTGATTAATGTCGCCAATCTTTGCCACAGCAAGACCAAACATGGAGTCCTTAGGGCCATCAATACGTGACCGTGTTGCTTCGTTCCATTTTCCAGCTTTGTTAATGTATACATAGACAGCTCCTCCAATTTCTCCATCCTTCTCAAAATATTGAGGGGCTCCAACTACAATATCTTCCCAACTAACAAAGCAATGCTTTGTTAGACTAACATTACAAATACATTTTGTAACATTTTTGTGCTACAAACCCATCTGCATTGAAGTCCAGAACAGCAACGTCATATCCAAATGATGAGGCCAAGCCCTCCCCCTCCAGAATGTACTCCTCCACAACGGCCCTGGTTGCTGGTACTTTTTTCAGCAGCACCACAGCTCCACTGTGGTTGGCTCTGGGAGCCCCGGCTACCACAGTCAGCTGGCCCTTCACAGTCAGACTCGTACCAGAGTCCAGGGAGAATCCTGTAGGGGAAAGTGGGCCTTAAATGAATATATTGGTTGCACATGAGAACAGTTGAAGTGTACTAAAAGTATTTTACCAAGGTAACTGTTAGCAGGAGCTTGAATCAAATTTGGATCTTTCTCACTTTCATCTCCAAGCTCAAAAGGTCCATCGTCATAGATGCCCAACTCAACCAAGGTCATATTTTTTTGCTCCAATCGTACTATACCTGGAATGGAGAAAAAAATAGTTTGAGGACACGACAGCAGTTGAAAGCTTTACACTAATACAGAGCATACAGACTGACTCTTACCTTTCCAATTATATCCTCCGGGAGCTCCAAAAATGACATAGTGAAAGTCATTGTCAAAAATAGCAGCTACACCCTGCTGACAAGAGCCAAACATCTCATGGCCTTTGGGTCGGCCCTCGCAGAAGTGCCAGTTGCCACCCTCGCCGGTCCCTGAGGCCTCGTTAATCGTCAGGTCCTCATTGAGCATGTAACAGCGACCTGTGATGTCACGGGACTCCCCAGCAGTGTTAACAGCACTTCTAATCTGATATCGATGAGCACAGGTCTGCCACCAAAAATTTTTTAAAAAGTCAGTTGTTTATCAATCAATATATGTTTGTTAATACCTAAAACAAATCATACCATGATCTTGCCACCTGGCCCTTGACTGCTGACAGACACTCCCATCCACTGGTTTTCTTTGTTTTCTTTACTCAAATCCTCTATGATGAAGTTGCACCATAAATAAGTATTATGCCAACTGAAGTAAATGACAAATGTACATGTGAATATGACTGAGTGGGTTTCTAACCTTGATTGTCAAAGATGATTCTGTTGCATGAAGAGGAAGTGGAGCTCATGTCACAGGCGTATAGTCCTCCGGTCACTTTAGACTTCTGACCCCTCAGCCCATTTGCTCTCGGTGCACCAACTAGGAGCCTGCAAGATTCACACATATAGTGTTAGACAAGGCTGTCATATTAAAAATGCTTTATAAAGCTTTATAATCATCCATTTATCTGATAGTTCTTTTCCAGGTGCTCAAAGTGATCTTACAATTTTGTGCATTTTTCATTCACCCCTTATTTGATGGTACTGTAGCTACAGCGGTCCCGGGGTAGAATGAAAGGTGCAATGCTGCAGATGGGTGGAGTTTCTTGCCCACGGATGCACCGACAGTAGGCACTAGTTTGAAATGGGTTTGAACCACCAACTTTCAGGTTGGTGAAGGAGTGCTCTAATCATTGAGTCACTGCCACCCTTATTTCTAAGTGCAGATTGTACAATAAAATTTTATGTAGATAGAAGTTAATTGACTAACAAAAACTCTCAAATGTAAACTTTAGCAACTAACGTTCTACTCCATATGACATGCCCCCTCAGCACATTGTGAAACATGAACAGACACTCTTCCATGGCTGATTTCAATACAGCAGCCATATTCACACAGTGACAGACACATAGTGAGGAGCCTCCAAAGCCAATGTTCCATGTCCACACAGTGTATTAGTGTTAAAAGGCTCTTTTCAGCTGAATGCTCTGCTTTACTAGACTAGAACTTCTATCTTTGTCCACACACAGATGCCCTTTGTGGCCAACTACAAGGTCAAAAGCCACACCCATCTTCGTATCTCCATAGGCATCCAATTTCCAGGGTTTTACAACACCATAAATCAAGCAAAGCAGGAATGTCATAGTTCACACTGTAAACTGATGTCAACACACAACATTTACTTCATGACAAAAAAGGTCTGAATGAAATTACACTAAGCAAAGCCAGACAAATCATGCTCTCTTTAACACTGACTGATGCTATATGCATGTGGGAAGGTCTGAAATTTTTGAAATGCATTTGGAGTTCTGCATCATCTAAATGTAACTTTTTTGCCCTGAGACAGCCCTAAGAGATATAATCACATGCGTGTATTCAGATTCATGTAATTTATCCTATATTATGCAAAATTGACTCTTGACGCTTTAAATCATGTTATAATGTTGTTACCTCATCAAAAACATACCTAGAGTTATGTTTCATTCACACATGTTTGAGTGACCCTTTATTATTAGTCTGTCTACATCTCCAAAGCACAAAATGCTCTGTTCCATCTTGTAATGTCATGAAGTGGTAGTTTTCATGTTAACAGTGACCTTTTACCTTTAGTTTGGTAGATATTGGAAATTCCAGGAATGAAATTATCCAAATGATTCTAGTGAAGGTGTATAGAGTAACATAGCTGAGGACTTTCTGTTACCATATGATATCACAGGGTAGAACAGATTGTTTTCTGTTTGAGAAAAGAACTAAATGTGCAGGTTTTGTGTGCTAAACACAATGAAAGTGAATGAAAAAAAAAAAAAAAAAAAAACACGACTACAGATATGTGTGTGATGAGAAAACAACATTATAACATAGATGACATAATAGGGCCCTTCAACTAATGAACTAATTTATATTATTACAGTAGTTTTGTTGTTGAATTGAAAGGTTGATGCAGTGTCAGCAGGTCTTTTGGACAGTGAGCCTGTGGTTTGTTTTATCGTGTGCCGCCAGCTGAGGAAGGACTTAGTCTACAGGAAGCAGCAGCACCAGTGTGAGTAAAAGGACTAACACATACTACTGCAAGTGGTCTGTGTATGCGTATATATTTTATATTTTAGTATATTTTCAAACTTTCTGTTGGTTCAATCAACAATTTTGCGAAGCCCTATGAGGTGAGAGTGCTGTTGTGATTTTGGGCTCTACAAAATTAAATTGAACGTAACTTATTTTGATAACTTATGTGGTATCTGTTAAACCTGCAAAATGATGAGGGTATAATTCTATTTGTGACATAGCCTTGACAATATGGAAATGTAATTATCTCTATTTACTATAGTAGTAAAGATAAGAGCAGAATTAAAACAAAGCTACATTCTGGAAAGTTACAGGTACATTACCAGGTAGTGGGGTATAGAGATAGACCCATATACCGGTTGGCCATTATACTGGGTGGATATTTAGACTTTTTAGCCTTTCGGCTATCAAGCTTAAAGCGCCAGCATAGGTACATAATTTCTTTTTAATTTGATCTGCTGCCTATTAGCTTCACAAAATATGACTGCTCAGATCTCTAATGGGTCAAATCTGCCCAACATCAGCCCAAAAATATCGGTAGCGCTTATCAGCCACTAGTTGCTCTGGCGAAACAATTAGTATCAGCATCAGCCATTAAAAACCCATATCAGTTGATCTCTAGTTTTAATTCTCAAATGAGGTGTCTGGACCAAAAGTTGGGCAGGGTCATGTTCAGGGGTTTCATGGGCCTTTACCAAAATATGTAATCTATTGTTTTGGAAACAAAAATTGGTTTTAATTATGTTATTTATTACACTGACATATTTTATTTGGTATCTGCTTGCCCAGTTGAGAACCATTTTTGACTAGGGCTGGGGAATTAATCAAATTTTAACCACAATCAAGATTCAGTCATGCCTATTCATGATGATATGATATGGTTGGGGGAAGGTGGACAGAAAATCCAGTGTCAGTAAAAGCATGCAGAGCAGACTTTTATTTTGATTTTGAAAGAAAAAAATCTAATCGGTTTGAGATCAATATCAAAGTCTTGTCTATACTTAGTCTATACCTAGTCATACTCTGATCTTTATCATTGGAAGCCTTTAAACACAGCACAAATGATAGGGAGTCTTCAAAACCGCCAAGTGTTACATCTGTGGTTACGTCTTCTTTGAGAGAGATCCAAGTCTCACTCCAGGGCTGATATTTGGTGCCCAGATGTAAAAATGATTTATGTACTTTTTGTTCTATCACCATCCATCAAATTGTTTTTATCTAAAGTTGAAGTTAACCTTAAGAACCCCATGGACATTTTCAAACTTATCTGCAACATTTACACTGACTGAACTAACTTACAATACAAATCTAAAGTACTTCGCAAAAAACACAACACCAACATTACCCTGCCTTCACCTCCCGTAACCATGACTGCCTCGGGCTAAAGACAGTCAGAATAAGAGCTGACAGGCATCGCTGGCAAATGCTGGTGACTCACAGAGCACACCCAACTGTTAGACACAAGAATACACATGCCAAGAACACAGTGTGAAGAACCCTACCAGAATTCATTGAAAGATGGTGAGCAAAGTAGTTTACAGTGGCCTAAGGTTATGTATAAGTACGTGCTAGCTACAAAAACACACTACTTATGCACTCCTCCTATGTGTACGATCAGATCAGGTGTAAAATAAACATGACCCAACATGCACAGTGACCATATATATTTTACATGTAGACGATTTGAAGAGTCCTGAATCCAACCATGCCAATACCAGCTTTACTGCCCATCAGTGAGCCTTCTTGTCATGTAGGGACCTTTTATATTGTCTAAAAGCTTGAGAAGAAGAATTAAGCAACTGAATTTTGTTTTACTTAATAGCCTACATGCCATTATTTCAGTTTAGTTTCATTAGTTTTCAAACTAGAATGGCTTGCCATTATATGACAGTTGCAGTGACAAATACCCCTGATTAATTAAGTGCCCATTAAAACGTCGACAGGAGTTATTGAAATGGTTGGGGGCTAAAAGCAAAGCCCATTTTTAGCCTATTTTTAAGTACATTTGACAAGTTAACCTGGAAGGAGAATAATTTGTAGAATCATATTTAGAAATGTAAAAGTAACTTCGATGTTTCCAAGTTTAAATAGCATGCCAACCTTTGCAAGATCCTACCTTCTTGTTTACTAGAAATAATGAACTCGTGAGCAGCTTCAATAAATTCAAATAGGCTAATTTTAAGTGTACTGTCGCTCTACAGTAGTTTAATATGGAACACGGTGACATAAATATAGGCCATTGCATTGTTGTCCTGGATCAAAATGAAGTGAGTTGATATAGGCTAACTCGCGCACTTACAATCTTCTGTCCATCGGCTGAAGTTGCCGGTGCATGGCGAGAGAGAAGCCGAACAGACTGCCCGGATCCCCGTTCTTCCGCAGCACGTTAACGTCGTCCAGGTTGAAAGCCCAGAGTGAGGCGCATCCCAGCAGAAGACAGAGCCCAAGCGGGCAGGTGATCCGGACCCCCATGACAAAGTGCATTCTGCCTGACCCCACGAGTCCTCGGCCTCAAGGAGCGAAGTGCTTCTGACACGGTGCGCGCAGAGCTGCCCCGTGTAGTGTCACCGCTCCTCCCACCAGCTGCTGCGAGGCTACTTGTTACACAGTTGTACAGTAGGGCCAATCTGACTCCACTCAGGACAATTCCTATATCCAGTAGTGGAACGTAACAAAGTAAACGTAGTAAAGTACTGTACTTAGAGATGCATTGTGAAACTTTTCTGGTGGAGGGGCCATCAAATGCTTTTCTCCATGAAGATATTATTGCTTTGTCTGGAATGTTCCACAGTATGGTATGAAACCTTTCTGTTTCCATGGAGACCAAAACAGACAAATTACAGGTCAGATCTCTGGTGAGGCAATCCCGCTCACAGGCAGACAGTTTTTATAGGTATTTTTTAGCTATAAAACCTCCTGTAAAGAACCCCAACCAAAAAGTTACATAGTGCGCCTTTAATTAAAAAAAATAGGTATTTGTAAGTTAGTCATTTTTTACTTTTACTTCACTCAAGTGTAGTGAAGTAAAAGTAAAAAATGACTAATTGAGAGAAGGTAGGTTATGTGTATTTTCTACTCCACTACCTCAAGGCTCAGGGGGTTAAAATATACAGATAAAAACAACTAGAAAAAAATAGTAATATATAGTAATTCAGCTGTTTTTGTTGAACAAAGTTCTTTATCAAAATCACTACATTTGAAGCTTTAGGCCCATTAGATCACATCATCAGAGTCTAATGTAATACATTTACTTTTTACTCTTTAAGTACATTTAAACAGTTACATTTACTTAAGTAGATTTTTTTTCTTGTGATACTTTTACTTTTACTTGAGTATTTTTTGCTCCAATATCTGTATAAAATTTAATACTTGTTGCACCACTGCCTAATAACATATTATAGGCCTTGGTTGATAAAGAGTATCTTCTTGGTAATGATACCCCTGTTATTAGGATAATTGGCAGAGTCAAGCAGCATGGATCAGTAATAATACATAAAATACATACCATAGATCAGGGGTGTCCAAACTTTTTTCATCAAGGGCCACATATCTAAAGACAGACGAAGCAGAGGGCCGATCTAGGGCCGTAGACTGGTGCTCAATACAGTGAATAATTAAAATATGTGCACATTTAACATGTTAGAATGAATAAAGATTGATGGCTCATTCTAAGAGCTGTAAAACCACACACTAAATATTAAATATGAGCTTTCTCAAGGTAGATTTAAAAAAAAACTTGCAGTAAAAAGTTAATTTTTAATTGATGCAAGGTGATTTGGGCCAATTCACCTGGAAGCCTGAGGGCCAAGAAAAATTTGTCTGAGGGCCGCATTTGGCCCCCGGGCCATAGTTTGGACATGCCTGCCCTAGATTATAGAAAGTCTGGTCTGTGGCAGAAATAGCCTAATGCCTGGTGGATTCTTATTGTAAACTATTATAAGTCCTATGCTGATTAATTTTGTTTTGCACATGGACCCAGTGATGGTGGTTTTATAGTTTTACAGTATGCCTATGCTTACTGTTTACCACATTCACCAGCATTAGATTTAATGTAGCTCATGTCCAGCTTGTCTCCATTCTAAAGGCCCATAAGATGAATGACAAACCCAGAGGGACAAGTAGCCCTTAAGACATTCCAGTAGATACTGACCCACAGCCTCACATCACAACACTGGCTTTGTTGCACACAGGGACACACAGGGAGAGAGAGCTGCCCACTTCTGTATAAAAGGCACAATTAATGGTGGCACAGGGAAAGGCCAATGTAAGAATGTACTCTCTGTACAGGATTCTTATCCCATTGACTTTGTATAAATAGACTCTAAGTGAGGTTCATCTTAAAGAGACTTTTGATAGTGATTGTGTGGAAATAATTGGAAACGCCTACATTAATTTGATGAGTTCAAATTGATATACACGTTGTATTTAGTTCTAAAACAATCAATCTGGAACATAACTGAACGTTTCAGACTATTGTATGCAAGTTGATTTGTACATTGGGGATGTCCTGTTAAATATACCAAAATCAGCAGTGACTAGACATAATTTAGTGCTGGATTCAAAGCTGAAAACACAGGTTTACTCTATCAAACCAAGCAGAGACTCCTTTGGGTTGATGCGTCATAAGATCTGGAATTAAGATTCAGTGTACATTTGCCTGTTCACATTATTATGACAACTCTGTGGAAGTAAAGGTCACACACAGTGAATATAGCCATGCAGTTTAAATTTTACATCAATTTATTGACACAAGGATTAGATTTAAGGAGATTAGTTAACAAGAAGGTTTACAGACTATTCGAGGAAGATACTGTAATTCATCAGACAATTTTAATTTGATGCAGTATGTGGCTATGAAGCCTATATTACTGAGGGAAAGTATAAAACACATTTATCCATTGCCTTAGTGTTCATTAGAAAATAATTAGTCACTGACTTTGAATCACCCCCCAATACATATTTCATTTATTATCAAAGGACTTTCACGCACTTATGTACGTAATTTAGCAGCGTTTGCTCACCGTGTTGTGCCCTGAGGTACAGAGTCAAAGTGCCTGGACCTGCCCCACTACAGCTCTGTGATTGTTCTTAAAGCTGCAGCGTCACTTAAAAAGCCTTCACCTGAGGGTGTGGTGCAGAGCGAGGCGTGTGCTGTACAGCCTGTAGAAACACATAGCCTCTGGGTCCACAAACATGCACAGATTTCACAAGAGCAGTTCCAGCCCAACACATTTCATAACAGTCACAACTCGGCTCTGCGGCTTATGCTGACATGTGCTGCTCATTCTGAATCAGCTGTAGCTCAGTATTAGTCAGATCTGTAGGAGGAAAGGAACATATGTCTTTTAAAACTCTGCTGATCTCATGTCAATATTGACAGAATTATTGATGAAGTTCCTAAAAGCCTACAGTGTTAACAAAGAACTCACTCAATAATTAAAACAGTCTCTTAATTTACTGTAATTTACCCTTTTAAAATCTATTACATAAAACTTTTCATCTCTAATACAATACATTATTTTCAACTTTGCATAACAGTTCAAGAAGCCACAGCAATTCATGTTTGCATTTTGATTATAGAAAAGCTATCCCTGAGCTAAAATAATAATAATAATAATAAAATTACCTAAATAAAAAAATAAAAATTGCTTTGTTCAATGCCATTTGGGGGCAAAAATCTGAATCTAACAGGTTCCAGTGTTGACAGAAGTTGTTCTATAATTTGACTTGTGGCATAACACACAGTGAATGCAGATGAGATCTCTAGACGCATATTGATTACAGTCAATAGGATATAATTAATGTCTTTTTCTGTGAGCCCTCGGGGAATGACTAGCCCTTTTAACAATCCACCACCTGAATGAGCAGCTCACACCCAGCCCATGCCAGAGGTTGAAACGTGATCTAGAAGGATGGGCCCCCTTGACAGTCAGGTGTGCCTCAAAAGATTGCATGAGGGTAAATGAGAAAAATCTATTTAATTTTTCCTCTGTAGATTGAGGTATGGTGACAACATATTGATTTTATTTGTAGCCAACCTGAGTGATATAACTAATGTATTCTTCTAGGGTTATATTGCTACAGGGTCAGTGCTCTAATCTATTAACAGTAACCTACATAAGAACTATGCAGTAGTTAGTATAACCAGTGTAGTTTAGTTGCACATGCTATAGTCTAGCAAAACATCCATCCATGCAAGCAGAAGACTTTTTGTGTCAAACTAAAATAATTTAAAACAGAGATAATCTGGCATAAATAACTAACTAAAATAACCTTGTGTTTTCCCCATTTAACCAAAAGTGGATGTACATATTAGATTCCATAATACTTCTTTGGCCATGACATTTGCAGCAGAGCAACAATTACTGTGTGTGAATAAATCCTTTTTGTATTTCTGAACATCAAAGACATTCATAAGAGGTGACATAACATAGTGTATGATTTCCTGCGAAAAATACGAAGAAACTAGTTCTGTTTAGTCTTCTCTCATGTGTCCAAATGTCTGCTAGTGTATCTGAAAAACTGGTTTTCCCCTGGTCCAGCAAAACATGGCATTATTCAAAGGAGTGCGCTCAAGTGTAGTCTATATGAATGCAACTTAAGTTCAGTTGTTTACAAGCAGTGTTGGGGAGTAACGGATTACATGTACCGCCGTTACGTAATCAGAGTACAAATTATGAGTAACTGTATTCCGTTACAGTTACTGCTTCAATGAGTGGTAATTGGATTACAGTTACTTTGCTGAAATAAGTGGATTACAAGGCGGTATTTTCCTGTTTTCACATTTTGTGCTACATCCCATTTATTTATTTTTTTATTTCGGTAATTCCACTTATTGCCGGAAACCCAAACAGAACGCGCGCAATAAGAGCGATGTAAACGTCATCAAACGCTGATGTGAGATATATATAAAAAAACAAAAACAAATATAAAATCGCCTACAACTTAAATGTGAAACAGGAGCTACTGGCACTGGTGAAAACAACCTGCATAGACTCATAATATCTGCACTACTGTCATATACACAAACACACACAAACACACACCTTCATCATCGTCATCAACCTGAGAACCCGCGGACCACGTCTCCTTCCGTAGTTACTGCGCGGACACCGACGTCTCGTGCGCCGCGTGTGGACTGTGTTTTCTCGCATAAACCGCGCTTCCTCCTGTGCGCCTCTAAACCAGAACTAACACCAGGACTAAAACCAGGACTAACCCAGGACTAAACCAGGACTAAACTACGACTAAAGCAGGACTGAACCAGGTTTAAACTAGGACTAAACCACGACTAAACCAGAACTAAAGACCTGATCTAGACCTGGTCTAAACCAGGTCTAAAATCAGGAGTAAAACAGGTCTAAAAATCAGGACTAAACCAGGACTAAACCAGGTCTAAACAACATGACACCTAACAGTAGGTTGACATAATTTAAGGTGATCTCATATAAAAAATAATTTCTCTATCAATAATATTTTTTAATATGGTGAAGGAAAGACTGAGCTTGTTACTGTCTTTTAACAGACAAAACCTCTTATGTTAAGATATCGTGGTCTTTGTTTCTCTACAGCAAACAGTTGCTTATTCATGGAGACTTGGGCTCAGACAGTTTGAAGACAACAAACAAGAATTTTCAGGATGTGGTTGCTACATTCATGTCGTTTAAAAAAACATGACAATATCAAGTAATCCAAAGTAATCAGATTACGTTACTCACTTTAAGTAATTTAATGGATTACGTTACAAACTACATTTTGGGGTGTGTAATCTGTAATCTGTAGGGGATTACATTTTAAAAGTAACCTTCCCAACACTGTTTACAAGTGCCTTCAAGTGAAGAACATGGTTTAGCAGCAGACAATGCCTCCCACTAGAATATTTCCAATGTGTCAAAAACAACTAAAGCATTCCACCAGTCAAAGTGTGAGGAGGTCAAAAAAGAAAGTTTTTCCACCTTGTTAAAAGCCCTTCAAAACGAGACCCTCCCTTTTCTTATCTGGTGACTCAAATTTGACTTGAGTCTTCGTCTGGCACACTCACATGCATTCTTTCTGATTAACTGATTAACTTGTAACACACAAATAGACTTGAAAATTCCATATCAATGCACTTAGCTGGAAGGTCGGTGCAACAAACAATGCACACACTTTTGCTGTAGTTTTTAGCTATAAAACCTGTGACAGTGTTTGCCTAGGGGTCCTTAAGAGTAAACTTTTTAAAAATAAGGAACAAGAGTAGCCATGTTGGTCCCAAGACACAAACAAGAACGTTAATAAAAAACTTACATCAAATTGCTTTTTTTTTTTTTCCCTTACAGGGTTGAAAAAGGTTTACCTGTAGTTGTTAAAAACACCAGTTCTTATGGTTCTAACAATATTTTTCTGTACTTTCTCTGTTAACCAAGTCTAATGGAAGTGCAAGGCATTTTTTCAGAATTTAGGTGCTATGAATGCTCTTTTTTGAATCACAGCATGTTTCCATATGAACGAAGGATGTGGCTCACAGGTCTGAATATCATGTGTGACCTACAAATTTTTCAATTTTACACATCTCCATGGAAACCAGGAATTTGTGGCAGTCCGCAGTAACATCTCAGGTAGGTGTGATATATCACACTCTCAGTCACACAGAGGCAGATGGACAGACACACACCTGTCTCATATATACAAAATGTGTTGTAGAAATGCAGGTTAATATTCAGGACATTTTATATCAGTCTCCTTTCATTATAACTTTCAACAGCTTTTAAGGAAAGCACTTCTATTTTATTTATTTTTTTATATTCTTCAAACGTAAATTGCTCAAATGTTAAGGACACTACTTATAGTTAAACTATATTTTATGTTTACATATAAACAGGATAAACTTCAGTTCAAATTCATGGAGGAACACGCCAAGAGGAGTGAGAGGAAAAACAGGGTGAGAGGAGAAACAAGTTTGGACGTGTTAAAGAATGAAACAAATGAGAGAATTCATGACAAAGATCCAGTGCCTCTCCCTGCCACTCCCAGCTCCTCCCAAAATCTACTCATCTTACTACTCAGAGGTGATTGTACTCATACACCTAAGGTTTTTATAAAAAATGTACAAATTTATTTATGTGAATCATTTAGTAGCATGTTGTGTGATCAAAGGTGGATCAGAACAGCTGACCCTCCTTTATTTGCACAACTCAGTGTATCCCGCTCATAAACTGGCACTCATAGCGGAGTGCACTGGCAGGAAGTGAAAACACCCCATACACTGGGAGGAAAGCCAATTCATCTTCATAAACATTTAGTCTGACACATCATCGGTCTGCCATGCCCACTGTGTCTGAGACCATAAAACTCATATAAATGTATACTTATATTTAATAATAGCCAAATAGCAATGGGGAAAGACTGATTCAGTTATTCAATTTAAAGGTTGATCATTTACTATAATGGTGGGCAATAAATAACTATTCTTTTCCACACTTCAAGGCCTTTGTGCACATGAACTACAGTGTCTACAATGGGCTTGCATGCATGTAAGAATTATTAAATCCACCTGTAGACGAAAACAGAGAAGACAAAAAATATTGAAAAAACATGAGCCTGAGGTTGATATGTCTGGAATTTAAAACTGGCATACTTCTTTACTCAAGTGCAGTTTTGCATTTTGTCAATATTCTAATTAATTCTAAGTCTAGCGGCATAAAGGTAGAATACAACAATACCTGCTATGTATACAGGCTTATAAATTGAGTGTAAACTATTTATTGTTTTTGTGAAAGCTGCCATCTACAGGACATTCTAGTTAATGCAGAGGGATTTGGGAAAAGTAATAAATTATTAACTGATTCAGAAAATACGTTATGATAATAATGTGTGAAATAATGCATTTAAAATAAAACTTTTATTTACTGACAAATAAATAAGAGTAGAAAGATAACTGGTCAATTTGTAGTTATACAATTTAGAATACAAAACCTCCAAATTTAAAAAGTCAAACCAGCATTTCACTGGAAGTAGCTTTAGATTGATATATCGGTCATGCATTGTCCTCTTCAGGCAGTTTAGTGAGAATATCCACCCCATTAGCCGTAATGACCACGGTGTGTTCAAACTGAGCGGACCTGTGCAGATGAGAACATTGTACTATGCAGCAGTCTTGTACCATATATGAAGTCTATGTTTGATTAGTAATAAAGGACTAATATGTACCTTTTGTCATCTACAGAAACCGCTGTCCATTTGTCTTTAAGAATCCTGAACTCTGATGACCCCTCCATAAGTATGGGCTCTGCAGATAGACAGTCATATCTAGATCATGTCTTCTTTCTGTGTATTTTACCAATTGTTGCATAATATGACTAATACAGTGGCAAAACAATTGAAGAAAAGATTAATGGAATAAAAATAGAAAAACAGGGATCAGTGGTCCATAGGGAGCACTAAAAACATACCTATTGTGAAAGCCATCCCTTCGTCCATAGTCATGTCATTGTCATTTGCTGAAATTAGAAAAAGAAAAAAAATAGTGAAACCATAACAAACATGGAATCTAGTTTGTTCATGCATTCTCTTCCTGTCATTACAGAGGACTCACCGTGGTGCCAGATCTCAGGATGACAATGAAAACTAGAGCCAATTCCATGTCCTATAAAATACGGACACACTTGGAAGCCACTGGCATGTGCTATTTTGCTGCAACCAAACCCACAAAAGTCCAGTTGTCAGAATAAAAAGCTCAAAGTTATTTGCCATGATTATGTGTACCTAATAGTGTTTCCTATAACACAGAGGGGGGCCCCTGGATGGCAGGCGGCAATTGCCTCATCTCTGCAACGTCTGGCAGTTTCAACTAACTTTTGTGCAATCTCATCCACCTCACCAATCAGAAAAGTCTCTGAAGTGTCACCGTGGTAACCGTCTAGATATACCTGTAATGAAAATGTTTTTATAATATAGGAGTGAAATATCTATTTTGCTATGTGCTTAAATGTATAACTTACAGTGACATCAATGTTAATAATGTCCCCATTTTTAAGTTTACGGCTGAAATTTAAAAAGTGAAAGCCATTGGAAATACACACTTGATATTCATAAATAGAAGGAGAGAGGCATGTGTAAACCCAGACCTGTCAGGAATGCCATGACACACCACATTATTGACAGAGGTGCAAACAGATTTTGGAAAGCCTCCGTATTTGAGAGGAGATGGATAGGCATCGTACTTGATTGTCTCCTGATGCACGATGAAGTCTATTTCATCTGTTGTCATACCAACCTGAAGATCAAGTTGCATGTTTCTCATGGGTTCTAGGACCATGATTTGATTTTCAAGATATGCCTACCTGCAGTCCCTGTCCAGCTAGCAGCAGCACATGTCTGGCTAGCTGACAGGCTCTGGCCAGGCCCTCGATCTGCTCCTGGTTCTTTATCTCTATATAGTCCGGCCATTCTGGGACTACTCCAGTGCCCACATAATCAGGGCGCTCTATATGCTACAGAGAAGAAAGAACAATAGACATTAAAAGGCATAGATAATTAATGAATTTACTGTATTTTACAGTGAGAGTTTTTTCAGCTCAAGATCAAGATGTAAATGCAGGTCTTAAATGTAAATTAAATAAAATGTATACTTTTGGTACTGGGTAGGCAGGCCGGACAGTCTCTGGGCGCACTACACTGTGGGACTGACTTTTCCATTTTTTCCAGAAAAAACAACGAGATTGCTGAGACAGAGGGGCTGTTTGTGGACCACAGACTTTAAACCCACACACGCCCCTCAGAAAACCTCCAAGTCCTATAAAAAAAAAAAGAAAAAAAGATTTTTATTAGCACAGTAAATATTGTATGAGAACTGAAAGTGTACAATAATACACACTGTTTATTCAAATGATTAAAGAGCCCATATACTTTCTGGCAGGCTTTTGTTCACAGCATGGTCTCTTGTTGTATTGTGGTGAAAGTTAGCTCGGGACCTGTCACCTAACCTCAGCTGCCAAAACAACGATCTTTAAGTCAAATGTATCGAAAGCTGTCCGCAAAGGAGGCGTAAACTGGGAAGACACACTAAGAAATATGCTTAAATACCCTACAGGTGATGAAAGCTAAGTGATCGATTTACCTCTTGTAAGTCCTGCAGAGCAGTGTGCCGCCATGACAGTAGTACTTCTCACGTGGTTATGAAATCACGTGGTGCACATTCTTGTCGTGGATAATCATTCATACTGTAAAATTACTATAGTTTCGCTTTCTACATATTACTGCTTCTATAGTGCAAGTAGCCTATAAATTTCATGTTGTTATTGTTTGTGTTTGTCATGAAAAAGTATAATTTTCTTTATTAATCATATCTGGGTATAATCTATCATGTAAGATCGGGTTTATGATTTTTGGTTTGTGCAAAGCTGTGCTAGTAATGAGTAATCATGTGTAAGAGAAACGTTATAACATTTTCCACATGGTTGCCCAAAGTTATGTAAGAATACACCAGTAGGGCAGGTAAGAATAAGGTCATAGCTTTATCAGTGACACCGGGGGTTATCTCACAGTGACACTTTCCCAAGGCCACAAAAGATAAACTCGTCTTTTAATAGACTAGACTGTTTCCTAAAACAGAACAAAGATGGTTTAAGGTGAGGGGCTCTCGTAGTAGCTCTCCTGAGAATGTGCGGTGGGCGTGCCTCCAAAGCAAAAGCCCTTGTTACATCAGCGGCAGGCTGCAGCTAATCGAGCGGTAGCCCGAGCAAACAACACATTAGCCGCGTGACCTTAGGAAAAGTACTACACTGGCTGTGGATGCGGAGGAGAGAGCAGGAGGGGCAAATTCCTTAACAGCATCGGCTCGTATAATTGTAACTATCATGTCTGTGGATTAGCTACGGCGGGGGTGTCGTTTTCCGTGTCGTTGTTGAGGAGTAGCGCCGAGGCGGTTCCTATTTTGTTACCGAGGACGCTCTGCCTCACTGTACGTGACGTCAAACCAGCATGGCGGTCAAGGTGACTTCGGCATCTCATTCCTTTCGCATTTTACTCAACATTTCTCCTAATGTTGCATGATTGTTGTCCTCTTCTTTAGCGGGGAGTGTCGAAATTGTATTTTGTCTTGTGGCTCGTGTAGGTTTTTGGTGGATGCGGCGTATTCTGAGTGTGTAGCATCATCAGGTTTAATCCCTGGCCTTGGTTGGAGAAGCAGTGCATCAAAGTTAGCTCATTGCAGCTAACCGGCTGCTAATGTCGTTCTTCTAACCTTATTTGACAGAGTTATTTGAACACTTTCCCTTTTACTCCAACCTCTTTTAGTATACTATTATTCTCTCCTAACATCTGTCGGTAGGTTAGGACGGCAATGCAGTGTATGTCCTCTTGTTACGGTTGTATAGCCTCTAATAAAGAACTTTCATTTTTACATCATAATGTCCCAATGTTAGTATGTGCATGATCTCTTCCGTGATCTTCTCAAGGAGACGTAGCGTAGCTTGGCTTTGGGCTTTATATTCCTATCACTTTAAAATACTGGAAAAAGTGTGTTTTGTCTCTAATATTAAGATGTGTCGTGTTTTGTTTTAGGTGCAATCCACTAAACGAGGGGACCCACACGAGCTGAAGGCAATCTTCGTAAAGGTAAACAGTGCTTGGCTAGTTTGTCATTGATTTGTCAATGGACAAGGTCAGAAAGCAATTGTTGGTGTATTGAGAATGTTCTTAATTGTAAGAGTCTGTAATGTTGTGTCATGGGGTTTAAATTACAACATTAGTTACAGCCATGGGTTGATCACACACAGCTGCTTTTACAATGAAGGAAGATAAAGTCGCAGCAAAAGTTTGGTCCTGTTTTAAAGTCTCTGTTTAGTTATTTATTATATTATATTATTTGTAGTTGTTGGGGGGGAGGGGCTTACATCATTGAATGTACTGTATTTAATGTGTAAATATAGAATCACTTTTATATGTAAATGTACAAAGCGCAGGATTTTATGAGTGTAACATAGAGATCTAAGTGCCAGGACAAAGGACAAGTATAAAACGTTAATGAATCATAATGACCCACAACATGCAGAGTGTCTAACTTGAATTGTGTAGTAGTTAATATAAGGATACACAAAGGTCAAAGGGTTCACAAGTTATGGATATTTAATTCTGTCTTTTCTGCCACGTCATATGCAAACAACAGTTCACATTGTATGTTAAATGATGGCATTGGGGCTGTTGTTGACTAAAAGATGTTATTGGCTGACTGAAGAAATATTATGCCAATTGATTAGTCGACTAAAAAGGGATGTGACAAAAGCCCTCAAAACTCTAACATATCTCTATGTATCTGACCTGAACTACCCTCAAAAGACTGCACCTACAAGGGAGTTCATGCAAAAACAACTATTTCCACATAAAAAGTACTAGGAATCAATGTATTTATATTGACAGATTAAATTTGTGAATCATAAATCTGCCTCTTTACACCAAAATATCAAATCTACTAACTCACCTCTCATTTTATGCAGTCATCCCATATAAATCCTTCTAATCAAATTTAATGATTAATCCACTAATACAAGTTTTGGTTGACTTAAGACACCATTGACCTACAGCCCGAGATGACAATTGGTTGAAGTTTATGAAATAAAAAATGTATTAGAATGCTAATACTTAATTCTATATGTAAAAGTGTTTGTATAAACTTTTATGTTATTAGATTGACTGCTTTCATAGACTAGATGTAATGTTTCACAAAGGTTTAATAGTGTGGAGATATGTTTAAGGTTAAGGTTGCTGTTTTCTTCCCTTAGTATGCCAGTGTGGTGGATAAGGAGGGAGAGAAGTTTATGACCCCTGGAGATTTTGTCCAGAAGTATTTGGGATTACACACTCAGATCCACCACAACCCCAAAACGGTCCAACTTATTGCTGCTGTTGCTGACACTACAAAGGACGGGTATGTTAAAAATTACATTATCAAGCTCTAAGTTTATCATTTGTAATTGTACATTTATTAGCCCATATCAGATTCAAATGGCATAGTAGTTAGAACTACTGTGATTAGATAACACACACTAAATGACTTGAGAATAAAGGGTGACTTTGGTGTGTGTTCTGAAATACACTTACTTCAAGTTTCAGTTTAATATATTTAACTTACTTTATTTTTCACCTCAAACTTTGGTTCTTTTTAATTTAGATGTAAATACACTCTAATTTTGTTTTTGTTTCCCTCTGAACACAATTGTTTCCACAATGGCAGGCTCATCTCATTCCAGGAGTTTCTTGCTTTTGAGTCAGCTTTGTGTGCACCGGATGCCCTTTTCATAGTCGCCTTCCAGCTGTTTGACAAAAATGGCACTGGAAACATATCCTTTGGTAAGTCACTCTCTGTGATTTCTGTTTTCTTTATTTATTATTACTTCGCTGAATGGCAGTGTGGAGGAATTTTGTTTTTAACCCGATTAGTCTATTGGGTAATTCGCTGCACATGCACAGGCTTACACAATTGGTCCTGTGGATTTATTTCCTCTCTCTCATGGTGTATGTTACTCAGTTATTGTGTATGTGATTACATGTGATGAAAGGTCAGGACCTGGACAGAGGAAAGTATCAGTCTTGTTGGTTCAGGGATCACACACACTTTCAGCTGATACTGTGCTTGTTCTGTACAGTGATGTGCAAACCATTAATGATCTCTTTTTTTTTGTTTGTTTATTTTTGTGCAGAAAATGTGCGGGACATTTTCAGTCAGACAACAGTGCACCACCACATTCCGTTTAACTGGGACTGTGAATTTATCCGATTGCACTTTGGCCATGACCGCAAGAAATGTCTAAACTACCTTGAGTTCACGCAATTCCTTCAGGTACACCATGCACTGCACTATTTTCTGTTTAACTTTAACCTTTAACACTACACTCTTCAGTAGATCCTATATTTAAAGTGGTATTCTTTCTTTGCAGGAGTTGCAGTTGGAGCATGCACGGCAAGCGTTTGCCCAAAAGGACAAGGGCAAGAATGGCGCCATCTCTGCAATGGACTTCAGTGACATAATGGCCACTATCCGACACCACATGCTCACACCTTTTGTGGAAGAGAACCTTGTCTCAGTAAGTTATTTTAATATATTCAGGGATGTCTTTATCATTTTCTTTGGAACAATTAAAGACAAATTTGTTTGCATAATGTTATCGCGAGTGTTAGAAATTTCTACAAAAAAACATAGTTTTTGTTAGAAGTGCGTGACATATGGGGTGCTTGTGGTGTAAATACCTAGATTCAGCTGTATCAAACCTTATCCATTTGTTTTTACACCTGGAAACAGTAGATGTGTCTGTTTTACCACATTTGCACTTTTGATTCGTATTAGATGTGTCACATTTTATTTCTTTTTAAAGAATGAATATTTACAAATGCGCTATATATTAGCACATATTGTAATAACCAAATGCAATTAATCCACACTTACAAAGAAATCAATCCATTGAAGTCTGTAAATTATGTGCAATAATGTGAAATGACCCTTGTAAAAATTATTGAACACATGGAAAAAGAGGGGTTCAAACCGGAATGGAAGCTAAAACTATGTGCAGTGGCTACAAGAGGATTTGTAAACAGAATGTTGCAGTGCACACTGTCAAGGCTGTCATCTGATAGTTAGAAAAGGAATATCTTTTCACCGTAGAAATTACCCTGGCAAGACTGAAATACTGGGAGACTATAGTTCAGTCAATGACACCATGACACCATGACACCACGATAAGTGCAGTGTAGTTTGATGGTGACATACTTGTGTATGGCTATTGACAAACATTGAGGAAAGAAATTGTGGGAACCGTGTGGGAAAAGTAGCCAGTGAAAAGTTCATGTCTTGTTAGAATGGGCCAAAAATATAATGGCATGGGCACAGTGTATTAAATGGGGTTTGAAGCAGTAGCATTCATTACAAACTAAGTATATCTGTATTATCTGTAGTATATCTGCCCATTTTTCGCTTTTGTTTTTATAGGATTTTTCCATGAGTCACTTTATATTACTGCACATTATTATTGTCATCTATAGGTTGATATTATTTGCATGTGTGGGGTACTAGGGTTAAATATTCCTCAATAGCAACTTTTTGTGGATTTTCTTTTCATGAAAAAATGGTGACTTGTGCATTACCTATTGCAGCTGATATGAGCTATCTATACTTCACTGTTGGTACTCAACACAGTGCCAACAGTGATTATTTATTATTGCTTATTAAAAACTGCTTGCATTGTGTTAAATGGTTTATGTCACTTTTTTCACAAACTAGGCTGCAGGTGGTGGAACATCCCACGTGGTCAGCTTCTCCTACTTCAATGCTTTCAACTCACTACTGAACAACATGGAGTTAATCAGGAAGATCTACAGCACAATGGCTGGCACAAGGAAGGATACTCTAGTAACAAAAGGTATGCATCTGACATCATAATTGATTAAAGTATCAGTTTGAAAGAACAATAATCCTAAATAATTTTCTTTCTCTTCAGAGGAATTTGTTCATTCTGCCAACAAGTTTGGTCAAATCACTCCAATGGAAATAGACATCCTGTACCAGTTATCAGGCTTGCATTCTCCCTCAGGGTAAACCATAAAAAATGTCTGTATTTAAGATTAATTGTTTTACTTGCAATGTCTATATCTCATTCAAACCTTGGTCTACATGCACTAGGCGTCTAAACCTTGCTGACATTGAAAGGATAGCGCCACTAGAAGAAGGAAGTCTGCCCTACAACCTCGTCGAATCGCAAAAATCGGTGCATGGCAGAATCTGTGGCTTGTGTTCATAATTTAGCAATGTGTAGTTTATTTGCTTGTTCTTTTGTTGCCAGGCAGGAGATGGTTCAAGGCCTATATGGCTCCAAGCTGCCGAGTCAGCCTACAGGTTTTTTCTTGGCTCTATTGCCGGAGGTAAATTACTCAACAGTCAATAACAAGTTGCATCTTGCCTTTTTCCTAGATTAATGCAAATTTTTTTTGTAGCTACGGGAGCAACAGCTGTATACCCTATTGATCTGGTAAAGACTCGTATGCAGAATCAGAGGTCAACAGGGTCATTTGTTGGAGAGCTGATGTACAAAAACAGCTTTGACTGTGCAAAGAAGGTGCTGCGTTATGAAGGATTCTTTGGCTTCTACAGAGGTAATATCTATAATCTTTGGGTCTGTGTTTCCTTTACACTCTTATAATTAATTATTTCCACAGGTCTCGTTCCACAGCTTATAGGTGTGGCTCCAGAGAAAGCCATTAAACTCACTGTGAGTAATTTTTTTTCAATACATTTAAACGATCCAACATGCATTATCATCAGTCATTCATGTTGGATATTATGCTAGTTGCTAGCATTGCATGTTCGAAAACAGTCTTATGTGAAACACATAAAAGCCCCACATTTTGGAATGAAAAATACATAGATAAAAAATGGGCATGTCTTTGTCTTTCAGGTAAATGATTTTGTGAGAGACAAATTCACAGAGAAGGATGACTCTATCCCTTTATTTGCTGAGATTCTGGCTGGGGGATGTGTAAGTAGCATTGCACACAACACACATCTTAGATGATGGTTTATGCAAACCATGTGAACTTTTCCTTCTGTTGTCTGTATCAGGCTGGTGGCTCTCAGGTTATCTTCACCAATCCTCTTGAGATTGTGAAGATTCGCCTGCAGGTTGCAGGAGAGATCACCACTGGTCCTCGGGTCAGTGCACTGAGCGTGGTTCGAGACCTGGGCTTCTTTGGGCTGTACAAGGTTTGAGAATAATGCTCTTTCCTTTGGACTTGCGGTTTTAATAATTTTCTAACATTTTGTTCTTTGATGTTTTTACAGGGGGCTAAAGCATGTTTTCTGAGAGATATTCCCTTTTCAGCCATCTATTTCCCTGTGTATGCACACACCAAGACCTACATGGCAGATGAGCAGGGCAGACTAGGCCCACTGCAGCTGTTAACATCCGGAGCTATTGCAGGTAAGGACATCGACAGCATGTCAAGTCCAGTCTCTCAGTACTTTTCACCATTAGAGTCACAACATCCACTGTGGTTTTCATGTAGTCACTACTGTTTTCCAGGTATCCCTGCTGCCTCTTTGGTAACTCCTGCTGATGTAATCAAGACTCGCCTGCAGGTGGCAGCACGGGCTGGGCAGACTACCTACAATGGCGTAGTGGATTGCTTCTGGAAGATCCTGAAAGAGGAGGGATTCAGGGCTTTGTGGAAGGGAGCAGGAGGTGAGCTTGTGTGCAATGTGAATCCAAATGAACATGTACCATTTTAACATCCACTTTTGTCTGTCCAGCTCGTATGTGTCGATCCTCACCACAGTTTGGTGTGACTCTGGTGACTTATGAGCTCCTGCAGAGGTGGTTCTACATTGACTTTGGCGGACAGTAAGTACAAAAATTCACATGTCTTTTTTTTGTTGAAGTTGATTAAACATTTTCTGATGACTCCTTCTCTCTGAAGTCGCCCAGCAGGATCTGAGCCTACTCCCAAATCTCGGATTTCAGAGCTCCCCCCCATTAACGCCGATCACGTTGGAGGGTACCGGCTGGCTGCAGCTACATTTGCTGGAGTGGAGAACAAATTTGGACTCCATCTCCCCAAATTTAAGTCCTCTGGTGTAGTTTCTCTACATTCCTCAGAGCCATCCGTTGCTGCTTCGGCTCAGGGACCATAGCTAGTTTAATATCATAGCCTTGTCATTTCCTATTCCGATACCAAGAGAAGACGTAACACAAAGAATACGCACAATAAAAAAGCACTCCACAATTGAGGATTTCAAACAACCACCAGAGTCCCTCATCTGGGGGTTCTCTGGCCCTGTGGTTCGAGCCACGGAGGACAGTGGCTCACAGCTGTGGGTTTTTCTACGAAAACTAAAGCCTCAAGCACCCTCTCAGAGTAGCTATGATTTTTATTTTTTTGGGCAGATACTCGTGTGTGTAGGGCTTCCTTCATTGGACAAATATATAAAGTGTATGCTATTTTAGATCATGATGAGTGGAGCCTCACTCTTGTAAGACCGGCTGTTCATACTGTATACCACTGATGCAGCTAAAGAGAGTTACAAAGTGCTCTCCAACTGTAACAGCAGCAGAAATGTGGGGCCTTTGGTCCTGAACTCCAGGAATCACTCTTACTGATGTACAGAACATTAAAGTGTTTTCTTGATTAAAGATCAAAAGGAAAATTAGCTAATAATAAATTAAATGTATTTCAATTATGTCATTGTATTTTATTGATTAAAATCATGGGTTTAATTTTACAAATGCCTCGAGTTTGCTTAAGTGCCACAATGACATTGTTAGAAAATGAATACAGTACAGATGGACAATACAAAGTATTTTCAGTTTATATTTTTGTTTCAATATCACAATGCTGTGTGGAAGGAATAAAGCTGAAATGACTTTACAGTAAGTTCGGTTACAATTCTGATGTATTTGGAAATGGCTGCCCAAAACAGGTTTGGTTGTAGAGTAAAATAACTTACTCCTGTACTAATTACCAGCTACTAATTGAGAAAAGTAATTAAGTATTTATTTGACCCGAAACTGACATCAGATTTCACAAGAAATCAGAATATGTACTCTCAAGATGTTGAAACAAATTGCAAATCAGTTCATATAAATATATATTTAAAAACAAATAATACTACACAAAACTTACTTTAATTTTAGGAATCTACCATCTAAATGTTATGGAATAAACAAAAAAACATACATAAATAAATAAGTTATTAAAATGTATGAAATTATACACATATTACTGTTTAGTTCAGAGTAGTGATATACTATTTCAGTGGTAGTTAACACTGAGGAAATGGTTAAACAAAAGCAAAACCTGCAATAATGAAATAAAAGGTGCCAAGTACAAAGGTTTGCACAAGTTAAAAAAAGAAGATTGATTCATTCTTTAGCAGAGGAGTGGTATGTAAGGTCCTGAGGGTCTTGTAGCATTCGTACATTAGATGGCATCACTTTCAAATATTTTACTTACCAATACTAATCTTTACAAGGTCAACAATAAAAACAGTTACAGTTTTAAGCATAATCCCTAGACACACATTCAAATCCTTTCTAATTCATATCACTGCACTTCTCAGGCCAGTTCAAAGTGAAGATAAAAGCAGAGTAGGGTCCTCAGTCAGTGTGCAGTGTGCTTAGTGTTTAGTGTACTATACAGAGCTATTGTAGGTTTATAGCATTAGGCATTGGCCAGCTCCTCTGCTTCATCTCGATTCTCGTTGATTTCTGCCAGTGTTCTGACAAACCGTGTCCACTCATCAGCTTTAGGCACACAAATTTGCTGCAAGAATAAAATTCAATGTCAGTCTTTAATCAAACGTTTGATAAATCAAACCTCTTGCTTACCTCTCCAACATCATAAACCTGCACCCTCCCTTCAGAATCTCCTGTGGCTATTTCTTTGCCTGAGTGAGCCCATCTGACACGATTGAGAGCGGGAGCCCCCTCTACAGACACACTTGCAGTAGGGACCTAAAAAGAAATCATCAACAATGCATTTACAGAATTGCCTTAAGCGAATTAAGCAAATCAAAAAAGAGCATATAAAGTATTTGAGCATACTTCAGTATCATTGTTCAAGTTCCAAAGATCCAAGCGTCCGGACAAGTCCACACAAGCGAACAGCGCAGGGTGAGTAGGTGACCACATGGCATCGTACACATAATCACAGCTGTCCTCGAATGAGTACAGTGGACGAGTGCTCTACAATGAAACAAGTGAAAAATTTATACTGGTGTTTGATAAAAAAAGGGTTGAATGAGGCTCTGTAAGGCACCTTTGTACTCCACAGTTTCACAGTCCAGTCGAATGACGAGGATATGAAGAGATGGGAGAAATCCACCGGCCCCGCAGCACTGTGACAGCTCAGGCCCGTCACGGGACCATGGTGGCCCTCAAACACCTCAGTAATGCCCGCCTTACTGTAGATCAAAATCATGATGAAAACATTTGAGACTGTTTAAATAGGGATGTAACAAAAGTGTTGTCTTTGATTAAATTAATAGTTATGATGCAGAAATAAACAAATAACTACAGAGACCATGATCCTTTGCTCCATCTCAGTGCTGCCAACATGAAGAAATAACTTATAAGCACTTTAAAATCTTAATTCTTTGGATTATGACAGAACAGAAAAAGTAGCATATTCACAATTTTGTTAGCCTTCACAAAAAAATCTCAATAAATATCGTATTGTGAGCTGAATATCAAGAAAATGTTGTACCGAGAGATTTGGAAATCGTTACTATCGTTACTATAATGTGTCATATTATGTAAAAATGTTATGAGCTTTTAACAATGTCAAAAACAATTTACTCAGAATTTCAATCAATTCATGCATGTTAAAGTAATCCTGCATTGTCTTGCATTTCAGACATGAGTGTGCAGAAATGTTTGGCTTTCACCTTGCTTCCTATATCCACCCACCGCTCTGCACTCATTCAGACTCCAGCTCATACACGTAGAGTTAAAAAATGTCATGTAGTCTTTTTTCAATAATAATAATGTAAAATCTGGTGCTTGCTAAGCTTGCAATCATTTCTGCAGCTAACAGGAAATCTAAGGAAAACATAGATCTTTAAATGAATGAAAAGAGCGGTTATCTGACCTTCCATGGCGACAGGCCGTGTAGACAGAGCCATCTTCACTTCCCACCACAAAATTGTTGACGTCTCCCAGCGGAAAAGCCATGGAGGTGACGGCCACTGCTTTGCTCTGTTTGAACACCAGCTCCAAACTGTCCTGTATATTATAATACAACAACCACAACACAATCATTAAACTGCTTTCCAACCATGCGAGTAGACTGGGATCAGGCAACCGCACCTGTGGCTGGGAGAGCATGTCCAGGCTCCAGGAGCACATCTTGCCATCAGTGGAAATACTGATCAGATTGTTTGCATTTTGCGTGCCCACCACATTCACGCAGTACACTGGGTGCTGCGCAAGAGACCACATTAAGTGTTGAAATGTTGAAATAAATGATAGTAGTAATGTAGTAATAAATGATAGAGCAAATTAAGTTAGAGGAGAGTGAGCGCTTACAGTGTGCTGCTGCAGACAGGGGAGTTCTCTGCACTGGTGTACGCTTGTTGCTTCGATTGTCCCATAGAACTATCTGTCCTGAATATGTCCCACCCACTACCAGATTGGGATGAAATTTTGCAAAACCCGCTGACATAACTTCAGACTTTAAGCAAAAAACATAAACATAAATTACAGAATGAAACTTTTGGCAGAATGTAAAACTGGTACACCACTCACCTGGCAATGGAAGATGTACTCCGGTGTCCCCTTTTTGTACTTCATATTCCAGACCAGAGCCACTCCATCAGGCTCATGGGGGGCATCTTCGTTGTTGTTATACGAGGCCACCAGCAGCTCGGGATACTGAACAAAACATACTGTGATTGTAGATAACTAAGGTTTAAGAAAAATACTGTGACAGTGTGGCCAGCTTTACCTGTGGGGACCAGTCCAGACAGGTGACCACTCTGTTTTTAGTCCAGCGCTCATCTGCAAACTCTCTGGTCACAACTAGCTTTGCCCCGGCTTGCAGCTCCCTGTAAACATACCAATTAAGGTTGTCTGTCTCTTTACTTTAACCACCTATAAAGTAGTTTTCTCACCCCTCCTTATCATCCAAGTCCCTCCCACTGTAGTCAAAGCAGACATCAACTTGTTCAGCTAAAGCTCTCTCAACAATTCTGCTGCCGCGCTCAAAAAACGACACAAACTCCTCTGAGTGCAAGACCTGCAGCTTCTCCTCCTCTGTCAGCTCTTTGGGCGTATCTGCACACAAAACATTAGAGAAAGCAGTAGTAGAAAATAAAAACTAAAAACATCAGTGTAAGACTATGTAACTTCTCTAAGTGTCACCTGTATGAATAATTGGAGATGTTATTGCTTTGCCTGGAATCTATCAGCATCTATCTTGCATATATTCAGTTACAGTTGTTTTTATTGCTCATAAACATTACTTCCCCACAGATTTGACATTGTTTTAGTGTGGAGCATTCCAGACAAAGCAATAATTTCTATGGAAATATGCAGGTTGTACATCTTTAATTTATCACAACCTAACATAAAGTACTTTTTTGTTCTTTTTTTTTTTAATCTTGTTATATTTTACCTTCTTCTTGGTGATCTCCCTGGTCACCTTTCTCCTCTTGAGTATCCTCTGATGGAGGAGGAGCCGTTATCTCCTCTTCATCATCATCTTCTGCAATATACAAATTTTAAAAAAAAGTTATTTATTTGCCTTTATTAATTATAGTGTTTTCAGTTATAACTGATTTTACCTGCTTTTTGATCAGTATGTGCTTCGGTTGGGGTCTGAGTCTCTTTAGAGTAGGACACCAGTTCTTTAGGAGCAAAGTCCACTTGGGTCACTTTAGACATACCCAGCCTCACCGCTCCACGTCTAAACAGTAAATACTAATTAGGCATGGAAACAGTGCTATTTCATAAAGAATTACTGTAGACAAAAATGCACAGATAAAATGCAGGTACAAAACACCTAACGACACTTAGACAATATAAAGGTGAAATCACATAAACTGAATAAAGCTGGAAGACACATCAAAGGGAGAGAGAAGGAGCAGTACCCAATCAGCTCAGAATCGGAGTGCAGCTGCAGAGTGGAGGGGTCAGGATCCCAGTGTAAAGTCCTTATACAGCCAAGCCACCAGGTGATATTAGTAAGATATTGTCAACAGGAACAGAACAAGCAAAAGGTGAGCAAGAAATGGGAATGGATGGAAGTGTTGAACAAAAGACAATATGCAAAAAAAAAAAGATAAAGAGGACAGAGAGAAAGAAAGAACGGAGTGTCTGTTAATTAACATCGACGAACCAGGTCAGATCTTTTTACTCATATAACTTTTATTAGTTATTACACATGTTATAAACACATTGCATGCAAGTAACTACAAGACCCATGACTGACCTTGGTCCTGCGTTGCCATCCCCAGAGTCTTGGCTTCCTGCGTCGCTGCCCACTGATTTGTTGGAGGGAGACATGGGGGCGGGGACTAGGTAGTGAAACAGACATGTATCCTCTGTTACTACCCGAAGGGGCTGAGCTGTCAGTGGTGTGTTTTGATGAAAAGGAGAAGGGGAGACATTTATGTGTGTGTGTTGGAGTGTGTGTGAGTGAGTGAGTGAGCATGCAGTAAGTGGGACAGGACACACAAGGGGAGACAAAGGGGGAGAGAAAAGAGAATGAAAATAAATGGCAGGCAGGTTTAGGAGTCATGCAATCAAACTGTTAAAATGTAAACAGACAAGGGAATAAACACTGCAAAATAGTTAAGGGAAAACACCGCAAATCAATGAAGCAAACATCAAGGAATGATGGGAGTGAACAAGTGAGTTAACACCATGCAAAGCGGTGTGTTTTGTAGTTTTACCATGTGGTATGTCAGGAGTGATGCCAACACTCTGCAACAAAGCCTCTGCCTCTCTCCTTTTCCTTTCAAGGTCTGAGTCTTCATGACCGGACGCCTCACCCCCACGTTTTGAATCCACCTGTGTAATATAGAAAAAATAAGAATAATTACACAATTATAATTACAGATCCATAGTTTAATGTTGATTAAAACATACATCCTTCTTTTTCTTCTCCTCTTCTTTTCTCTTCTTCTCCTCCCGAATCTGTGCGATCCGTTGTTTCTTTCTCTCAAGTTCAGCCTTCAACTCACTCTTGTCAGACATTCTGTTAAATAGAGAGAATAGAGCCTAAAGTTAGAGTTTACACTTTCCATAGTTGGTACTCTGATACAATTTGTGAAGTAGGCGAGCTAATTGCTCTGAGCGAATCACACTGTAGACATGTGAACGCCAACCAGCTGTCTATAACAATGTCTCCATTATATTTATGTAATAAGACACTGAAACGACTTTGTTGTGAGGATATTAATACAGTTTGACTACATTTACATTAATGCTGCACACATTTGCATTTTATTAGATGTCTTACGGGACTGAAGTTGGGTCCAGTCAATTTAAGAGGAGGTTCCTCTGTAATAAGGTCCCTACACAATTCTTACTACAGTGACACTGAACCGAAGCGTACTGCTGTGTGTCAGCATCCAGAGCTCTTACAACATTAGCTAACAATTAATTTCACACTTCGCATGGCTTCATTTTAATTATTACAATCACTACTACAACTACTACATACATTTCTAACAAAAATTTGATAGTTTAGTGAGCTCCAAATATCAGTTTATTGTGTCAGTGTGGACAGTTAGCTGCTTAGCGGCTAATCTCCATGGCAGCGCCCAGGCCCATCGTCCCGGTACAATGAAGGCTAAAGCATCGTCACCATATAACGCCTTTTTTTCTCGCAGCATTCGGGTTTTAGTCGCGTTTAAAACCTACATGGTCATAAAACAAATACCTGGCGTTAGACGTCAATACAAGAGGAAATGTCTGGTGTTAATCCAGTTTGTAGTGTGCAGAGGAGTGATGTGATGGAAACTGATGATGCTGGAAGAGACAAGCCCTCTTCCTCTGCGTTTGGACGGTCACCATTAATGTAGTTTTTGCGCCACCTACAGTTTTCTTTAAGTCACCAACAGTGGTCTTGGTGGCTTGAAACATCCATATTACCCTACTTTAAAGCTTTTTTTTTGCTAGCCTGTTGCCAACCTCTTGAAATTTCAAACAACTAAAAAAAAGAGAAAAAGCTTAGTGTTAGATCTGTTATAAATATTTTAAATTATACACCTTAGAGTCCATCCTATAGAGACTTAAAAGAGACACACAGACAGATTGATTATAGTATTTAATATAAATGTATTTTTGGTTGTGGCAGTGACTGTGTATCTATACTGACACACTGAATGAGCATATGCAAACAGTTTATGGTTTGGTGTTGGTTTTTACAGTTGCTGAAATTACTCCTCTGGCTCAGCTGCTGGCATGGAATAGGCAAAGGGATCATAAAGATCACGTTTGAAATCATATGGGTCAAAGGACGAATAGAGAGTTTTCTCTGTGGCTGGTGCTGGGGGTGCACTCTCTTCTGCTTTTACCTCCTCCTTTTTGACCCCCTCAGTAGGTAACACTGGAGCTGCTGGAGCCTCAGGTGCCTCTACTACAGCCCGTGGAGGGTGGTCAATGAGGCAGTCAGGGTCCCAGTATGGATCACAGTCGTACTCCATACCTTTGATGCTGACGGCAGGAGGCGGGGGCGGAGGAGGAGGGGCAGTCTTTTTGGGAGCAGGAGGAGCAGCAGGTTTCTGGACTGGAGCTGCAGCTTTGATCTCCTTCTCTGTCCTGGGACGACAGTCGGGGTTAGAGCGGGGGTCACAGAGCACAGGGACAGCGCCTGTCGGCAGGTACACTATCTGAGGTTTACAGAGAGGGTCTTTGGGATTGCAAAGGTAGATCCTTTGCGCACTGGCCAGAGGGTCCGGTGTGGGAGCTGGAGTGGTGGGAGGTGGAGGAGGCTGGGTGGTGGTGGTGGTGGGGGCTTCAGTGCTGGTGAGCACACCCATGGCATTCTGGTAACTGGACGCATCTGGACCATAAACGTTCTCCAAGTAACGCATTTGTTGGTACAGGATCCTGATTTTGTCTATCTCATAGATCTGCAGAAGAATTCACACAAGCACAGAGTAAGTGCCAATGAAATAAGGATATATATACTTTTAAGTGTTATTAAAGTCTCACCCCCTCATGATGCCCAATGCTGCTGTAGAAACGGTAGTAGGACTGAAAGTTTGGATCGGCACGATACCACCTAGGGTCAACATTTCTCTTGGGTCGTGAATTTGTTAAGAAATCATGTGCTTGAGCAGAGCCAATACTAAATGGAGTATCTAAATAATTAAATAAACACAATACATTATTACAGGAAAAACAAAAATAAAACAAACATGTACATAGAAAATATTGCAAAAAATAGTAGAAGTAAATACCTGCTGATTTTTTCATTTTCATCAGAGGTGATGCACTTAACAAAGCTGCAAAAAAGATGCAAGCATAGATTACAGAATACAAGTCCTTATAAAATCTTTACAGTAACACATGAGTTAATCAAGAAAACAAACCTGGGATTACAAGTAGACAGCTTAATGCTCTCATCAAAAACTCCTGGGATCTCATCTTGACCATTTGCATTAAATATAACGTCACTATAAAGTAAACATTACCATAATTTATCATAACCAGAACAAAAAGGGAAACACTGCAATGCTACTTAAAATATACAAAGTTAAATTACAGCATTAGAGGTCAAATATAGTAAAATGATCATCTCACCCTGTGCACCACCTTTCTTGGTCTAAAGAGTGGTAGTGCACACAACAGTTCATAAATAGTGCAGTTATCACATGGTCCTTCCCATTGGTCACTGAACTGAAAGCATAGCTGACTCCTCCCTCTGCCATTCTCTGGACTGACGTGGATGAGCTCATTAGACCCGTGAACATGGGAGTGCAGTAAAGGGGCACTTCAAACAAATATCACTCCTTGTAAAGCAGCGGGAAACACCTCTGTGACAGCAGGCCACTATTTTGGGTGTGCAGCCAGTCCAGTTAAGTACTTTGTTGATTATATTAATATATAATCCAAAAAATACACCCCTGTATCCTTTACAGTAATATTGTGCTCTCCAAATGAAAACACTAAAGTAGCATCAGTGATATTGGTACTGGTACAGTAGACATACTTGACTAAACATGTCTGGAAGTTAAAAATTAGCCCTCTGTCCCAAAACAGCTGGAAATGTCCTTTAACTAACTCCTGGATGCACAAAAAATTGAGGGGAAGACTCCTCTGTTATCTGCTGTTAGAAACTCCCTGAAATATGCAGGAATTATGGACCAGCTTGTTCAAACAATGTTAGTCATGTCAAGGTGACAAAGCCTGGGAAATTGGATTTGAACTGAAAAATGTATGACAAACATTAAACTTTTTGTCTAATACAACCACTATAACCTATGTTATAGAAAATAAGGAGAAAATAACAAATGATCCCTATATAAAATACTAACAAAATATACTAACTTTTTTGATGACTGGGCCCCATTTAGTATGTCAGCAAGTAAGTGTTCGATCAAAGACTATGCGCAGGAGACAAGGAGTCTGCAGGCTGCAGCCAGGTGGCTAATGATCAGCATCATGTGTAACTGCTCTTTCAACATGACAAAATACAAGGTTAAGGGTATATATTTTACTACCAAAAGGCTCAGAGAACAAAATCCCCATAGTCACTGCATATTTGTGTGAAATAGGCCCAAATGATTTAAAACTATTTAAACTGTCATTTGGATGAAATCACACCCAGACCCAGCATATCAATGTAAGAGAAATACAAAAGTGCTCTTAATTCACATACATGTTCTCTGTGAAATTACATAATGTCCTAAAAGACTTTGTGGTGAAATTTTCTTGGAGACTGATCCTATTAACCTTAAAATGGTGGCACATGCAAAATATTTGGCCTTTATCAGATCTAAACCAAATCTATAACAAACTATTCTAGGTCTTAACTATAGGCTCCATCAACAGTGAAAAGTTTGAAGTAAAGTTTAATGATTTTTTTCATTTTCGCAATCTGAGTAAAACCATTGAATTTTCTCATGGGTTTTCCTCATTGGCTACAGAATTTATTTTGGGCTTAATTTAAAGCTAATAAACAGAGGAAGTTCTGTAATCTATTTAGGTAATTTAACTGGTATTCTTTGTACCAAGTGTGTATGTGAGACATAGTTGTGCATGCACAGCACTGCTTACTCGCCCACAAAATCCAGTTTGAAGCTTGATTCCTGGGAGTAGGGACCAAACGCGGCGGTGTGGAAAGACCCCGAGCCTGTAACGGCGTACGTGTTTAGTATACAGTCAGCCAGATTTCACTCAAAGAAGAAGAGTGTTTTGTAGTCCTGCGCACGCGCTGTAGTGTCTGTGCTGCGCTCTTGACCTGTCAGTGTTGTACTACAAGCTGTCATGTTGATAATTTCTTAGTTATTCATTTAGTTTGAACATCCGTAAACAGCCACATTGAAGAGACATGTCAACATATTTGAGGACAACTTATTGTTATTACGGGTGCTAAGCTAACTAGGTGGAGTTAGCCAACAAAAAAATCCAACTTGACAACTGTCAGCTAGTTAGCTATTAGCTCATCGCTAGCAGCTTTAGCCACCTCTTGGTGCTGGCAGTAGGCTACAGGGTTTGGAAGCCGCCCACTTTCGGCAAAGCAGCATTCCGGGGAAGGTGAACGGTAAGGAAGAATCCAAACCTGTGATTTGATGTGATTTATTACTTTTTCTAAGACAAATTAAGAAAGACAAGTTATGTGACGTTTTAGCACTTTTGCTTATTATAGACGGCATAGCGCGCGGTATAGTGTTGACACTACCCCAACTCTCCAGTCAGCTGTTTTAGTCACAGATTTAATGCAGTCCAAGTAGATCACGTACGAATTACGTGTGTGCCCATTAATACACCTCTAACGACATTCTGTATGTGTAACTCATTTAAGCGCATTTCAAGCTTTGCTGTGCTTATCTAAGTTGCGTGTATTGCACCCACCGTAGCATGTTTGGTAGAAGGAAGTTGGGAACATTTTGTTATGTCTGAAGTATGACGTTGGTCTGCCCAGGGCATATCTTAAAGCACATTTGCATAAGATGTTCCTCTTTTGTTTATATACTTATCTACATACTACTAAACAAACGTGACAGACATGAATATTGTTTCAGATACAATTCTTTTATTAGTATCTTAGTATGGCAGACATTTTAATTTATGATGACTTTCTGCTGATGTAAATCTCGTCTGTCATTGAGTCCCTGCTGGGCTTCAGAGCACAGCTGTTACAGGGCACAGAGGGAGGAGGGGCGGCACAAGGAGCCACTGTGGATCAGGTAGCTGTCACCAGTAGGACGGCACAATGCACAACTTGGCATTGTACCATTGTACCAATATACTGTTTTATACAGACAGACACTACTCCAAGGGCCTGCCAGTAACAATTACAACTTAAATGGCTCATGTTTACATTATCATACCATGTTTGGAGAGTGCAGACCTGAGGTAATTTTTCTTTGGTTATATATGGAATGCCTGGAATTGGGGAGTGACTCAACCTGCAATACAGGATGCTCAGCAAAGAAATAATGCATGTTTATAGCGGGACCATTGTTAAACTTCTGAATAATTCTGTCTGTGGTGCGTTTTTTATCCAGATGGAGGCTGAAAGCTCTAGTGGACTGTTACTGTCCAGAAAAAGAAGAAGAGAAGGATCCAATGGAGAGGCTGAAGAGAGTGAAAAGCTCGGGAAAATCCCCAGATTTACTGTGGTGAGTGAGCTGTATAGACTAGATGCTCAATAAGTATGTTTAGTGATGACACGATAACTTTAGTTAAATTTGAGAAAAAATCAAATATATTTACTAGTCTAACTGTGCCTAGATAAAACTAAACCAAAGACTGAAAGACTGAACTAAAAGACTAACCCAAGACCAAAACACAACTGAGTTAGTTAAGGTTGTAGGAGAAGGAGAAGTGTTAATTTGTTTCATTTTCAATAATTTTGTAATGCTCCGGGCAGTTGGAGGATTTTATGCAACACATTTTAAACTTGAATTTACACCTCAGTTTATATATTGTATAATAGTTATATTTTTGGAGATTATAAACACAAAAAATAGTGTTCAAAATACAAATTCATTTATTATGAATACTATTTTTTTCTTAGGGTTTAAAGCACCCTGCGCCTTTTGCCGACGAGCTTGAACCAGCTGACAAAAAACCATATGCCAGAGTCACTATGGAGGAGGCCAAGAGAGGGACGCCTCGTGAGTCACCTCCAAGTGTTCAGAACACTATTGAAGCCTCTTAAATCAATGTATTTATTTACATTTCTTCTGTTTGTGCAGCTGAAAGACCAGTGCGGGTCTATGCAGATGGTATCTTCGATGTATTTCATTCAGGTCATGCCAGAGCACTTATGCAAGCCAAATGCCTTTTCCCAAACACACATCTTATTGTTGGAGGTATGTGTTAATTCAGTATGTGTTAAAATTCATGTGGCGAAAAGTGACTTTTTTCTGTTTGAAGTTTGCAGTGATGACCTCACGCACAAATACAAGGGCTTTACTGTAATGAATGAGGACGAGCGCTATGACGCCATCAGACACTGCCGCTATGTAGATGAGGTGGTCAGGAACGCTCCATGGACACTCACACCAGAGTTTCTTGCAAAACACAGAGTAAGTGGACAAGGATCTCAACAATAAATCTTGAAAACATTTTTAGAAAAAATAAAGTAAAGTTACTGTAATGTCTTTTCAGATTGACTTTGTGGCCCATGATGATATTCCATACTCTTCAGCTGGTAGTGATGATGTCTATAAGCATATCAAAGAGGCTGGTGAGTTATGGCTGCAACATTAATCACAATGACGTCACAATGGCAGTTTAAATAGTTGCAAATTTAAAAGACTTCAGCTAGTCACCTTTCATCTATTTTATTATGACGTTAAACTGTTAACACTGTCTAAAATAATGTTTGTATTAGTTTAGTAGTTGTTGTTACCTCATCAAAACCATACAAAGAGTTGTTTGTTTAATTCACACAGATGTTTGAGTAGTCCTGTATTAGTAGTCTCTCTACATCTCCAAAGCTCAAAATGCTCTATTTCACCTTGTGATGTCATGTAGTGGTAGTTTTCAAGTTAACAGCTAACTTTTATCATTAGTTCAACAGAGATTGGCCATTCCAGGGCTGAAATTCTCTATCCAGATGATTCTAGTAAAGGTGTATGGTGTTTAAATGCACAGTGTAGGGCTTCCTGTATTATTACATGACATCACAAGGTGGAACAGGATATTTTCTGTGTGAGAGAAGGGTTTGTGTGTTAAAATGTGTAAACTGAAACAAAGCACAACTCCAGGTATGTTTGTGATATAGTAACAACATAACATATCAGAAATAGTGTAATATGGGCCCTTTAATGCTCCTTAACAAATACTGATTTCAAAACATAAATCTCAAATGTTATTCAAAAAATCCTAAATCATTCAAACTTAGAATGCACCTTGAATTGCACCTGTAGTCATAATGTTTACATGTTTGTTATCCCAGGTATGTTTGCTCCTACTCAGCGCACTGAAGGAATCTCGACATCAGACATCATCACTCGCATTGTACGAGATTATGATGTGTACGTGAGAAGGAATCTACAGAGGGGTTACACTGCAAAAGAACTTAACGTTAGCTTTATCAATGTGGGTAAACCTAGGACTATGATTAAACAATGCTAAATGATATGTTGAACTAATTGTTCAAATGTTGGTGTCGTTGGTGTGTAGGAGAAAAAGTACCACCTGCAGGAACGTGTGGACAAGGTGAAGCGGAAAGTGCGTGATGTGGAAGAGAAGAGCAAAGAGTTTGTGCAGAAGGTGGAGGAGAAGAGCATCGACCTCATCCAGAAGTGGGAGGAAAAGTCCAGGGAGTTCATTGGCAACTTCCTGCAAATGTTTGGCCCAGAAGGAGCCCTGGTGAGATATGTTTGCTTTTCATTTAAAAGTCTTGTATAAAAATATTTTTTTTTGTGATTTAAGATATATTAGAACATTGTTACCACATCAAAAACATAGCAAGAGTGGTGTTTTTGTTTCATTCGCATGTTTAAGTAACACTGCATTATTAGGCTGTCTGCATCGACAAACTTCAAAATGCTCTGTTCCACCTTATGATGTCATGAAGTTAGCAGTTAGTTTTACATTTTTTTTGTAGAGATTGGCAACAGTAGGGTGTTTCTAGTGAAGTGAAGTTGGAGTTTAAAAACAATGGAGCACTTGCTGTATTACCATATGACATCACAAGGTGGAACAGTGTTTTCTGTTTAAGAAAAGTACTCTAAATATGCATTTTGTGTGTTGAACAATAAACATGTATGAAAGAAACAAAATTTCAGGGATGATTTTGGTAAAGAAACAACATTATAACATAGATCACGGAATAGTGTAACATGGGCCCTTTACAATAAACATATAGATAAACTACTAATGTATTTGCACTGACCTTTACATAGCATACCACCATTAAAACAACCCTTCATGTTAAGTAATAGAAAATGCTGCATCTTTTTTCTGAGAATCTGTTTGTGCGTTCTCTTGTAGAAACACATGTTAAAGGAGGGCAAAGGGCGAATGCTCCAGGCCATTAGTCCCAGACACAGCCCCAGCAGCAGCCCGACCCGAGAGGAGCGCTCCCCCTCTCCCACTTTCCGTCTGCCTTTCTTCAGTAAGACTTCCCCTCCCCCCTCTCCCCCACCCCAACACAGTGGGGCCCGTGGGTACCTCATCAGCGAAGATGACGATGAGGATGACGATGATGATGATGAAAACTAGGGTGATGTGTGAAGCCCACTCTATCACAGTTCATCAAGGCAGTTTTAGTTTACTGTCAGAGGCGTTCATCAAGGTCCTGCTCACATATTTTCATATTCTTCTGTTTAGTTTGAATATTACAATGACTGTTAGTTGTAGGCAACCACTTTCACCTCCAGTTTTTGAAAGGATTAGGAATTAAGTTTTGAAAGTTCTTTTTTGATCAAGTCTCTTTTTAATGTTTCTGTCACTGTCAGTATTGTTATGGTCAGCACTGTATCACACTCTTTGTTGTTATGTTTTTCTTTCATTAGCAGGTCTTGAGTACTCAGTTTCAAAGTGCACATTTGGTGAGGTAGGAGAGTATCCCTTATGTTTTATGAGGTTTTAGGCTGTTCATGTCTTGGGCCAGGTGCATTCACCAAGCATTTAATCAACCTTATCTTTGTTCACAACTGAAATTCAGTTGACTTTTAATAGCAGAAAACTACAGCTACTACGACTAGACTACAGTATTCAGAGTTGAATCTGAGAGTTAAGTGTTACATGTCTGCTTCCTATGTGTATGTAAATTTTGTGTAAAACCTTGTTGGCATGTTTTAAATGTCTGTCTGTCAATCTTGATTTATTGACAGAACAACTTTTTGCAAATGTAGTAACTTGAGCATATTTGTTCCTGCTGAAGAAATGAGACATTTTGAAAGGCTAGAGGCGTTTCAGTGGTATCTCATAACTGTGACCCATGTAAATGCAGAAATATTTTTGTAGAGTTAATCTTTTCTCAGCATTTACTGTATGATTACGATCATCAGCACTAAACACATTATTTTTGTGATGTATGATCAGGCTGTTACTGTCTGTAAAATGGTCAATTAACCGCACAGCCATGAGTTTAATTGGGTAGAAGCACATAAGATGTATGTTTTTAAACAAACCATGCTTTCACTCTACAGCAATTCACTGCGAAGGCATTGCCTCTTTCTAGTAGAGGATTAAAGGGCAACTGTTGGTTTTTTATGGACACAAATCTTTACTTTTATAGGGTCTCCTGTCACTCTTTAAATTAAATACTCCTTATTCATTTAAGGCAGTTATGCAATACTAGACCTATGTCTATATCTGCCCCAGGCTGGTTTTCCAAAGGCACTTGATCATTTAAAGAATACTAAGCTACCATGTAATTGCGCCAACAATCACTACTTAAGTTAAGCTTAGGAAATAACTGAAAATAACATTGTTCAGTTAACAATCATGAGCATAAATTAAAGCATTGAACAAAGAAATAGGGTACAAGTTGGTGCTTATGTAAAATTTTTTGTCTGGGTAGCCATCTTCATTCAGTGAAAGGTCAGATGTGACAACATTGCTGTAAGTAGTTTGCAGCTTGATTGATGGCACTATCCAATGATGTTTTAATCATGTATTGTTTCTGAGTTATTTCTAAAAATCTGGGCAATGCAAAAGGTATATTAAACATGTTAGCCAAATGCTTGTGTTCCATGTATGCATTGTCTACAGACTCAACATGCTTATAAGCAAACGCTTAGAAAGTTATACAAGTTGCCCTTCTACAAAAACTAATAGCAACTCAAATGTATCAATACAATTATTTCTGAACCTACAGATCAAGACAAGATTATTAAATAAAAAACTGATGTTCCACACCCATTAGTTTAAAGTTTGTTTGTTTTTTTATTTAAATATTTAAAACAACATGAAAAAGCATGGTCTGTTTCTAATTACCTTTAATAACAAAAAATCCAGACAGTGGGTTTGGTTACATTGTCAGATTTTATTGGACACAACGGTCACCAGGGCAACAAACAGAGCAGACAGTGATGAGGCAAACACCAGGGGGAGACATCCCCTTAATGTGGACATACTCCCCTAGTGCCAATCTTCCCTTTGTGCCTCTTTCTACAAGCAGAAGCTCAGAGCCAGAGTGACAAAGCTTGAGACACAGATGGAGGCATCATAGCCACTTTAAAGCTCACAACAAAACAGCACAATGGTCAGACCTCATATCTGCCTGGAATGTTCAACATTTCATCTTTGACCCAAACTTACACCGGCCAACCTTTAAAATACTGTCTTCTCCGGTCAGTACATAACATCAGTCTTTTTAAGCACACTTTCCAAGCTACACATAAAACATTATGTTGATAATAATTTGCTCTCATCCTGCTTAATGGCAAGAGACAAAATTTTGAGATCTTAACCATTTTCTGGAAACAAATACCAAATCTGCTCACAATACAGCAACGGACAAAGCAATTCGATTTAAAGGGTCAGCTATATTGACAAAAGGAGTAACTCTTAATCACAATAGCTAAAAATTATCATAAAGTGTGTCGCTAATTTATCTGAAAAGGTAGCAGGAGAGGAGATAGTGGATACATAAACACTAAGTAAACACATGTAAGCACCCCATATTCTGCCTCCTGCCCACCCCCCCCCTGGCTTCCTGCATCACACGTCTAGTTCTTTCACACCATTTTTTTTTTTTTTACAGGTTTACTCATCACTACAAGGTATACAATTACAATGGTTCACATTTTGCATATATCTGTGCATTATACCATATTTACTTTTTTTAAACAATGTAATATGAATCTCCAACACTAGTTAAGATATGGGGTGAAAGAGAGGCTCTAGATTGTAGAGGGGTAGACACAAAGTGAAGAGAAAGAAAATAACAGGATAGATGAGACAAAGTGGTCAGTTTGCTGCCAGGCGATAATGATCTTAGCAGCGAGTTTCGTAGATGCCAGAGCGGCCGATGTAGCGGACCCATTTGATGACGTCGTGGTCACTGTAGTTGAGCTTGGACTCAAACACCTTCAAGTAACGCACCTTTAACCCAGATGGAGCGAAAGGAACCTGCAGAACGAGAGACAGGATTTACCACAAGTCAGAGCATGTTAGCACCAAATCGTTACACATTACAAGTGATAGAATAATAAAGCTGAACTGAATATGGGTGTGATACAGAGAAAATATGGCTGCAACATGTAAAGACTAAAAGTCTTCCTAATACAACCTGTTAAAAATATTATTCTATTTAGAAATACTGACCTCAGCATAGGGCTGTGCAGTTAAAATTTAAAATTGGGATTCAATAATTTCTTTTTCAATAGAGGTCTAAACCAGTCCAGCCAGTAAACGAATGGTTTGATTCAAAGTACATACTTGGGAAGAAGACCATTTTGCGTGTTAAATTGCAATGCTTAAAAGTATATTGTATATTTTCAGCAAGTTAAGTTATTAATGAGACAATGGATTATTCAATATGAGACAAAAAAATATTTTCTTTGGTATATTGCTCTTCCCTACCTCAAAGTTCATAGAGATTGGAGGCCTAGCCCATTTCTTCTTATCATTGGTTGGCAGCAGCTCAATCTCAGCACTGATCTGAGACTCCTTCATCCCAGCCATGCGCTTGATCCTATAAGATACATTAACTTTTAGTTATGGCAATATAAATCAGGGTTGCCATAAAGACATAGGCAGTGTTAAAGATTAAGAAAATGTTGAAAGCATGTGTGATAGCTTACTTCCAGACGATGGCATTCTCACTGGCCTTGTACTTGGCTTTTCCCTTCATACAAATCACCTGCACGCCACTGGTGTTGAGGGGTGTGGGGATGCGCACCTTAATTAAAAAAAAGTTACTTATGCCTTAATTTATGAATGATACATCATTTAGACAAGTTGGAGTAATAGAGCAAGTAGAGCTCACCTCAATCTTCTGAGCCAGCAGTGAGGGTTTAAAGTTAGACTTGATGACCACCTTAACCTCCAGTTTGGTGCGCCCTACTTCTCGAACCAAGGGGATAACACGGAAAGGCAGAATGATGTCTTTTGTGGTTCGGTACCTGGAATACATAATAAACAATAAGTATATAATTGTAACACTGAATACTGTGTTTGAGTAACTATTCTGCTACAGATACTTTACTTTCATTTGATGGTATTCAAAATACAGTTAATCTAAGGAATACTTCTTCATACACTTTTGGCTTTGAACTGCACAGTATCAGTGAGAGAGAAAAAGAAAACCCCGCTCTTGCAATGCGTGTGCTTGCAATTTTCCTTCTCTAATTAGAAAAATCAAGTTGCTTGAAATAATATTTTTTTACTACAATATAATGCAATTTGGTATAAAAATATGTATTAATATAAGTATTTAGAATGCAATACTCTTATTGGCCCATGTATCGGAATACGTTACAAAATGCAGGTATTTGGTATTCTGTAAATAAATACATTTGTTAGTATTCTTTCCATCACTGATTATAATTCCATACATTCAATCACTTACAAACTGTAACATAGGTATTAAAAGCTTTTGTACGAACCTCATGAGCTCATATTCTCCATCAGGAGGGATGAAGCTGATGCTACGCTCAGAGTCAAACTTACTGAGGCGCACACACTGGTGGAAGGTACAATCGTCGATGGCTATGGACTGCTTCCCACTGTAAGACAAGGCAAACAAAACTGTATTAGAAAAAAGGCCCAACTATGAATTTTACCAGGATGTATTCTAGTCTATTAATGTTTACAACAAAAATATGGTCACACACAAGCACCAAGACACCACAAACCCTGCTGCAGGTTAATGGCTAATTCTGTAATAGACCAAGTCACAATCGCTGTTACGTGTTTGGGGAATGGGTTAAGAGATCAGGCAGGTAGGTGTGGGGTCATAAAACAATCCAGCCATACCAAAAGAAGGCACAATGAGTCAAGTAAACCAGGCCAAATTGGAGTGTGTTGGAAGTGAGGAGCTACAGTGCAGAGAGCAGACTGGAGCAATGTGCTGGTTTGATGTGCCACATAGACAGGAAGGAGTGTGTGAGTGTGTGTGTTTAAGGATGGGCAAAGGGTGAGGACACTTCAATACAGTACCTTCCTCCCCCTAAATCACTGAGGTACAGCACATAGAAAAGAAAGAGGGAAAGAAAGAAAGGAGAGATGCATCCAAACAGAAAACAAAATTAAAAAACAAAAGAAAGGCAAAGTTTCCCTTGCTGAAAGTAACAAAGCACCAAAGACGCAGGGTTTATGGTATTTATGTTGTATTTGGCCTACCTCTTCCCTGCGTCATCAGAACCACCGCCCTTGCCCTGTTTGTCGATGACAATCTTATCATTCATCCCAAATTTACACTCTGGCATCCCGCTCAGATAGCTCTTCATCACTACTCTGCCAGACACGTGCGCACTCAGGACTTGACCTATATAAGACATTATATTACAAACAACAGCACCGCTATAGATGAGCATGTGTATAGTGTGATTTGTACGCTTCAGACCTTGTGGGGACATGAGCAGGTTAACGCTCTCCAGCACATCCAGGAAAAGCTCATTGCGGCGATACTTGATGCCCTCACGTCGCCAGCCAATCTGCCCTGTCACCTGGCTGGTGATCTGAGACTGCTCTTCTTTTGTCTGTGGGGGAAGCACAGAAACCTTAGAGTCAAATACAAAGACCATGCTCACAAAGGGGCAAGGCCCATATCAGGGACCAATAGGCACATGGGACAGGTGGTGCAAAGCAAACAGAATGACCATCCAACATTACCTGATGCTGAAGAAACACATGGCGGGGGGCAGGTGAAGAAGTGAAAAAAAGAGAAAGAAAAAAGAAAAAAAAAAGATTACAGATTATAAAACAAATTAGCAACAGCAATAGTTTTAAGATTAAAAAAAACATTTGTTCATTTACACCTTGTGACTTACCTGTCCCTTGATGCCCTGCTGAGTAATAAAGGTTTTCAGAGCCCCAGTTTCAGAATTCTGAGGGTAACCAAAATCCAAGATCTCTGCATGAACAAACAGCATCGATGACATTGACTTTTTTGTACTATTTATGAAATAACTTTAGAGATACAAAGACACTAAAACCTAATGCACCAAGTGCATGGTGCTTTAGTACCAGTTCAAACATTAGTTTATCAATAACATTAATATGCAGGTTTGTGGTAAAAAATTGCCAAATGGCCAATACATTTCAAGAAGTCAGTGACATCATGTATACCTTCACTCATTTGCATTTTTGTATTTCATACATCATGCATAACATTGGATTTAATAATAGTTTCATAAAACAAAGCTGTTACCATCCAGCAGCTCATAGATGAGCACAAAGTTGTTCTTGATGTTCTCCTCGCTGATCTTGCCGAAGTATGCGGTCATTACGTCGCACATCTTGTAGAGGAACTCGAACACCATGGCAGCATTGACATTCTGCTTGGTGACCGCCGCCAACCAGATGTTGGAGCGTTTGACGTGGAAGAAGCTTGTACGTGCAATGTTAGTCACCGGGGATCGGACCTGCTGCCTGGCATGGATGACGTTCACACGAAACGCATCCACAGCATTACGTCTGTGGACAGAGAGGTTTACATTACAAACTGTGGCACATTTTAGGCCGGATGCTCTTCCTGAAAACTAGCCTTTGGTTCAATTACGGTCAAACACCCAATTTGTTGCGAATGACCAGGTTGAGACAGCCAAAGTCACACCCAGACATCAAAACCACTAAACTCTGGATAAACTCAGACTATGTTCTTTATTTTGTAACATAAGGCATAATTTATGCTTGCCCTATGAGGCCAGTACAATAATGTGAAGGTGGGAAAAGAAGCCCGGCTTAACATGGATTTGTAAATGACAGTGTTTAAGTGTTGTGAAAGCAAATGTCGTCACAAGAGAAAACAAACATAGACCCAACTTGGTTAGGCCTCTGGGAAAGTCATAGTGCTGAAAAGAAGTCCGGTGACTGTCAGGTCTTTATTTTTAAAGGATAAAAGTTGGACCTACAGGGCAGGAGGACCCCATGCTCAGACTACATGCTCAACACTTGCAGCAGGGCTGTGGGCATCAGTGCTCTCTGCAGGCCGCTGGCAGTGACAGACTAGTTAATTTGCTGATATAGTTTACACTGAATAACATCTTTGAGTTTATGTTCCTGAATATTGTCACGACAGGTGATTCATGCTCAGGAGGTTCACTGTGGAGGTCAACAACATGCAGTTTAGGGCTGGGGTGGGCTGACCGTTCAGATCATGAGAGGGAGGGCTCATGCTAGACAGGTTGGATTATCCTTACCTATTCCTACAAGGGCCAAGATGGACAGATGATGTAAAATGGTGGTACAGAGAGGAAAAGAGGATGAGGTAAAAGGAAAGGCAAAAATGCACAATACATTTTCGTGCATGAACGCAGTGACTACCATGGCATGAATGTTAAATATGATTTGAATTTACAATTTCTGTGGATGACACATTTATTCCACGTTAGGAACAAGGGACAGTTGCCAACTGTGTCCGTGTGTGTGCTACATACTATAGAAGATGTGTATTACATTTATGAAATGACAGTTTTGTAAACAGAAATCACAGTGTAAAGGTTTGTGTCAACAGAAATCACAATGGAGGTGTGAATGAAAAGAAATAGAACTAATGAAACTCAGCTGTGACAAAATTTGCTGAACATGAACACCAGTTTCCTCTTTTTCAACCACACAGAGAACTACTGAGTTCCATTTATTTGTATTTCCATGCATCTAAACTTAAATTTATGGTCCTATATAATGCTGATCTTTTTGTAAAGAATTCAGACTACGCAATGGGTGGCAGATTTTTGTCATTTTCCCTAAATTATGTGGAAAGAATAAAGGAAATAATCTCTACAGCAATGAGACATCCACAGCCCTGTTTTACTATACACCTTTAAGACAGAAATGTAGACACATTCTGTGTAATATCTTTTTGCACTTTAAGGTTCAAACTAAGTTTCTTGAATACCCTTTAGTCTGATGTTCAAGTAAAAAAAAAAAATTGGCTAAACTAGAGTTTTAAGGCTGTTGGCTGACTAAATTGTAAATAGTGCCCACTGCATGTCATCTGGTGTTAATCGAAAAAAACACTTCAATTCGCGTTTACCAAACTCATTCTTGTCATTTTGGTGCACACATTACCCGCAAAGCTAACAAAGCTTTCCTTTTTACCTTATTTCAACGTCCTCTTTCCTCTGTGACGCAGCAGATAGACTCTTAGCTTTGCCTTTCTTTGCAAAAGTACTTTTACTTGTTTTACATACGCATTATACTACATTAAAATGCCATGGCAATGGTGACCAACAATAAACCTACTGTTGGTCACCATTGCCATAGTATATGGAAGAAGACTTTAATAAATAAAATAATGTTTTTAAGTATCAAAAAGGTTTTTGACTGTACCATCCTGTATATTTAAGGCTTTACAGCTACAGATTACATTTGTTTGTGTTTCCCAGGAGAGTAATGTGTGTAAAGGCTAAAAGTTAGCACAAATAAACTTCAGTTGGCGCGTTTTTGGCTAAACAAACAAATACACCCAATCAAATAAATCACCAATACAGTAAAGGTGAAGCCTCAATTTAATACTTCTACTTTCTACTATACAATGTGAGGATATAATATAAACATGCAAAGTAATCTACACAGCCTGAAGAAAAGCAATTTGTCCCCATTTCAATCCGAAATGGAAAATAGTTGAACATGACTTCCTATATGTTCATGTTTTCTTTGCATTTCCAACATTTGCAGAGCCTAATATAACATAATATAATATGTGATTATTGACCATTATAACAGTGAAACAGTTCACTGTAAACCAATTGGCCCTAAGGCTACTTTAACACTGTTACGGTTGGGCTATAGCAAAAGAAACATACGACAAAAGTCTTTTGAGTGAAGACGTTGGGCTACATACCCAATATCATCTCTGTAGACCCGAGAGATGAGGACCTCCCCCTTGTGGTTGTAGATAAACAGTCCTCCAATCATTGTGGCTGTTTCTCAGTCCAAAGTGGCCATGGTTAAACCAATCCCTGCCTGAGGAGAGATAGAGCATGGGTAAGAGATAGGAGGAAGGATACTGGTAAAAGAGAGTGTGTGACAGAGAGGACAGGGAACGCTTTGTCACATCCTCTTTTAGGATCCTCTACTTTCATACAACCATCACAGTCAGGCAGGCAGCCTGTATATGCCTGCAGCTGCCTCTCACTGGTGACTCAATCCTGTTCAGTGCACACACAGATTATCCCACTTCCTCGTCAAGAAGCAATGATTGCAACTATTCCCTTTTCCAATTGCAAAGGTTAAGACAGCGTAGTAGCCACCAGACTGAGGGCAGGATGCACAAGCAACTGCTGAGTAGTTAAATGCATGGTGCCCTTTGGCTTGAATAAATGTCCGCTTTGAATGTGGTTTATGAATGAAAATTTTTCATAATACCACCCGGTGTTTACTAAACACCATAAACAAACATCTTACAACATTGTGTATGATGATAAAAATAATACTCTATAACAAAACTGTTATATGTGGCCCAGTTTTAGGACGATTGAAGCGCTCGTGGATCAAGTCTCTCCATCCAAGGAAGAAGATTCTGGAAATGTGTTTTAATTCCTCGAAGGCAGCGGGTCTAAATACGCACAGTAAGCAAGTAGACACGGCACAACCACGACACACGTTAAGTTAAAAAACCCTGAGTAATTGAAGCCTAGTCTTCTAAATGTGCACTTGGATGAGCGGGATTAATCGCCCTTTATTGGCCGAAGTCAAGATGTCTGCTCGCTAAGGCCATTTCCGAATGAACATATTACCTATAGTTGTTTGTCTCCATGTAAAAACTGAATATGAATGGCGTGATTAATTACTTCCAGGAAATTAAAATGGTTCAAATATCGATGGTGACATGACCTTCAGCTAAGATCAAAGTGACGGAGAAATACCGAGGTAAATGTAGCAGGCTAATTTAGCTTTAGCATAGCGGGCAGTGAAGTCTACGGAGAGAAATACGGAATACTTAGTACAGCCTTTGCAAATAAAAGCATGGATATTTAGTTCAATTCAATCTGGGGCGTTATACAAATAATTCACCTGTCTAACTGTGCATACAATAATGTGCACATTTTTCACAAACTATGTTCTAAATCGAAAATACTTTACGATACTGTGTATGTAGTGAATTTTAACCGAACGCGTCTCCTCTTTTCCGGTCACCCAAGTCCTACCACCGTGAGCTTAATGCTTCTAACGGGAGCTAATGTGGCTACGGCTAACACTCGCCCGGGATGATACGATTGTGCCGGATTTGAACCGCGAACGTCGAGTGGATGTTATAAATCAAGCCAAAATCAAAATAAACTCACCCTACTACACTCTCCGACACCTCCAACCCGACAGCCCCTCTCCTCCTTCGGTCGTGAGTACGTCAAGAAGGTCCAGTGAGCCCCACTTCCACAGCGCCGTAAATTCCGCTGGCTCCTCCGATGATCGCCGTCAGCTGACCCGCCGTCCTTACGTACCACCATCCACTGTGACAGGAAAAGGCGCGGCCGCAGCGAAGACGTGTACCGCACCCAAGCCTAGCCGTACCGCGATAAGATGGACTACTACAGGGCCGATTATTGTGTAGAGGATTGGAATTAATATAACATATTGGTGAATTTGCGTAAATTACCTAAACCTATTTAATCTCCTCTGAATTGCATTTGGTTCCAGTCATTCAGTCCCAGGAACCAAAACACACTACGGTACTATGAATAAAATGCAATTATTTATAACATATAAGTATCTTTGGAATTTCATACAAAGCAATGAGAGCCCCTCGTTTCCTCTGAAATATTAACTCAATGTCCAGTATGTTGGAAAGTCTGCTATCTTCCCTACATCTGTGCACCAGATTTCCCAACCTTTGAATTCCTTTTTTGGAGAGTCTGGAATTTGACTTCTAAATGCAAATATGACCCCAGGTACAAACAAACTAGAAAACTAGACTGCTATTCTATATTCATACACAAAACAGCACAAAGAAGACACACATAACATGTTAAGTCATAAAACTATATTTATAAATAAAAAGACAATTTCCTTGATTGATAGTAGTGTGAAATGTTAAGAAACTTGTTATCTATACGTCATCAGAAGATAGAGACTGAAAAGGCTCTAGGTTCCAGATTACCATAATGTAAAAATGAAGTTGATGTTCATATAAAATGTAGCGCAATTAAACTATTTTGTCCATCTAACTTTAAAAAACAAAAGAAATGCATTGGTACAGTAAAATGACTGAAATTCTCTTATTACAACAAACACATTTCCATTTCTTACTTTCTTGGACCAAACAAACCTCTGACCAGTCTGAATCTCAGGTTAAGAGTTAGTCTTTATACTTTGTTATTGTTGGACATCTGCATGTGAGCCATGGAGGAGCAGACACAGGTTGGCCTGATTCATGTGCAGGGCCAGGGTGGAGGAGGACTGACAATGTTACACACAGAAAGCAGAGAGAAGAGAGAAGAGTGAAAAACATCCAAATAGGAAAGCTGAGTCATCTCCTTCAGCTGTCCGATTCCCCCTTTCTTGTTGTGTCTTTGCATTAACTCTTTCCCAGGGAGCAGGAACTGAAAAGGCGCTTTGGTTCCATGTTGAGGGAATTTCTTCACTGAAGAAAGTATGGCTATGGTAGGGGAAAGTATAAAAGAAAAATACAAACAGCTTGGATTCCACTTCATAGGAATCTAACATTTACAGCGTGCATCCTTCCCTCCCGCCAGCCCTCCCATATGCGATACAAAAATGCTGCGTTTGTGCTTTCTATCTCCCGTATCACATCACATCAACAAAAAATTCTCCAGCGTTTCCAACTGCCATTCGCAGGGACTGCCGTGAAGCTGTGAGCTCAGGGGGCACAGAGGACAGCTCTCTGCCTTGTGGTGCTCCAGGGGCAGATATGGAGAGATGTTGGGGCTGTGGGGGAAGACCAGGGGGGCCATAGACCAGGCCGGGCCCAAGGCCTATTGAATGAGAGTTGGCACTACGGTGGCTCACAGAGCTCCGAACACTGCGCTCACTAGGTGGCGCCACTGAGCGCTCACTTGGAGCCCGGCTCCTGATTTCAGTCTCACTGCCACTGCCACCAGATTTCCGACCCTCATTTTTGCTGCAGTTAGAACCACTGCTCCCTGTAGTAAAACAGTGAAAAAAGTTCTGTCAACTATTAACACAAGTGCAATGTTATTTTTTACTTTTTTCTACCAATACAATAATTCAGGGTCCTATGTTACACACTACTGTCTCTTGTGAGCTTTAAGCCATGTAATAATGAGGTTATCTCATCAAAAAATACCTGGAGTTGTCTTTTGTTTTCAGTCACACATGTCTGAGTAACTTTTTATTAATCTGTCCACATCTCCAAAGCTCAAAATGTCTGTTCCACCTTGTGATGTCATGTAGTGGAAGTTTTCAAGTTAACTATCTTTTACCTTTAGATTGGGAATTTCAAGGCTAAAATTATCCAAATGATTCTAGAGGTGTATGGAGTACAATATAGGCACTTTAATCTACACTCTGAGAATCTAGGCCATCTAGGTCATTGTTCCACAGACTACAAAGATTCCCAGAGGAGCTGCCTGACTAAAAGTGCTAATGGTCCATTCATTGCTTTCCACACTTAAACAGCAATGCTGAATGGCAATTACACATTTTTATTTTGTAACCACACAGTGAAATGCTCTTGAGTGAAATGAATATGTGTGCCAAATCATTTATGCATTTTCAGTGACTAAAACGAGTCAACAAAAACACTGTCTACGGCATGGGGAGTTGTAGCTGTTAGTGAATGCTACATCTCAGATGCCATAATATGTGGCGTCATATTCTATAATCCAACAAAATGATGTATGAATTTCCTTCTTAAACAAAGTAGAAACTTAATGTGTACTGTACTACTGTGAATTGATATCAGACTAGTTAACACTAAAATCTTTCTCACCACTGTGCTGGCTTCCCATGCTGCCACCACCAGGCCCAGTGGGGAAGGGCTGTTGAAGCTCGTAGGGATGGGGAATAGGAAACTGGTAGGGCATGGGCATGGGCCATGGGGCAGCCCCAGGATGGGGCAAAGGTGGGACAGTGTCCTGGTCCGATGCTCCACTAGAACCATCGTGATCATGAAGAGACAGGTGGGCCATATCTAGAATTAGAGTGTAAATATAACAGATGGTGTTAGAATAAAATACTTTAAGATAATTTTTATTTATATTTTTATCCAATGTTTGATGAAGACTTACTACCACAAAGGTCTCCAAAAATGTAGTAGCACTGCTCAGAGAATGTGATCTTGTTGACAGTGTGCCTAATATACCCAGCCTTCAGGAGGTTACTGGCATATTTCCGTGCTTCACGCCGGTCTGAGAAACCCTCAACATGATGGAAGAGCCAGTCCACCACATCAGAGCCTAGAGGAAAAAAAACAAACAGAGCTTACAATCTATGACTACTACCTGATCTGTTTCAGATATAAGAAATGACTCAGTCAGTACAACTGTATATTAAAAGACTTCTGTTCAATAACCGACTCTGTTTTGGTACACATACCAATAAATGCATTTGCGATTGTAATCTTGAGCCACATCCTGTCCCGCACCTCCAGACCAGATTCTGGGCAGGCCATGGCCTTGGCAACAGTTCCCATATCACTATGAATGGAGAGGTGGAAATCATCGAATCCTGGTAGAGAGTAAACAGATGCAGGTTATTAAATAACATACAATACCTTTTTTCCAATCATGTCAGTTGTATTTGTAAAGTTGTACTTTAAAAAAAATGACAGAAATGGGTAACTGAGCTCAAAAATAAATAAAACCAACAAACCCCGTGATTACAGGGAAGATCAAAGAGGTGTGGTTTAGTTATGACAAGAATTATTGACCAGATGGGAGCTGTGGAGCAGTCTTCACTGGAATGCAGTACGATATTTGTGAGATTTACTGACCCAGACTGAAATGACCCAGAAAAAAGTAAATGGTAACAATTGTCAAGGTCAGCCTGGGTTTGTGAAAAATAACCAGCGCTACTAAAATGGAACATCTCGTAAATGGTAAAAAATGTAAATGCATTGCACTGAACCTATGAAAACTGATTATGATACCAAAACATTTCAGTTTATAAAAATATAATGAATATTTAAGCTATGAGTTTGTGTTTTCTCTCACGTTCTGTCTCGGGGATGGAGCTGCTGATAGAGGAGCTGGTAGAGGTGACTGTGCTCATGGAGGGGCTCATCCCATAAGGGGGATACACTCCAGTCATAGCTGCAGTGTGGGACACCCAGGCAGCGGGGTCTATCGGCCGAATAGGCTCACCTGAAAACACAACAGTTTTGTGGTTAAAAATATTCTAGAGACACATGTAGGAAATGATTTCAGGTAAAAGTGACCAATTAGCACTTACTCCTGGGAAGAGCAAAGCAGCTGCGGGGGTTTGGGTCCCAGCACTTGGCCACAGTCAGCGTAATAGGACTAGTAATAAAAGAGAAAGTTTATACCCACACTGCTGAAATAAAACAGCCTGGAGTTCTGGCTTAGTTTACAGCTATTCTCAATTTACACATTTGTTTTATGGAATGATATCTTCACTTTAATAAGTTACATTTTAAACTATGTGACATTTACCCAGGTTTGTGCACTATATCTCTCAGTACCCGCACTGCATCATCGTTGCTCATGTTCTCAAAGTTGATATCGTTCACCTATCAGGACAAAAACAGGTTTAACTTTTGTCTGTGTGGTTGCCATTGCATTATACATTTACACGCTCACTTTATGACTGCTAAGAGTAACCAAGACGCCAGACAGTTTTGTACATGCCATTTTACAAGCTCACAGTCAATAAAGCACACAACTCTGCTGGCCAAGCTAGTTTGCAATGTCAGACTTCAGTTTTTAACAAGGAATGTAGGTAGCATTCAGGCATGGTAAGAGTATTGTATTACAAATTTGTCTCTAATTTTATTTTTACCTGTACATATACATTGATATAATTATACCTTATTTGACATCAGTCCCTTGCTATTTTTGCTACTTAGTTTATTTATATTGTTGCGCTTTGTTATTATAATATATTATTATGTGTGCAAGTCTAATAATCTACATTAACTGTATACAGAGAGATATTATATTTGCAATCATACTTGCTTCACAAGAGAAAAACATACTCTTGGACAACATACTTTTCTGGCATTGATCAATTTGCAAATAGCTTTGGCCCAAACATGTCCAATTTGACTTTGTAGTATGTTGCAGCTCTATTATCACACCAATAGATAAACCAATGTTACAAACCCAGTTAGTCAAGTTTGTTATTTAGCTAATATAGTCATGGTTTATAATGAAGTTAACACCATATACTTTTTAGCCATTATTTTTTTATTTATTGTAATTCATTTGCAATAGATTCCAAGAGCATAGTGGTCTAAACACAGTGAAGCAACAAAACAAGATTTGATTGGGTGTCATGACTGGCTCACCTGTAGCAGCATGTCCCCGGGCTCAATGCGTCCGTCTGCAGCCACAGCTCCTCCCTTCATGATTGAGCCGATGTAGATCCCACCATCTCCTCGCTCGTTACTCTGTCCCACTATGCTGATGCCCAAGAAGTTGTATTTCTCTGTGGCATGTTTTAGGAACGGCCAAAAACAAAAACACATTCATCACAAAAATATATATTAAAATTAGATAAACATAAACTGTAAGCTATTGGAGAAGTAGGGCCTAGACAAGGACTCATACTTTAAGATCTTTTATCTATTTTACTGATAACTTTTGTGTTATTAAAGTCTGACACAATTACAGGAAATCTACTCGAATAGAGTGTTTAGTTTGAATTTTGCATTGTCCTTATTATATTCCACCTTGAAATGTTATAAATGTATTCTTTGACCAACCAATTCTTAAAAAGATTAATTTTTAATGCAAATTTAATTTTTGATCCACAGTCCACAGGGTAAACAAGCAACATAAGAATCACACTTATAAAGTCTTTCCAAAGCTACATACCCATGTTGAGTGTGACCGTGATGATGTTCAGAGACATAGTGGAGTCTGTGATGCTACTGAATGAGGACGACTGTTGGGGAAAAACAGCACCAGGTGTTTAAGGCTTATCTGATTTAAGAGAGTGATTTCCTGAAGAGCGTGAGGTCATACCCTGTCCATATTAGAAGCCTTTGGTTTCCTTCTGCGGCGCCGGTGACGTCTCATCAACCGCGAAGAGCTCTGCTCAGTGGAGCTGCTAAACCTGGTATTGAGAAAATAACAGAACATCACTGATATGATACTAGATGATGACCCTGTTTCGATACTTATGCTGTGTTAAGCAGTATCGAGAACAATCTAGAACAATAAAGCAGAATATTAAAGTTTAAAAATGTATCTAAAAATGTTATGGAGTTTCTTTCCACAGCAAAATGCAATGTGCATGTGCTGCTGCTTCAACACTAATCCACTATCCTTTTAACAAAACTTTATTTCAGTGGGAATAGCTTTCATCTCTTTGGACTATAAACTAAAGAAAACATCCTGGACAAAGCAGGGAGCGTAAGACTGAGAAGACTCTTGTTACTAGAACTCAAAACTCCTGAGGGGAACCATGGGAGGTGACCACAGGAAGTAGCTCAAAACTAGGCATTCTCTGCCAACAGAGTGTGTTTAACTCCAGATGCATTTCTTCAAACTAAGCATGCGTGCTTATGAGAGCGTCACATAGACACTGACCTGCTGGTCGCATCATCATCCTCTGAATCAAAGCAGGAAGTGGACTCCAGCTCACTGCTCATAAAAGACGAGCAGCTGTCATAGTCTGGACCTCCGCGTGCCATTGCCCGGGATGAATATCCATTCTGCCTCCCACCTGCAGCAGAGAAAAGAACTTTACCATTTATAAAACAGTCTGAACAATGTATTAGGAAGACAAAGAGATAAATCTGGTCACTAACCATGTTCATTGGCATGTTTTCGTCTTGGTCTCTCCCTCTCTCTTCTTTGTGACGCCGCAGAGCCCGTCTCTGCGTCATTGTCCAGAGTGTCCCGGCCACTGACTGTTTTCCCACTGCACAGAGCAAGACCAGGTATTATTAACCAGAAAATAATTTATTGTAACTGCATAGAAATGTGTTATCAGTATTTGACACAAGTATACACTAATGGCCAGATTGCAGAAAAAATTATCAACACTTGAATTGTGATTTGAAAATATATATATTTTTAAATAGACAATATAGAGTCCCTTTGGATAATTACTGTATGTTCAGCCACTTGATGTGCCCTGGCGTCAAAGGCATAAAGCTGATAATGATAGGACTCATCAATCTCAAATGATGATAGAGTGGTTAAGGTTATGTTATTTTTACACATGCACTCACTAGCCAACAGATAATGTATTTACTTAAATCTAGGTGGTAACATTCTTTGGCCACTGAGTGTATAAAAGATATCTGCACCTATTTATTCAAGCTAATGTGAAAGCCTAAAGGCCTTTGTATCACTTTTTGACTCCACTGTCACAAATGCAAAAACTCTACAATATTGTGTAATAAATTACACAATATAAATCACTAAAAAAGATTAAATATGCCCATCCATGCGTAAATTCTTAAAAACTCACTGGTATGAAGGTGGTCTGGAGTCACCGATGCCCCCTGTCCTCTCCAGAGGAGGGGGTCCCTCTGAACTGTCAGCCACAGACCCTGCGTCTGTGAGAGCTCCATCCCCAGACACCAACTGGAAACAGGACAATGAAAAAAATCACAAAACATAGGAAAGTTAGAAATGACATAGCTGAACACATATTTATTAAGAAAATTAAGAGTATCAACATTTCTGCAACTCAAACATCGAGTGAATTAGGTTTACAACGATGAGTCTCATTAAGGAAAAATGTACTCTGGAAAGGATTACTTGGTGGTAGGCAGGAGAGACATTCAATACTTTAATATGTTTTCTGCATATTTGATTAGTTTTATTTGTACTTGATTCTGTTTAGTTAATATAGATGAAAGGCTGCTGAATAAGCTTGTCTGATGTAGTCATGTGGCATGATAAAAGCCAGCCACAGAATCCCAGAGAGCAATCTGTTAAGTCATTGAAACAACAGATGAAGAACAAAGACAAACACATGGACATACCCTGGCAAAAATAACATGGAACATTTCAGCCCTCTCCAAGTCATAACAAACACATGCCCCACAGTCTGCCTTCACATGGGACATGGCTTTGAATCAAAAACAGCTAATCTTTCAGGTTCTGATGAAGCTTACCACAACTGAGAGACAAATCAGGAGGAGATGGTGGATTGTAATTATTAACATATAGATATTATTACCCACTGGATGAGTCCTAGATCTGTCGCATTATAGTCTGTATTAAATTATCCAAATGCATCTGTGTTTCACATCAGAGCACAAAACACTCTTTCTTCTGGATCTACTTTCTCCACCCATTGAGATCTAATCTTCTTGTTAGGCGACATGGAGTGTGATTCTTTGTTACGGGCGTTTTCCTAGTGTCCTGTGATTTCACTTGTTTTAATTTAATTTTCACTGTATACAAGAGAGGAAGGGTGGTGGCACTAGTACCAGACATTTGAAAACTCAATTTAACATACAAATACAGAGTAATAGCTCCTATACCTACAAAAAGCCATACATAATGTATAAAAAGAAGCTAATGAAATTCATTAATATGTCTGTAGGAAAGGAGAAAATATTAGAGAACTGTGTTACTACGCTATTTATAAAGCTTTAGCATTGCTGTTTACAGTTGTAAATGGCAACTTTTGCAAACATACTCTCCAAAGCAAACAGGCTTAATGAACACAGAAACACAAGAAGCACAAACTTCAGTGAAATAAACAAATAGTAAAGAATGTATTAAAAACTTACCCATGACACAACACGGCCATTAACACAGGGCAGCTTAGCGTTGTCGTCGGAAATTTCCTCCTTAACCACCCTGTTAATAGAGCCAAGCTTTGTTTCAGTAAACCTTTAACAACACAAAGCACTCAGGCAGCAATAAAACACGGGGCTACATTTAAAGCTTTGGACATGGGCAACAGTGAGACATAGTGACATCTGGGACAAACAATACTGGTTTAATGGGTAATGCTGCCACCAACAAACACCCAACAGCAAAAATGCATCTTTGTTGTAACAACTTGGGTTCTTAGTTACCAGTGTTTTTAACATATGCCTTACATGTTGAATTATTTGTTTGTCTAAGATAGACAAGATAGAATAAGAAGAAAGAGCTCAATCATCTTTGACATTCTTCCATTAGTTATTCAATGCTGATCTCTTTTCATGACAGACTGATATGTTTTCAAGCATGTTCCAAATGTTTGTAGTTCGTGCCCCACCCAATGAGAGTTTTGCCAAAACCAACTTTAGAGATCTAGTTTATTTAGGTGCATTAATTTAATTCACTAAACATGTGTAGGACAAGCTAAAGAATTTGGGTTTCCAGAGACTTTTGTGCCCAGAATTACGTGCTCATAAAGCTGCCACAGTGATGAACAGGGCATTCCTGAGTCTGAAGCTGCATTCCTCTGAGCTGATACACAACAACTGCAGGGCCTTTTCATTTTGACATTAGCCTCTTAGCTGAAGCTAAACTACTTTTGACAAGACCAACTTACAGTTTCATAATGTGTTGCACTGATGGCATTGTGAACTGTCAGGTAGATTTTTTTCCCCCCAAAATGAACAAAAGTACAGGTCGCAAAACAGCAGTAATACCAAACATGGGCACACAGTACACGCAGGACCCTCACAACCAGTCACACAGGCAATGTAAACATTGGGGTAAGGACGCTACACAGCTGCTAACGCTAAAAGCTCACAGCTAGCAGCTAACAAAGGGAGTCAAACCCCTGCAGAATAAACGGACAGGTTGGGTAAACGCAGATGACACGCTAACTGGATCAGGTAACAGATGCTGCTAACTTTGAACATTTAAGTGCTACGGGGATGACAGTGATAACGATAAAATCAACAATAGAAAAGGTGAAGGAGTTACCCGAAGTCATCATCCATAGATTTGAAGTAAAACTTGTAGTTTGGTTTCTTCAGGACATTTTTGAAGTCTGCGAGAGTGACTTTGTCCGCCGGAACCGGTACTTTCACCAAATACGGCGTCTCCTGGTCGTCGAGGTGGTAGATAATCTTGGTCTCTCCCATCGCGGACTGCGGCTGTGGTCTTTAGGCAGACAGGGTGCATGAAGCCGAGGGCCTGGCAGGCTCCCTCTCGGGCCCCGACTCCCCAAATGTGTGCCGTGGTCCTGCGGCTCTGGCTGTCTGACCGACTCGCTACGTAGCTCTCCTCCTTTACCCCCAGCTCGCAATGGTTACGCCAGACTTTCAATTAAAATCCACTTTTCAGTTCTCAAAATCTTCTAACACAACCCGAAAACCCTTTCACATTTGTACTACGCGTATAAAACTAAAATAAGTCACCGCTATTTGTTTAAAATGTCTTTAAAAACGAAAAGGATAAACAATCTCCGTGGTCGGGTTGGTTTTCTCTTGCAGCAAAGATCGACACTTTGTGGAACGAAGTGCGCAGAATGGTGTGGTATTGTACGGCCGCGCCCTCTAGCGTAAAGGAGGCGCATAGTGGAAACTGGCAACGACACTGCTGATTCAGTTCACTTTCCCCCATCAATATCAAATGTTTCTAAAAAGTTTAGATAAAATGGGATATATTTAATGTTTAATTTATATAGGCTTTTGTAGCCCAAAAAGGACAGGTGGTAACTATATGAATTAAAATATGAATCCAAGCCCATAATTGTTTCACTATATATTCTGAAATGATGGTATTTGACAAATACAGGTACAGTCACCGTATATTTATTGAATAAAGTTTGCATTCAAGAAATCACAATTGCTGGAACATACACAATAAACTGTTAAACATTTCAGGCTGTAATATACAAAATAAAAGAGAGATGGACAAACTCTACTAATGCTCTGAAACTGATATCGTATTTTGCTAAAAAGTGGAGCATGACAGCAATATAATATTTAAGTACAAATACAAAAATGAGGAGGGCTGTTTGGTCACTTTCTCCCTTTATAAATAACATGTTAATCCTCCAGGAAGTCATCATCAAGGTTTACATCAGTGGTGTCAATGTCTTCCAGCTCCAAGTTGTCTAGGTCCACTTCAAGCTCATCCAAATTCTAATAAAAAAAATATAAACATTTCAAATTTGGCAAAATAAACTTATTTGTAATAACTAAAAAAAAACATATTATTACCTTTTCTTTTTCAGATTGTGAAAATGTAGGAATTTCCTCTTCTCTTTTTTCCGTAAATGGAGGAGGTTCAGACTGTGCCTGGACCACATCCTCTACCACTGAGGGAGACTCTTCAGTGTCCTATGTAGAGTTGAGAAAAGGGGGAAAAAAAAAAGTATAATATGATACACAAACTGAATAAAGGCATTTTTTTTTCTGCTTAACTAGATTGTATCTGCTGCAGTTATACCTTTGAAACAGATAAAGAAAATGTTCCTTTTGGTTCATATCCTTGAGCTTCCTCAAGAATATTCCTGTCTTCATTTGGCTTAAAATAAGAAATATATACCAAGTTAAAATGATATACACACCATTTGTGTTTTTTAAAAATGGTGGTCTTACAGTTACTAGTGGGTAATCTGTAGCGGGTCTTGAATTGCCCAAACATGTTTCTCTGAGGTAATATTCTGCGGCAAAGGCTTCTTTAAGTCCAGGAAACAAGTTCTCATATTCTGTCGGGTCAGCCAGAGACTCAGCAGCCTGCAAGTGGCATAAAAATACTGTGTAATGCTTGATAAGGATTAAAGAACAAATATTATTCATTTTAATTCTGACCTTCTGGTTGACTTTAGCAAGGTTTTCTCTCCACAGTTTGACCACACGAGACACCTGGCTGGGCAGATAAGTACGAGCGAGGAAGGCAGCTTCAGGTAATCTGTTAGTTCTGATCAAAAGCTCTAGACACTGATCCAATCTGTAGTAGAAAACATATCCAGGTATTAGTTTAAAGCTTATTAAGGTGGGCCATATAATGAGGACACAGCCATTCTATGTACTTACTTTCCCTGCAGGAAGTAGGTCATGAAGGCTACATTGTTCTTTCCATCCCTCTCAGCTCCTTCAGCCAGTTTGCCCACCATAGTGGCATTACCAGAGGCAGTAGCAAGTAGCAAAAGACCACCATAGTCCTGAGCGTGGTGCAGGCACTCTTGGGCCAAGCCAAACTGGCACTTGCTGATAGCAAGCTCTGCTAACTGCTTCCATTTCTGCTCCGACTGGAATTAGAAAAATCTTATTTGTTGACTTTAAAACATTAAAACATGTTTCAAAAGTGACAATTCAAAAGTGACAATTACTGAGAACAGATACTGCAACAGAACAGATAAATGCAAATATTAATTCAATCTCACCTCTGCCTCCACAGCCAACTGGTAAGCGATCTTTAATTCACCAAGTTGCAAAGCCAACTCAAACCTGTGCTCTGGGTCTGTTGACACAGCCAGTGCCTGTTGCTTGAAACCCTGTAAAGAAAAAACATTTTAAAATACACATATTCATACCATAGCATCAGAATAATCTAATGTTTAGATAGAAAAAGAGCTAAATTTCCATACTTGTTTCTCGAGAAAATGTGCGACTCTGGTGCGCTGCTCTTTGGGGATTGTGGGAAGAACTTTATCGGCCATTCCAAAGTCTCGCCTCATTACAGCAGTTTGATACTCAAGAACCGATACCAGCAGGGAGTAGCTCACAATATTGAGCTCTTTGTCACCCAAATACAAACGGTCATCTTTGGGTATGTAACCCAGCAGATACATGGTCCTACAAGATTTAAGTTAGTATAACTGATTAGGCATGTCTATTAGAATTAGACAACAGTTTTAAAATATGACACAGTCTCACCTGTCCAGGTGAGCTATGGTGACAATCTCTCCTCCAACATAGTAGTTGAGTCTGTTTACAGAGCTTGTGTATATGAAACAATCTCCCACCCAAAGACCAGTTTTGACTATCTCGTGAATCTCTCCTTGGACCTGGGAAAAAAAAAAAAAATGTGTTATGAATATATAGAAAAGCTCATAGTCAGCTAAACAATCAAATTAATGACTCAGCTAACTTCATGTTGAATATATTTTTAAAACATCAACAGCAGACTCTCACCTCAAAAGCATCTTCAATTCCATCCTCTGTAACACCTTCATTGTTTTCTTGAGAGGCGGCCACTTTCTCTGCCATGTAACGCAGAATAAAGAAGGACTCCTCTGTTGCAATACAGACAAGCTCACCTGAATCTGACCAAAAGATCTGAAGAAAGTGGGATCACGCACAATTACTGTAAAATCAAAACTATTCTATTATAAAGTACAGATTTGCTTCAGGGACATACATGTTTAGGCTGGATCTCAATGCGGCGTATAAGTTCTGTGTTCTCCCAGTCATAAAATGCCAGTCCATTAACTGACCTGACACCAAGCAAGAAGCCTCCGTAGATTCCTGCAAATTAAAGACAAAACAAATAAGGACAATGACAAAAAACTAACTATAAATAGTAAATAGTTTTACCCTCAGCTCCAAAGTCAGGCTTGAATGATTTCTTTTCTTTGAAATTCTTAAAAATCTTCACAATACTGTTGCTTTCTCTAATGGCATATCTGATTTGAACACAAAACAATGCATAAATACAATAATTAAGAACAAGAACTCAAAATGTAATAGATAGATTAAAGATACTTACTCAGATGAGTCATGTGCCCAGACAAACTCCTGGGCAGAGCCGAAGCTTTTGTTCCTCAAAGCCATAGCAGTGTATATAATATATTCCCCATCTCCACACACTACCACAAATCTAGTACACAACAATATTGTATATATACATTCTATAAAAATTCTATAATGGATTATGAGTCATTCATTTAAATCTCTATACCTTCCATTGGGGTTGTGTTGAATGGTTTGTGGGTAAATTTCACAGCTGCCCATGTCCTTAACAGCCAAGGGAAGCCGCTCGCCATCTTTGATCTCTGCATCGCCCATAGCCTTCAGATTAGCCTGTTGAATTTCACTATGTTTGGCCCAAATAATCTTTCCATTGGCGTCCATAGACATGGCTGGCTCCTCCCGACCAACCTACAAAAGGAAAAATAACAATTTCAGATCCTTTACTCTGATAAAAACGGTAATAGAAGGATCAGCACCAATGTCACTTTTCTCTTTACCTTAATAATAATGCTGCCTTCATCATAACCCAGTGCCACATTGTTTGAGCCCCTGAGGCCACAGACGCACCACACTCTCTCCATGCCATAATTCAGAGTGCTCTCCAGGCGATAAGTGCTAGAGTGCCAGATACGCACAGTGCCTAATGGCAGAAAAACAACAATTACAAAAAACAAAAAGTAACAAACAGATATTATCCATTGATATAACATTTACAACTCACCATCTTCTGAACCAGTAATAATGATGGGCAGCTCTGGGTGGAAGCTGACACACGAGACATTTTGTGCATGGCCCTCAAGTGTCTGAACACATGTTTTGTTCTAAGAGAGAAAAAGGTTCTGTGAGCAAAGCAGTTCTTAAGCAGAGGAAATTCACATTTATTGGGTGATTCCAAGTAAGCTGGTCAAAGTTTGTTATGTAGTGTATAAAAATAAACACAAGTCAAATGTCATACCTGATAGTCCCAGATTTTCACTTGTCGATCATCAGCCCCAGATATGAGATAAGGTTTGTCTCCTCCACTGTAGTAGTCAATACAGTTAACCCCTTTCTCATGACCCTCCAAAGTAAAATTTGGGGAAGATGAACCGAGCTGCCACACCTTAAGAAAGAGCATGTGAGAAACATTATTTTAATAACAAGCAAGTAAAATAAATGCGAATTGTTCATCATTGTTCAGTTCACCTTTATTGTTCTGTCCAGAGATGCACTGGCAAACTGATTGTTGTCCTTGGGATTGATAACAATCTGCATGACGTAGTGAGTGTGACCCTCAAACACTTGGCTACAAGACCACTTCTTCTCCCAGTCCCACAGTTTTATTAACATGTCATCTGTGAGTGTACACACAAAACAATTCTATATTAAAAATGTCTTGTAAATAATAATAAATTCACATGCATGTTTACAATAAATGTATTTTCAAAGGCTAAAAAAACATACCACTGCTAGTGAGGATGTACGGCTGGGTTGGGTGAACAGCAATGCAGCGGATGTAGTCCGAATGAGCCTCAAACATGTGGACTCGCTCCAAGGTGTTGTAGTTGAACACACGGATTTGCATGTCATCCTAAACAGAGTGATGATAACTTTAAATACACATTCAGCATTTAACCAGCTGGTGGTGTGGTGCAACAGACAGATGTTGCCTATTATTTTATGAAATGTATACATAGAAAAAAACTTACTGCTCCAGTGATGACCCAATTCTTTCTTGCAACAAATTTAGATGCTCTTACTGGCAGATCACAAACTTCAAAAGTCTTCACAAGCGTCTATCAAAAACGTATAAACCAAATTCATTTTAGACCTGGAACTACTTTTTTTATCTTCTTAAAGCTAATCACAGTTTCCCAGTAGCACCTACCTGTGTTTCATGGTTCCACACACAAACACTGCCGTTGTACAGACTGGCCAACATCCACGGCTCTGTGGGATGGAGGTCCACACTCTTCACCCGGTCTGACCTGGCTGTCAGCCGCCGTTTAATGTCCAGTCTCAGAGGCTACATGGCGATATTTTACAAATCAATATTAGTTATCCATACCAAATGGAAAAGTGGCCTAAACATAACAACACAATAGACTTTCACGTAGCCGCCATATCGCCGAGGCTAGCAGGCTAACGTTTAGCCTAACAATTTAGAAAACCATATTAAATACTCAAAACTGAGACCATACTCTGGTAATTAATTATTAATGAGCCACATTCAAACTTCCCAAATGATACTGCATGTCATATTATTACAGTTAACATGGCATATAAAACAGCAGCTTCAAGATCAAGCTACGTAGCCACCACAGAGATATTTACGCAAAGGCATTCATTTTACACTTGCTTCGTGTCCATCACTGATCACGAAAATGATTTGTCTATGGAGGAATGTACAAATTCATCTTACCATTTTGCACCCCTAGCAGTTGCTTTAACCCCAAAAGACACCTTTTTAAAGTATTGAAATCGGCTTCAAGTGCCAGGATTGTGTGAATGATGCGGTGGACTGACGTGGAACTTCCTGAAAGTCAATCTCGCGAGAGTTGGGTCACATGCGGTGACGTGCCACGAAAGCTTCGACCCCAACTGCCAGCTGGATCAGCAAAATTTGCATATTTCTCCCATTATTCAGAAAATAAAGACTGTGAGTATAAACATGTACATCCATATTTTGAAAAGAGCCCATCTTAGAGGACTAAAGAGATTAATGAATTAGTGAACTATTATGAATTAGTGGCCTGAATGGGCCTAGTCTATGGCATGGGTCTACTCTCTAGATGGCGACAATTAGTCCTTAGGTTTCTTTATGCTCAACTATGCTCAAAGTTTCTATTAGTGACGTAACCATGGATCTGTTAAAATGCAGAGGTGAGATATAACACAGACTAAGTTGATTAGTTGATGGACAGAAATGTGGATGTTCCCAGGGCACTCAGATATTTAATTAAGCCTACTCCATTCATTTAGAATAAAAACACTTTATTCAAATTGATCAAACAGAAAAAAATATGCAATAAAATATAACACTGTTTTTTATTCTTTTTTCTTGAATACTTGGGTACAAACTACATCTTCACATGTCAGCTCCTGCAGAAAGATATACAAAATACATAAAAACTTGAATACATTACCAGCTTAACTGATTGATAGTAATTGAAAAACTTAATGTAACTCACTAGGTAAAGTTTGCCATCCTCTATCCAGTGTTTCCAGCCACGGTTTGCCTTCTCTCCTTTCTGGGTGCACACCAGCTTATCCCCCTCCCATACGACTAAACTCTGTGAAAATACTTACAATTTAGCCTTATTTACTATAATAGTCTTGTTAGACTAATACAAAACCTCCACTCACCTTAACAGTTCGGTTGTCTAGTCCTTTGGTGTACTCTTCAAACTCTACTCCTACTGTAAAGGGCAGCTCATAATTCCTTAATGTGCTCAGGGTTTTGACCTCAAAATCATCTCCATCTTGAGAAACAACTTTGGTCTGAGACAATGATATTGCAATTTTTCTAGTTGCAAAGTCGATATCTGATAAGAAGAACAATAAAATCAAATAAGAATGAGCAACATCTTGCAGATGTGAGAGACATGTATTTCACAACCTGTTATCATGGAGTTAGAGGAAAATTTATGACAGTAAAAAAACATATTTCTTACTTAATGCTTTTAAATAGTCTTCAAATTTGTTGCTGGTTTCCAGTACCCATCTGCCGCTGTAGTCTGCAGGCATGGTTGCAGCCGATTACACTATAGACTTTAGACACTGAAGGAGTGCAGTGTCCTCTTGCTTTTATTTAAGTCAAGGGGCAGGTGGGTAGAACTATTGATACAGAGTTTACTGCCTCAAAGGGATTGGCGGGGTCAGTTGTGTAGGAAGGGGAGGAGACAACTTGCACATTTCTTTTTGGCCTCTGAGGAGTCAAAGGGGGGTTGGTTATAGGACAGCGTCAATGTATGGGTGCCCACATAGACAAACACTGCTCAAATATTCCTTTACATATATGCACGTAATGGACAAATGTACAGATACTGATAAATATTATGTAATAGTTACTTCTGTGTTTGCCTTGTCTATAGGGTAATTTGAGATCATTGGGGTTAAGAAAGGTTATGAACACACTACTGCACTTTTGTTGTGGCAAGATTTTTGAGGGTTTTCAAAAGCAGGTACAACTATGAACATAAGTAAAAGTATACAAAGTTTACCATACTTCTATTATTACTTTCTGATATAGATCTACAGTTATATAGTATAATAACAAGTAATAATTATATTGCTACTTCTACATACATATGCATTGGTATGTTGATTTGGAAGGTTTTATTTATTTATTTATTTATTTGACAGGGGCATTGCACAATAAATGTTTCCTATATCAAACCTTACGGTCACATATTCTTATCCCTTCCGGGTTTGAAAAGTGCAATGCCTTGTATTACTATGACATACAATAGTAAAAAGGCTCATCTGGACAAGACTGAGGTTTGACTACCTTTGAAACCTTTGTTACTATGGATCATTACTGGATAAATGAGGGATTACATCAACATGTATTCCTATATGTTATTTTATTGACAGTACATGTAAATAGAACATTAACTTGGGCTTCAAATTCTCATTGGGGCCTTACATGAGAGAGAATCATTTCTGAAGCAGCTAAAGCAGGGAGGATCAATACCAAATCCCTTGGAGAGGCATAAGTAAACAGTGCCTGCAGGTAGATACAGGACAGATAGTGGCTTAGAGTGAATGCACAAGAAGGAAGGAGGAAAGTCACTGAGAAGATACTACATTCTACATCTGCACTGAAATACACAGATAAAAATGGTTTCAGTTTTGCTTTATTTATTATTACTTAATGACACAATTCACATGGAATTGGGCATACAACATATTTACACATATAGTATTTTCATGCAGACAATTTCAATGCAATTCTTATAATTTATCACTACTATTGCACACAACAGCAAGCTTAAAACACTTGTAGACCAAAATCAGTGCAGATTCCACCTTGAAAATGAAATAAAATTGGGTATATCTGGGTATAAATGTATATGGGATTATCAAAGTGCATCTGTTGCCAGGCAGCAACAGGCATTTAAATGGACAAAACAGAAGGCGAGCAGTGGAATGTGTCCTCAAAGAAGTTCATAAAGGCTGCCCTAGGTCTTCTTGAAAACTTGCTTGCAAACAGCACCTGCAGCTCTCAGTTCCTGCAAACATATATAATATTTTTTACATATTAGTTATTAGGACGATTATAAGTGAATAAAAGTTAGGCAGAGATAGCACGAAAATGTCTGAGATTGGAACATTGTGGAAATTCTTGAATGTAATTAGTGGATTTCTGCCACTAGAGGTCACTGCTCATCTTCAATCAAATGATGCCCTCTGACTTTCTGGTAATAAATAATTTCATGGTTTTCTGACTACGACTGCTGGAATCACTTAATTTTCCCTCCCTTGGTGACACTGTGAAGAGTAAACGTCTGTGGTGCTGAAAATGGTGTTGTAAAATGTATTAGACTTAGACTATTCAGATGCAAATGTTTTCATTAGCCATTCTCCCTATTTAAAAGAAAAGGTTAGTGAAATCATTGTTACATAAATTAGGTTTGCCAAGCAGTGATAAGAACATGACACTAGAAGTTACATTTTCAGCTGCCAACACTGTGTCACATTTAACTATTATGGCAATGCCTGGGGATTAATTAAATTGTAGTCTTTTGTTATTCAAAAGTTTTTTTTTTTCTTTTTTTACAATGTAGGTAACCTTATGCACCCAGCAAAGTCCTGCAAAATATATTCACATCACACTGAGCGCTGAGAGGCACTTTAAGTGTCCAAATGGAATGTATTAATATTCACGTCAGGGAGGGATGTTTTCTTACCAGGTGAAGTTCATCTCCTTGCACCCAGTGGGTCCAGCCTCTGCCTTCAATCTCCCCCTTCTGAACACATACCAACTTATCTCCTTCCCACGTGATTGTGGTCTAAGAGTACAGATAATACATAATACACTTTATATAAACATATCATTGGCAAAAGTTCACAAAAATTTTAAAGAATATAAATTCAGTTATTTAAGTGGCTTTGGGTGTGGATCTTTTTGTATTTTTTACTGCCTTTCTATAACCTGGCCAGCAAGATGATTTCTTGCTCCATTCAGAGTGCTATAGATCAGTCTGGCATTAGCAAGGTTAGCCTTTCTATAATCTAGATTAAAAAGTATCAGACAAGGCATCATAGCAGCCTGTGCCAAAGAACTGCTTCTCACTGAATATACTTTTCTGATAAATGTACAGGAACTTTGTATGAAACTACAAGCAAAGAATTGAGCTGTCATTAAATGAGACATATTGTCCATATTTTTAAGTTTATGTTACATATATCTATATACAATACCATGATATCATAGCTCAATGCCTATTTGCCATAAAGACTGCAGATTTGAATGTGTGTTGGTAATTAAATGTCTTAGATTAAAATTCATGATCTCACTTACCATACACTTCCTGTCATCCACGCCAGACAAGTCCTCCTCAAACTCCTTGCCCACATAGAAGTCCATGTTGTAGTTCTTAAAAGTGCTAAGGGTTTTGATCGTTATGTGGTCTCCGTCATGGGTGATTTCCTTGTCCGGTTTCAGTAGAGTGGCAATTTTTCTGATGGCAACGTTCACATCTGCAAGTGGAAGCAGTAAGATAAATGAAAAATTGTTTATTAAACATGCAACAGTCCTGTGGAGGAAAACTATTTATTAAACCAATTTTCAATCAAATATGTGATTACATTAAATAATATGAAGCAGTAAAAGGTTGTGAGTAGTTTTGAAGATATTACAGTTTATCTTTTGCACTTACCAAGTGCCTTCATATACTCCTCAAAGTTGTCATTGGAGACCATTTTCCAGTATCCATTCAGATCAACAGGCATTTTGGCAGGTTTTCTAATGTTACTTCTACGGAACAAGGAGACCGGGGGTGGCTGGCGCTGGAGTGCATGGCCCGCTGTCAAAAATCCCAATTTGAATCCCACTCTCTCTAATCCGATTATCAACACTGGCTCATTTGTTGTATTGAAAGTGACACTTGCACCTCCTACTCTCCTCCCACCAAAAAGTCCACATAACCAATACAATCTTTATGCATATAATATGTTTAGAGACACGTGTCCTAAATAGGGAGTATAGTGTAGAACACAGAGTAGAGCATGCACAGAGCTTATCCTGCCTCAAAGGGATTAGTTTGAATGTGGCTCCTTTGTTGCTGGAATAACATATGGAATTCCACGTGTGACAGATTTGTACTTGTTGAGGCTTTGTTGTTAAAGTGGCTTTGGAAGATGTTTCCTGAATGCATAACCAGGAATGAGCCTGTATGAATAGAAATGATTCTGAACATATCTGACTACTGCTCCTAATATTCATACTGCAATCTAACAGAATCACAATTGCCTTAGAGCTGTCTCTCACTTTAGATTTTAGATTGCTTTAGTTCCCATCCAGCCTTCCATTTCTTTTTAATTTATGGTTTATCATTTCAGTGAATAGAGTAGACCATGTGAAATCTTGATATCTGTTTGAAATAGCACCTCTTTGTTATTATCATATATACTAATATGTGAGCTTCTGTGTCCAAATATTTCTCTTGTGGATCAATAAAGTCTGTGTAAGTCTAAGTCATAATGTCAAAAAATAGTCAAAAGTCAAAGTCAAAAAATAAATCTAAATATAAGGATAGATGTAGCTGGTGTCTGAATGGATAGTTTGATAGACAGCAGATGAGTTATTTGTTGGACATGTCCAAGATCAAGCATATATCCCTAAAATTTGATTTAGGGGCGAATTAGGTAAAAAGGAAAAAAAGTCCAATTGGAATTGATTTTAGAATATAATTTTAGGGCAATTTTTTGTATTTGTGGGAATCCCGATTTGCCCCAGAATGGGTGATAATAAGTGGGTTACGGCTTTCTGTTTATGTTTTACATGTTCACGAGCTTGTAAGACAAAAAGAAATACATCAAGAAAAGTCCACCTACTCCTTAAGAGGGGTAAAACGAAAGTTGAATAACCTATTTTAAATGTGGCCTTGCTAAAATAAACCTCTCAGACCTATCAAATCTTCTTTCCCACAACTTGATTAATTTGATAATATTCCTTTTGTGTAGAGCTGAGTGAACACACACATTAGTGGACACACAGTGGAGCTCAGAGCCAGTGAACTGAGTGAGAAAACAGCTACTGTAGCTGGGCAACTAATCCTTGAGAGAAAACAAGTGAGGCTAGCACAAACACAGAATGATAAGAGTAAACTGAATAGATGGAGAGTGAATAGCTAGGAGGCTGCTAGGCAAAAGGGAAAAGAAAAATGAAGGGACTTTTACTCCACTGGAACGGCATAGGCTCAGCGGTTAAAGTGTTCACCCACAAGCCCAAAAGTCATGGGTTCAACCCAACTCAGATCAAAGTCCATGCTGTTGTTATGTCCTTGAGAAAGACACTTCGCCCACTTCGCCACAAGTATGAATGTGCTGTGTGAGTGAATGATGGTCAGATTGGTAGCCTCCCTTCAGGCCATCTATTCCAGGGCAGCTGTGTTCAATTGTAGCCCACCTCCACCAAGTTTATGAATAATGAATATACTGTAGTAAGAGGCTTGTTCATCTTAAGTGTAATGGAAGTGTAAGCCATCCCTATTATTAATACATAAAATTATAATACTATTACAAAAAAAAAATCTGTATTTCATATCAAAGCCAATTGCAGCTATTAAAATGCAAGAATTAAAAGGTGGTTTCTGAATCAACATTCACAACAACTACTAGAATAAAAAACACTAATATTTGATATTACTGTTGTACAACTGTATAATTTTTTTGGTACATCATATTGTATATTGTGTTACTTATGTTAAGTGTTTTGAATCCCCTCAAAAATGAGATAGTACATCTCAAAAAATTAAAGTTAGATGGCACTTGTTATAAGTTTTATTCACAAATCTGCACCCCTCAACCACAAACTCACCCCCAAAAATAGATTCCCATTGTGACAGCAGTTTGGCACAAATAGCTATTCTTTTGTTTAATTCTATATAACTCATAAAACAGTACTTGGGAACAGAAACTATACTGCTGTCTGGCTGACAGCAAACAGTGTGACTGACTTATGGCTGAAAGCAGGTGTTGCCTGACAAAACACATTACATTACATTTGAGCTTGTGCAAACCTTTTCCTCGGTGCAGTCCAGTGGAAATAAATAGATGCTGTCCCTGAGGAGAGGCACTGATGCTTGAAGCTCTCCCGTGTTCTGTCCCTCACTGCTCAGTCATCCAAGCTGCTCACTGGATTTGTGGCCTGTTTGGTGAGAGGCCTCAGCAGTGTGCCCTGGTTCCTCTTCTCGCTGTCCTGTGTGTAGAGGTTGTGCTGGTGAATATATTGTAGAACAGAGTCAGGGATGAGGTATTTCACACTAGCATTGCGTCTCAAAGCCCGCCGGACCTCTGTGGCGCTGGACTCGTTCCTAACCCACTCTGTTACTAGAAATATATTATGTCTATGACGTGACAAAATGTCAGATTCGTGCACTGTTCTTTCAGAGTGCAGTCCTCCTCGGCTCACACAGACAAGGCCGTAATGACCAGACACTTCTTCAATGTGCTCATCCAACCACAGCCCTGGGGTTCTAAAACTATCGAGAAAATCTGCCCCACAAAGAAGCTTCAGCTGGATAGATGGATCTATAGGGACAAAGAGGGAAAAAGATTTAAATGTTAAATATTTAGTGTAGATTTTTGACTGATATGAAAATGCAACATACAATGTCATCATCACATTGAAAAAAAGTGCAGCATAGTAGAGGATAAATGAGGTTTTTCTCCTGGTGTTCAGCTGCTCAATCCCAATACTACCATTTTTACTCCAGAGAGTACTTCTACAATTTCAACTCTGTGATTTTTCAACTACCAAACTACCTCTGCACAGGATGACAATAGCAAGATGCAAAGAGATTCTTACTTGAGGTGACAGTGGGGTTTTTATCATCTGAGAACTTGTGCATTGTTGTGCTTTTCTGGTACTCCTGAAGAATACGATTGTAATGATACCTATACAATCAGACACAGCAAATACAACAACATTAACAACTGAACCAAACTTTTAACATGCTAAATGCCTTACTTTAATTAGCACATGTTTATAATAATAATCTTATCATAAAATAGTATAATATATATATAAGCAACATCAATAATTTACAGCAAAGCCTCTTACACATGAGGAGCTTTGCATGTCAATGAATGGGGAGAGCCATAGTGACGTGATCCAACCTCACCCGAGCTGAGGACAACGGGCCATTTCATGTGTGGATCAGCCCTGTGGTTGCGCAAATACAGCTTAGGGCAGTTCAATCTAGAGGTCACTAAGAAGGAGATTTAAGATTGTGCAGAGGAGGCACATTGGGTATAATGGGAGGGATACTCAAAATTATGCCATATGGTGATTATAAATTAAGAAATACTGTCTCCCAAAATCAATATAAATAGTAAACAGAAAAAAAAAAACACTTCTAACTTCTAATCAACATATTCATTAATTAGTCTAATTGTGAACATAAACCATATACTGTACTGTACTATTTGTAGAGTTTAGTTGACTTCAGTTTTCTTCTTTAAAGTCGGAAGGCCCTCTAATCAAACACTCTACACTAAATGTTTCCCTTTAATAGATTCTGACCCAGACAACCTTTTAGATCCAATTATTCCCCACGGACAGATAAAGTTTATAATTGGTGATTCTGATGTCACCACATAAAGACCTACTCCTCTCATTGTCTCCACATTCAGATATGTTACAAAAGGTCTTGCTACATAAGTGATGACAGAAGAAAATTATATTTTTTGAAAGTACAAAACCCACATTAACAAAAGCTGAGGAAACTTGAGTACTTGAGATACAATACACACTTTGTTTTTGGAATGTTATGGTCTTTTTAAAGCAGGAAATGGGAGAAATAACAGAGATAGATCTTTGTCTACATACTACTGTGCATCACCTCTGTAAACCAGGTAGACAGAACTATTGACATATAAAATATCTATGTAACTTCACATATAAAACAATATCATTTAACATTATAATATATATTTTTTTTATCATGTTACAAGACACATTATCACAGCTAACAAAGTCTCTTCCTTTAAAGGATTTCTGCAAAAATAGATTACGTTATTAACCTCATGGTGACCACAGTCTCTGTCCAGTCTGGCTGCTGGCTCTCCCATTCATCTACCCTGATCCAGTCGGAGGTCTGTAGGGCTAGCTTCGCCATGGCGATTCTGTGTTTAGCCGGGACCAAACCTTGCTTTCCATAGGCATCACTCACCGGAGACACAATGCCTTCTAGTACCTTGTACTGCCCTAATATTGTAAGAAAACACTTTTTTAAAACAGTAAATGTGCACTGTGCAACTTTTCTGGTGGAGGGTCCACTTCCTACTTGTTTCCATTGGAGATGTTACTGGAATCTTCCATTAAACATATCCATCAAGCATTTATTCATATACAGGTTTTTCTGTTGCTCAAAAATACCATAGTTCCTCCTGTGAATAGGGGCAACTCTTCACAGATCTGAATTGTAATGTAGCATAGTGCTGTGACCTGCTTGTCTCCCTCACAGTAGATTGTTTTATACTGCAATAGCATTTTCATGGAGATAAGCAGGTGGAAAACCCTCCACTAGAATTTTTTTTGCAGTACACCTTTATTACATGTATGTATAAAACATGTACTGTACATACAATGTATAAAACAGTGTTCATATAATATTATTTGTCTTGTGACTTGTGACATAACAATGCATGGTAATAAATATATTGGAAGAAATTGATTTTTTTGGTTGACTGCATGTATTCTAAACTATATTTAAGACATTCCTTAGACTAAAATATCTAAGATATCAATAAATAATAATGGGCAGGTAAATGTATCGTTTATGTTTACTTAGCTCGAACCTGTGCTGTGCATGTGGTCTCGGGCCAGCTCAAACAGTCTCATGTGCTGGTTTGTGATTGGATTAAAGGAGCCACAGGCCAGCAGTACAAGAGGGATCCGGCACCTTGCCATCTTTTCACTCACTCTGAACAAAGAAGACAAGAAAACAAGAGAATGATAATTGTGTGTGTCTGATTTTAATTGTACATTTTAATATACTGATACAAATTTGCCTATCCGTAGAGCATAAAATTGATATTATTCATTATTATTAATTAAAAAACCATAAATAAATAAATAAATAACTACCACAATACATGCATAAAAGCATGGCTTACTATTTACTTACTCAATTTACTTAGTATTACAAAGAAGAAATGTGACAAGAAAGCAATAAACACGTACTTTGTCAGTGCACTATATACAATTGAAAGAATGAAGGCTGCAGTGCGTGAATCTAATTATGACAGAATGAAAAACAAAAGACAAACCAAAAAAATATAATATTATCACCTCATAACCTGTCTGACATTGAACGAGCTTTAATCAAACCACGCAGAAAAACGCAAACACAGCATCAGTTTCTTTTACATGTAAAAATGCGTCGCTTTAGGTGACTGTGTAATAATACATACAATAAGATACTGCCATAAAACATCTCTAACGTTACCTTTATAGCATTGTTATTGTTGCATGAGACGAGTGCTCCATCTTTCTAATTCCCCCTGAACACAAAGCTTCAAGTATTTGGTTCCTAGTACCGAAAACTGTGGGGCTCCCTCTTGTGGTGGTCGGTGAATAATATTATTGGACACTGGCGGAGCTGTCCGTGGTTCTGAACCTCCTCTGCTCTTGCACTGTAATTACGGGGCGTGTTTTTCACAGGGTATAATTTAGTCAGTCCCGGGAAGAGGTCATGGCTTAATCTTTAGATCGAAAAAGGCAATGAAATCGTAGCTCCAGTAGAGAAGTATGTCATTACATGACCTTTAGAGCCAAGGCACCACTATGCCCAGAGCCCTGTGTGCCCTTGTTGTCAATAGTAGAAAAGAAAAGCTTTTCTAAACTCTTACTGGCAGCAGGCGAGCACACGTAACAGGTGATTATTAAATGGGTCTGGTACAAACTCCCCAATAACCATCTATTATTAAAACTATTGGCTTATCTTTCTCGACTTTCAGCATTGTGGTGCTGACCTTTTAAAGGCCACAAAACTATTGTGGCACTATGAAGTACATGTAATTTCACATAAAGGAGGCAGTGGCTCAGTGGTTAGAGCACCCAAAGGTCAGAGGACTGATTACCAGTCAACTGTTGTTGTGTCATTAGGCAAGACCCTTCCCTTTGCCCAAAAAAAACATGGTTGGAGTATGGTAGTTAAACAGGCAGATGGCACAGATTCACAGCCAAGTCTTATTATTAACATTATTATTTAAAATAACATTATTTGAAATAATATAATAATACTATACTAATAGCAATACTATACAATAATAATGCTTATATTATGGTTGAAAAATAATATAAAAATAATGCTGTTTTTAAACTTCTCACAACAATCATAAGGCTCAAGTCCAATTATATGTTCTAGCAGTTTAAGTATAAAGCCCTTAAGTATTAACTGAACCTATTTTACTTCAAAATGTGTACATTTGATGGAAACCACGAGGAAAACAAAGTATGTGATTGATAATGATCAGCCTAAAACATAATAACAATGCACTGAATGGCTGAAGTTGAAGTGGACATACTGAGGACATTGTGCTCATTAGATTTTTTTGCTGCTGCAGCTGCTGTAACTTCATTGCCACTCTCCGTGGAACTGCCTTGGGACAGTGTGTGGTTGTGTGCCTGTGATTTGTGTGCATGTAAATGTTGCCTTGCATGTGTTTTGTCTCTGGATGCTGGCTCTGTCTTTGTTATCCTCTTAACTCACTTGAGGTCTGCCCGTCTCTATAATCCCAGAACGCACTTCCACACCCACACAATGAGAGCACAGGGAATAAGTGAAGAACACACTGCTGCTGGAGACAACCAGTGATTCTGCCACAGGGTGAAAACTGAACCAGTGAAATCTGTGAGGGGGAGTAGTACAGCTCTGCCTTTTGGGCTCTCGTTAAGAAAAAGCGGCAAAAACAGCACGCTATGGCAGATGTGCATGAAAGAAATGTGCTTGCAACGGTTGCCACGACACTCTAAAAAAAACCCCAAACAAAACAGCTCTGACTGAAGCAAGAAAGCAAAATTTAGTGCAATGCAATGAGGAAATCTGTCAATGGATTATGTAACTTTCTTCAGTATTTTTGGAGCAGGTTCAATGAAGAAGTGTTAGTCATAGCATGGGCAAATTTAGACAACAGTAGTCTTATGTTGTCTTAAAGATATAGTATGTTGAATTTGGTGTTTAAAGGTGCACTATGTAACATTTTGTGATGGGTTCCACCGAAGCTTGTCTCCATGAAGATGTTATTCCATTGCCTGGAATATTTCACAGTATGGCATTAAACTTAACTTGAATATTTTCAATTACAGATATTTTTATTGCAAAATACAAACCATTCTTGAGCTCTCCTCAGATCTGACCTGTAACCTGGCCAGGTTATGTCACCTGCTTGTCCCCATGTATAGAGATAAATACATTCAGTGTTGGAGCAGTAAGATATACTGTATATTGGAATATACTGGAGCAGTAAGATCTTCAAGGAGATAATTTGCAGTGTCTTAATTGTGGCCCAATTAGCCCATGACTTTTCGGATAGGCTAGTTGGTATATACATACATACATACATACATACGTACATACATACATATATATATATATATATATATATATATATATATATATATATATATATATATATATATATATATATATATATATATATATATATATATATATATATATATATATATATATATATATATATATGCTACTAAATTATTAGTAAGCTTTAAATAATGTACTACGCTGTTTATTAATAGAAAGAAATTGTGTTTATGTAAGTATGAATTTATTGATGTATTTGTGTATTTACTTACAAATGTATAACGCTATACTTTTTATACAACCTATTCTTGGCACTTACTTACATAACTTACTATGAGTGCGCGTCATCACGTTTAAATGATTCATCGTAGAGTAATGTTTATCTTGATTTGAAACAGGAAAGGAAAAGCGTTGTTATTGACGCTACTCTCTCCACTGTAGTAAGTGCACGCTCTCTCTCTCTCTCTCTCTCTCTCTCTCTCTCTCTCTCTCTCTCTCTCTCTCTCTCTCTCTCTCTCTCTCTCTCTCTCTCTCTCCTCTCTCTCTCTCTCTCTCTCTCTCTCTCTCTCTCTCTCTCTCTCTCTCTCTCTCTCTCTCTCTCTCTCTCTCTCTCTCTCTCTCTCTCTCTCTCTCTCTCTCTCTCTCTCTCTCTCTCTCTCTCTCTCTCTCTCTCTCTCTCTCTCTCATCTCTCTCTCCTCTCTCTCTCTCTCTCTCTCTCTCTCTCTCTCTCTCTCTCTCTCTCTCTCTCTCTCTCTCTCTCTCTCTCTCTCTCTCTCTCTCTCTCTCTCTCTCTCTCTCTCTCTCTCTCTCTCTCTCTCTCTCTCTCTCTCTCTCTCTCTCTCTCTCTCTCTCTCTCTCTCGTCGTCAGAGCGGAGCGGTGGAGCGCAGGCAGCCACTGTACAGGGGACCGGGATTTGAGAAGAGGAGAGGACGGGGAGACATCTTCACCCACTCCGCCCTGAAAACAAACATGCAGCACCGCGGGACATCGCTCCTTCTTTTTTGGCTCGTGTGGGGCCACTCGTGTGCGTCCGCGGGAAAAGGTAAGAGGAAATGCGATTAAAGTGCGCCTCGGTTTATCGCATGTGGGTTGTTTGATCCAGAGGGAAACAGTGCTCAACTTTGCAGCTGTTTCTCGCATTCTTTTTACTACGCGCCGTAGCGTCACCGTTATGTTCATGCACCCAAACTTATGCATCAGATCTGTTCTTGTTTTAAAAACCACTGCAATTAACGGGTGGGACACGTGTCATCTGACAAAAAGTTAGACGCCAAGTTAGCTACAAATATTGTAGTCTTTACTATACGTCTTCTAATACAACTGTATTATTTTATTTCTCTGAGGCATTTCTCTAGGCGTACAGGCATCACGTGACATTCATTATTTTTCCCCATAAATGAATCGGTGTTGCCAAAACATTCATGGATGGACTTATGTTTGCATTGACCAGATAGATACGTCTCTGATAGCAAATAATGAAACTAGTTATTAACTGTCTTGTATGAACTTCTCAAAGCACAGGTTACAAAATATAATACACACATATCTTCCTCTTTTTCAATAAACCGTATTGGGTTCTTTCTCACATTTTTAGAGGCTGAACACTAGGTAAAATGTTTGAAGCATTATGCAACATGATCCCTCAAACTTACAAAGTTACATTGTTTTAAGGATTTGTGTATTTGTTAAAAAAAATATTTAAAATAATACATTTTCAACAGAATAAGCGTCCAGTACCTTTGATATGCTCACATGTGAATGAGAGAGAGAGTCAGCCGTTTGCTTGCTGGTGCCCATTAGCTTGTTGGCCCCTAATCAGAAGATGATTTCTGACCATTCTTATTGATTAGTGCTTAGTGGTGGGCAGGTAGTGGTCTGGCTTGTTGTTTTCAATCACCATGTACTTCCATATTTCTCCCTCATTTAGACATGCACAGAGCTAGCGTGTCGACTGGTGGAGCCTCTGAAGTGCAGCTGCGGTTTACACTGGTATTAATTGGGTCTCTGGAGTGAGAGTGCGGAGCTGACTGTCTGTCTGCACTCCACCAAACATTATCATTATTTTCCCTGTTTATGAAGGACCTCCATATGGCTCAGGGCCAGCCTGAAAGGCTAACTAGCTTCAGATTAAGGTGAGAGTCGTTTGTGGTGCCATTTGCATAGGGCATATACAGTGCATGTGCAGGTGAGTGGCTGGCCACACACTAATGAGGATCTAGAAATGATTTGCGCTGTATGGACTTATTTCTGTTATGCTGCTTTAGGAGGGAAAACATTTTCAGTGTTGGTAGAAAAAATAGATCAAGGTCTTTCTTGGCCGGATGTGTGTGCTTGTCATTTTGTATTTACAAGCTCCACCACATCAGCAGAATGTGGTGAATACCCCAGGCTTTACAGAAGAAGACAGGAAATAAAGCCCAGCCCATGAATGCCGGCAAACAGAGAGCGAGTGAACGCACCAAAAGTGGGAATGGAAAATCAGATCAGATTTATGGTAGTCTTTTCAACAGAGCCATCGAGCTGCATTATCCACACTGCAACATAAATTGTGGAAGCCATGGAGCCGGCAGAGGCGTAACTCAGGCTCTGCTCTCTGCTGCAGAGACTGGCCCTGTCCATCTTTCCCTCTTTACTGTCTATCGTGGCCTTTCTATTTTCTGTGTTTCTCCCTGGTTCCTCCTGTGTGCTCTGCTCCACTGAGCCGATGTTATTCAGAGGGCAAATGTCACACAGGCAGACCATGTTTCGTCATCCACTTCACTGTCTTTATTCCAGCGCTGTTTGGCTTTCCACACCTCTCTACCCAGACTTTAGAGCTCAAGTGAGATGTAGAAAAAGACACATTTTCCATTTACTGCAAAATAACACTTCTTTTATGTGGACTGAAGTTCAAATCAGTCAGGTTTGTTTATGACAGGAAGGGCACCTGGCATAAAACTAGGCAGATCACTGTGCTCTTAATTATTGAGATATGAAAGCTAAAGTGATTTCATATGTTGCATCAGCAGTAAAGGGTTACTAAAATCACAAACCATGCAGTATAAGGGCTTTGCACGGCTTTCGTGGTGTTATCTCTTCATCGTGAGGTAGGGCTTTAGTGGAAGTCTTCGTTCTCTTAGTGCTCTAGTTTATTACTAGTTTGCATTCATCTTGTCTCTGGCTATTGGTTCGCTAACCCCTACCACATTTTACAAAGACCAGCGGTGCAATCTGAAAGTCCCCATAGAATGAAGTTTGGTACACAAGTGTGGTTTGTTTGTTTTGACATTTAGCAGTGAGCTTTTGGGACTTGCCTATGCTAATGAAGGTAGATATGCAAACTAAGGCCTAATTTGGATGTTAATTACTTATCTGGGCTAATTATAATACGTCTGATGAGGCATAAGGTAGAGTGCAAGAAATGGAGGCGTGCTATTGATGATGTATGTGCTGTTATGTTTGTGTGTGCTGTGGGTATAGGCCCAACAGCTGCTCTGGGCCCCACTGCAGCACACTGGCTAATGCTCCTCCTGACCTGATGTCAACATGTACTGTGTGAAAACAATTGGGTGATTTAACCAAACTAAAACAGAAGAAGCACAGGGGAGCGGCTAAAGTCCCTGTTGTTAAGTAGTTCAGGTGCTATTCTGTGTTGCCTGCTCAGCCAAGACTACATAGTTTGAGTTCGTCCTAAATGATAAATAACGACTGAGCTAGTTTGTTTCCCATTTGTCACAAGAATAAATAATTAATAAATAAATAAAATAATTAAAGTAATTATGTGGCTCTATTTAGAGATTGATTGATATGTTTTTTTTTCGTGCCATTGCCGACAGTAGGCTCTATTCATGCTTACCAGATGACAACTTCCGGTGTCTGACATTGGGCATGCTAATAAAACCATTATTATTATTATTATTATTATTATTATTCAATTACACAAATTACAATTCACTAATTAATAGACAATTTATAAAAGGAAAAAAGAAAGAAAACAATGACATCTAGATGAAGGGGCCTCAACAGAGCTCAAAGGAAGGCATCATCTGCATGTTTCTAAATGTCTGCCGGTTTTGTGACACAAGCGTGTGACGTAAGCGTGTGACGTCATTGGGTGATGTAAGCGCGAATAAACCAATGGCTGATAAGCTCTGCCGATATTTTTGGGCCAATATGTAAGGCCGATTTGGATTTTTTTTTCCTAAATGATGTAATTTCAATTTTGCTACAAGCTCACCCACAGCCTTTTTTTTTTTTTTTTGTACAACAAGCCTGTAAGAGAGCTGTGTAGTCACGCTTTGTGCAGAGTCCTCTTCACATTAGTGTGTTGAAATAAACCATTATTTGTATTCTGAGATAGCGAGTTGACCAACACACAATATTGGCTAATACTTCAAAAAGTGCAGATATTGTATTGGTCTTTCTATAACTATGTTAGAGTTGTGACCTGAAGACCACGGAAGAAGGGGTGGTGGTCAGACTGTAAATCCTCTGCACAATCAGTCTGAATGGTCGGCAAATTCAGTTAATTATGAATAAAATATAGAAAATGAATGCATTCTTTGTCCATGGTTTTGTTATTATTACAGTACACCAATGTTCTCATTAGAGATCTGAAAGCAATATGCTAAACACATTCTTCATTTGCACAGTGAGTCAAATGCATTTGAGTGCTTGCTTTAGATGTGTGTGGGTTTACTTCTTGTAGGAGTTAGAACAGATAAACCAAACGCACATTGCCACATGCAGCGTTTAGAGGTCTGAGCATCTGAGTGAAACTTTAAATTTTACCGTAGAAAGAACAACTTTTCAAGGGAAGCTTTGCAACTTATTTTCCTAAATTGTACAGTCCTCTTGGGCAGTAGTAATTGAAGTTTACTCACAAAGTTGTATTTTCTCAATAGACTGTTCTAGGCTGAACTAAACACTGAAGTGCCCTCTGAGCTCAGCCTTTGAAGTGTAGTCTATTGTGTACACTGGCCCCATAGTCTTTTATTAAAGAATATAGTGTGGCCTGTGGAGACTCAACGATAAAGCTGAAGTTATGAAGACATGCTCTGGTGCACACAGTTTTAATTATAACTCACCACAACTTAATATGTGTTTGTGCAGCCCATGTCAGTGTGTGCTTGGTGCTTCAAACCCATTTGGACATAAAGACACTGACGTGCACGGCCACAGATGTGCACGGCTCTTTTCATCTTGCACACAACTCAATTGAGTCATCTCCTTGATCTGCGTTTCAAGCGCTCCTGTGTGGGGCTGTTGTATTTTCAGTCCAGGGCTGCTGCCGGCTTCAAATGGCTTTGTACTTGATTTCTTTGCTGAGGATTCTCGCCCAGAGAAGCCATGAAAGTGTCATGTGATTTGTGTGCAAGATATAAGTCTGCTGATGTTTGACAACTCCAGTTTTATAGAAACAAAGTGAAACTCATAGAGCTCAGGTGTAAGATATACCAAAGAAAAAGGCTTTAAAGTTATTTCACATTGTCAACACCATGTCCTAAAGTACAAAAGGTGAGAGCGGCAGACAAACCCAGGAATCCATAGACAACAAAAATACACCAAAGGTCTGTTGACATGCTGTATCCAGCTCTGCGCAACTGCTGTGGTTCTGAGACACTTTGGATTCAATATAAGAGCACTGATTGAATTTCCTAAAAGTATGTTCTGCATTTGACTGGAGGCTTCTTGTTTTAGCTACATGTGTTTGATGTTGTCTTCCTGTTTCTCTGTGTGTGAGCTCTCGCTATTTATGCCTCATCATTTTTCTGCTCTGCATGTGTAGCTATTCTTATCTTACAATGGTCAAAACCAACACAACATGTCACTATGAATGTTGAATAGGCAAAAATAGGACTGTCACTGGTCCAACTCACTCTACCAAGAAAAACTAACACATTTTGATTCACTTAATGCCTTTAGCCACAGACTGGAGGGCTTATAGCTCAGTAAACTTTTGTCCTTCGATACTGTATTTTGTGTTCATGCTTCATAATGAGCCAGCTTGCAGCACCAGCCATTTCTGTCGGCGTGGCAACATTTTCCATCGGGGCCCTGTCACAGCAGATGAGCTTTAATTTTGACTTACTTAAATCTAATGACATTTTCTGTTTATTTTACTCACGCTCCACCGCCTTTGCTATTACATCTCTGTTGCCTGTCAGCAAGAAGTGCCATTAATCTTTCTGCAGGTTCAGCATTGTTTTAGCGTCTGATAATGCTGCTTACAAAGGGTTTTCAAAGGCATTATTGTTAATCGACATTTGTCATCAGAAATGCAATTTATTTTTTCATCAGTGCAGGTAATTGCTAGTATTTGTGTTTCATTTTGATGTAAAACTCCTCTACAGCTCTGTACTTATTTATTTAACAAAAAATGCAGTCTTCGAAACAACTGGACTTTGAATGGACATGGGCACCTTTGTTGAACATTTTGACAGGACTGAACTTGACTGACAGTTGATGTTACATTTACCCAGTGATGGTGTTGAATGTATAGTGGATTTGTTATATATATTCTCAAAATTGAAAAAAAGTGCAGTCTTCAGTTGCTTGTTGTCAGTCTTCAGAATTCACAAGATGTACAAACATTTATTTGACAATGTAATTTGAAGATCAGTAGTAAACCAAGGTGGAAATTCACTGGTACAATATGGATTATCATATTAACAGGTGTTTTATGCCTATAAATTTGAACCTATTATACTTTCTGCTAAGAATGGTGATCTCTACATGAATTCTCATTTTTATTTGTATGCAAAATATAATTGATCTTCATTGTTATTGTCATTTCAGAAGATAAAAGCGAACTGTTTCATGAAAGGAGGACTACAATCAGGTGTAGGTGGTGGTAGGAGCACAGAATCTCTGGCTTTGTTCAAAGTGTCACAATGAACCCAGCACCGAACCCGCACATTTCTATTCAAATGCCAACGCTTTATGTGTAGATTGCTCCCCCCCATATCAGCGTGCCACTTTGCTATGTAATTACAGTCAATTTGTAGTCTTCACAAGAATACAATGGCTATTGTATTGATTTAAAAAGACACCACAAACACAATGATGTATCCAAGATTAAAATGAATTTCCGTAGACAGCCAAACAAAGGATTCATCTTTGATCATGGCAGCACACTTACTGTAACATCCCATAAAGAAAATGGAAAATGTGTCAAGATTATTGGTAGATATGATGGTATTAGATATAATGGGTATACGTACCACTAAAGTAGCATTGTTGCAATTCAAAAATGTCACATTTTGATTCTAAAGAAAAAAAATCTATATTGATTTTGATAATACCGTGATAATAAAACACATATATAATGAATGTGATTTGTGCTGTTCAATCAAAGTGCTTATACTTATACTATACTATACTTATACTCCCTGTATCTTGAATCTTGTGTAATCCCTCAGTACCTTAGATGTCGACAGCAGATATAAGGCAATGCCCACCAGCAATTTGACCAGAACTGAAGAAGCCACTTGAATGAGCTGAGAAACATTTGACTTTTTTGACATTTGTCCAGTTGACAGAATACATTTTTTCTTTTGTTATATTCTTCAATGGCAATTTGTAATTTTTAACACAGATTAATTGTAGTAAATATGGTCTTGTACTTTGTCCTATCAATAGATTTTTTTCTGATGATACCTGATCAAATGTCTATTTTCTTTTGTTAGTAGTTTTAGTATCTAGGGGGTAATTTTCTGACAAGACTACATTGGAGTACATGTGACTGGAGGTTGTTTTGATGTAAGACTTCGTTCTTGGTGTCTCAGGCTGTGGTCCTTGTCCACTCACACACTCTGTGTAATGATGCTTTCTGGTGCAGTTGGGGATCAGATGTGCGTAGTGACCGGAGACATCGGGTCTGTAAACAATAAGAGTGATGTGTGAGAATCATAGAGACAGGTCTGAGAGAAGCCTCCAGCCCGGTGCTCTTCACCCCGTGGCCCTCTCTGCTGTCTTTTCAATTTCCACACTTTAATGACTGCTGCTGGACTCTCGCATCCTGCCATGCAGCCCAAATGTCATGTGGCATGGTTTGAAGAATATGGCTCCATGGGTCAGTGTCTTATCCTGACGGTATGTTTGATCCACTTTGCTCATTAAAGGGCCTATATTGCATTATTTTTTGTTTATGTTATAATGTTCTCACAAACATACCTGGAGTAGTGTTTTGTGTCATTCATACATGATTAATACAAAAACCCTGTATATTTAGGCTTCTTCTCTCAAACTGAAAACACTCCATGACTCCACCCAGTGATGTCATTAAGCAGTGATACAGGAGTGCTCCACTGTGTTTCTAAAGTCCATACACCTTCACTAGAATCATTTGGATAATTTCAGCCTTGGAATTGCTCAACTTTGAAGTTACAACTGTTTTACACCCATTGAAACTGCTTCACACTTCGGCACATGATATTAGAGACTTTCTGTTGACAGTTTCCATTGTACAGAACTTAAAACAAAAATGTTAAAAATAAAAGCAACAACTTATAATTATTCTAGAGTATTGTAGAGTAAATTATTTCAATTGAGGCTAATAGCTTTTTATTTTTCAACTTAATAATATTACAAGGTGGAACAGAGCATTTTGAGCTTTGGAGATGCAGACAGACTAATAATGCAGGGTTACTCAAACATGTGTGAACGAAACAAAACACAACTCCAGGTATGTTTTTGATGAGATAACAGTATTGTAACATGACTTAAAGTTCACAAGACTCAGTTTTTGTGTAATATGGGAAATAAGGTAAATGATGTAATGATATAAAAATCAATGGGCCAATCTGAAGAAATTGTTATATTGCAATGTCAGTGCTTTTCTGTTTTCTGACAGCTGTCTACTCCCTCCCCACACACTAACTCTCCTCCTAATTCCCAGCTTTTATCATGAGTAATTGGTATATGATATTTGACTTGAATTGTGATTTGAAATTTTCAGAAGCAGAACACCTTTGAAACCTCTTTAAAGCAATATAAAGATAACTAAGTGTACACAAATTCTATTATCCATAATAATCCAGAATTATGAAAACTGTTGTATGAATTTTTTGGTATATGGCCTACTATGTCTCCTATTATGATGATCCTAAAGAAACTGTATGTCCTATTACTGACTAGAAACTTCTTAGATAAAGTTTTGCTTGGAAATTGGTCTCAGATCAAAACACTGGTACAACTGTTTCTTTTATCAATTGTCAAACTTTGTGATAAGATTATGAATACACCACAGAGGCTTTGATGTTTGTAAACTGCCTTGTCTGTCTTTCTCTCGAGTTCAGACAAGTCACCTTGAGCCTGTCCTATTTATTGAACCCCTGCATTCATTTCTTTAGCGTCTGACTCTGAAGTTGAAAGGAGAGATGGAGGATAGAGGCATCTGAGAAAAAAGAAGAGAGCGAAAAAGAAGAAAGACATGCGGCTTGAGTGAGGCCAACAAAAGACACAGCGCTCAGAGGCAAGGACAGACTAGAAGCATGGTCTGAGGGAACAGATCGCAACAGGACGAGAAATGCTGTAACCACTGAGAGACTAAGATGAAAGGAGATGTGTGTTGGTGTTGCCGCTGGCGATGGCGGTGCGGTGGTCAGTGGTGAGGCCTGAAGCGATTCATCATGATTATGTGATGTGGGCAGGTAATGTCACAGCAGGCAGAGCGGGCACAGTCGGGGCAATGCTATTTCTGTGCTTCTGTCTTTGCCAGCGCTGATTTGGTTGTTCACAGGATCTGTCCCGTGTCCTTTTGTCCTCTGCAAGTTTTTTGCCTCTTGGTATACTTTGTACTTGCCATGAAGAGTTTAGTACACAATTTTGTATGTATAATGATGATAACATTAAAGATGCACTAAGTAACTTTTTGGTTGGGGGTCAGTCACATGCTTGCTTCTATGGATATATCATTGCTCTGCCTGGAATCTTCCACATTATGACATTAAACAGCTCTACCTTACATTTATTCAATTACAGATGGTTTTATTGCTAAAAAATACCCAGAAAAATAGGCATTCTGACTGTGAGTGGGGTTGCTTCTCCACAGATTTGACCTGTAACTTTGTTTTGAGTAGAACGGTAGAAAAGCATTTGATGGACCTTCCACCACAAAGGTTTGAAGTGTGATATTTTGCTTAAGTAAATATACACGATAAATGATAATATTGAAATAGTAATAGATAATTTATGCCACTGACATAAACACCCAAGAGCAGATTTAAACCACAGAAACAATTCAAAATCTACAATAGTGTTAAAAACATGAACTGTAATTATCAAATAAATAACAGAAACACTAGTAATACCTAGTTTGCATTTGTAATGAGTCAAACAAGTCAATTCAACCTATTACGGCTTAAATTTGATTGTATGGCCAAAAAATAACCCAGAATTTCCCAGTAGTACGCAGAAAAAAATACAAGCTATAAATACTGATCCCCAAAAAATACAGTATATTGTTCCATCTTTCATATATTGAACAGCTGGACGACAGGCCTAACATGACGCCCTAACTAAAGCCGGTTCTTTTCAGAGTTCATACTTCACTGCGATTGGTTACATTAATCTGTGAAATGGGTGGGAATATGTTTGAGGGGAGAGCTGCATTCAAATCACACTGAATCACTATAAAATTATCTCTCCAAATAAGCAGATTGTCACAGGTTTTATTTTATGACATCATATCACTAACCCTCCAGCAATATGCTATTACATTATTGCCTTTCTAGCTCTGTCTGCATTAACCACCACTACACCATTTGTTGATTTAACGAGAAAACGAAGAACAAATACAGTCTAGACTTCGCTGTAATGAAGCTCATTTGTTCGAGTGTCAGATTCTTTTTGGTGCAGATTTGCTCGTTGCTTGTAGCTTTTTGCCTATGACATACAGCCTTGTAGTTCTGAAAAGTATTGCTTTATGCCAGGTTTAATGCCACACGCACGACTTGCACTCAGTATGTTGATGCACAGTGTGGTTGGAGGCGAGTCTAAATGATTAATGATGCCCGGGCTGTGTCTGTGCCAAGGATGCAGCTAAGTGTCATTCTTCCTTACAGCTCTCTGTCCATGAATTTTGCATGGGCCTTCCAAGTACTGTCTCAAAATTTAGCCAAGGACTGTCCATCTATCTTTTTGTGCTCTACGACTGTAGTTCCACAGTATTGCTTTTACAATGAAAAACCATGAACTCTAGGTATGTTTTTGATGAGGTAACAGTAAGCTCACAAAGGTCAGTGTTGCATAATATAAGACCTTTAAGAGTGGGTGAAACAATGTAAATGATGTAATGAAATAAAAGTCAATTATATCGCTTTTCTGTTTACAGCTGTCTACTTCCCCCCACACACCATTTCTATTGGTCAGGTTTTATCATGAGTGACTGGTATATTTAACTAATTGCAGTGAAGTGTAATTTTTAAGACACCATTGTTACACTACTCTTAAAAGCAATATAAAGCTAGTAAATGTACACATATTGAATTAATCCATAATAATAATCTACTATTTATTAAGAAAAACATTGTATTAATTCTTTGGTATAGGGACATTGTGTAATATAATAGTATATAATATATATAGTAAGATCCTAAAGAAACTGTTCAGGATGTTTTTCTTAGAAGTGTGTCTAATGCGTGGAAAGAAAAAAGTTGCAAGCATACAAGCGATCATTAGCAACAATCACAGCGTCCCATTACAGCGTTCACCTGAGTGTAATCACGTCGCTGACAGTTCATCCGCAGAGATATTAGTGTTAGAGCGGCTAAATGCCCCGGCGCATACGAATATGATTACTCGTGTGCCAAACTGCCCCGTCAGCAAAATCCAGGGAAACAGCTTCATTTAGGCTCTCTCTTACACTCAGCTGCTGCTCTCTGTGATATATGAAGGAGGCTTCTAAAACGGGTGCCAAAATTAGATCATTTAGGTAGACTAATTTGAATAGGTAACAATATTAAAAAAAAGTCAAGCTGGACCGATAGACTGTATAATGAAGTGGACTAAGGGAGTGTGACGTCGCCCACAGTGTCCAGCTCCAGTCAAATGAAGCTCACGAGGTTACAGACGCGAATTTGGAGCCGAGTTACAGATGAGGGATTTATTAATGCACAAATTAATTCATAGCTAAATAAAACACCAGGATCATGTAGTGAGTGGGTTAATATGGACATTTTAAAACAAAAATGACTGCAGTTACTGAGAGAGGGGTGACAATATTCCAATGTAAGGTAATGGGAGCCAGGGTCAGAAGGAACCGAATTCCTATTTGGAACATTGTGGCTTGTGCGTTAGCTATGCCCTTTTATATACAGATTATGGCTGGACCACAGTTTGAGAACCACTGACCTATAATCAGAACTTTTTATTCAGTTTTATTTTGACTGAAAAGAAATAGGTTTCATATTCATTTCCTGAACGTAAACAAAGGCAGACTTCTAATAGACTCATATTTCTTCTTCTAGAGTCTAAAATCTGCTCTAAACCACATGCTTTTTCCTACTGTTAGTGTAGATGTCTACATTAAAAGGACCCAAGCTTATAACAGACAATAACAAATTGCAGAATCTTGTTTTCGATTGCATAGTCCTTAACAGTAGCACAATATGAACATACTTAAGAGTGGAAAGAAATCCAAACCCATTATTTACAGCCTTATTGTGTTGATTGTGCTGATGCTTTCTTCAGCTTTTGAGACATTTCACAAGAATTTTGGAAGTGTCATCTTTGTCTTGCTGTGTTCTCATTCTAGGCAGAGACCTTGAACATGTCTTAAGTTATTTCAACTCTTAATAAATAAAGACAAATACCAATCAAATACCAAGCATCTCTCTGCAGCTAATGTTGAGATAAAATGGCCAAAATATCATTGTGCTGTCATTTGTTGATAGTGTCATTTTTAATACACAGTTATTTAAATTTCAACACAAACAAATAGTAGTTTCATCTGTACCTGTAGCTTTATTATAATTATAATGGAGATCAAGACCAAATCTACACTTTTTTTTTTTTTTTGATGCCAGGTCAAATGAGCATCTAATCTCACTACAAATGTTATTGATTACTTCTCCACAATCCTATTCAAAAATGTGTCCAGACCACCACTTTAATGTTTTATGTCCAATCCAAATGAAAACAATGAAAAATTCCTCCAATCTGTGATATGTAATTTGTCCATACTGGTTGTACTTGGCAATAAAAGGACACCTGCAGTATTCTTCGTGATCATAGTGATTTAGCTCAGTGCGTGGTCAGGAGACGAAGCTAATGAAAATGGTCCTGCTGAAAAGCGCTAGTTTGAAATAAACACCTCATAATCACCACATTGTTATGGCCTTACACTTCTCTCTCTGACATATTTGAGGTTCTGTATGGGGCTGTATTAAAGCCTAATGGTACGGCACTGATTTTTGTTCACTCTTTTATTCATTCACGTTTGTTCAGTCAATGAATCAGGTGAACTGGAAATATAAGCTTTTTCTACATAACTGGAGTTGTTTTTTGTTTTGATCTGCTATTGGTTTAAAGGTGCACTGTGTAACTTTTCTGGTGGAGGGTCTGACCACCTGCTTGTCTCCATGGAAATTTTATTGCTTGCTCTGGAATGTCCCAGTATGTTATTAAACACATGCATCTTGCATTTAATCAGTGACATGGTTTTTCATTGATTTAAAAAGTAGATTTTTTAAATTGTGAGTGAGCTTGCCTCTCCACAGATCTGACAAGCAAGTTGACCCTTTGGTGTCAACTGCTGTCTCCAAAAAGATAAATAAGTGTAATGCCATACTGTGGAACATTTCAGCCAGTATCTCTATGGAGAGAAGCTGGTGATGGACCCAGTTACACGTTGCACCTTTAAATCACTTTTATGACACTATAATGTTTGTATAGCTCTAAAATGACCAGTGATGGGAAGAATACTTTGAAAATGTATTTAGTTACAGCATACTGATTAGCCCAGTTAAAATGTAATTTGTAATGTTATTGTAATTCTGATACATGGTCTAATCGAAGTACTGTATCTGGAATACTTAGAATACTTTTACACTGAGTTGCATTATATTATACACACACATCATAAAAGCTATATTTGCTTTTTTCTCACTAATACTGTGCAGTCCCAAGCTAAAGCTGCATGAACAATTATCATCATGTATTGCTTTTAATTCAGAAAAATAACTGTATTCTGAACATCACCAAATGAAAAAGTAACTTTACCGGAGTACAATTACTCAAAATTAGTATTCAGAATGCATCTTTTCTGTACATGTATTTAGTTACTTCCTAACACTGAGAATGAAAACAATTTCATTCTGGAGTTGCCCGAGACATGATGCCAGTCCCAGCAGCTGTGTGTGAACTTTGGTTGCCCACGGTGACAATGTTCAGCTATAGCCATACAAAGATAGACAACCACTTCAACTAGGGCACGGCAGTAGCATGAAAAGACATAAATAACGAAATGACTTTCAAAATGAATTTCTGAACATGAACAAAACAGCCTCTTAATCGTTGCCATTCAATTCAGAAAAATCTAAATTCTGCTACAAACCACATAACCACATGCTTTTAACTGACAGAGTATTGGCTGTGGTCCTCCTGATTAAAAAGCCCCCAGCTGATGATTAGAAATGACTGACTCTCGATCTCAATTACATTTTTATTAATTGCCCAGCCCAACTCCAACTTACATTAATTCAGGGGGAATTTTATGGTTATCAATTCACTGGTATACGTGAGAGAGAGAAATAAAGAGAGAGTGAGATAGAGAGAGAAAGCGAGTGAAGGAAAGAGAGAGACAGAGAAAGAATAGCAGTTGAGTGGTAAGAGTGGTAAATATTGTTCTATATAGTATTTTCTCTGCTGTCCTTTTCAAAATTGTGTGCCGCTCTGTTTGATGACCTTATCAGTGATTTGTATGACTTTTCTTGTTCTTCGTGAGATTATGAAGCTGCATGTCCTTTAGGATTACGAATTATAATGCTGAGAGGAAACAGCTCCACCACTGAACTTGACATCAGCAGAGATTGTGTATGACAGAAGACCCAAGTGCATCATGGGAAACAAATAGAGTCTAGTATTAAATGACAAACTGTATTTATTCTGTGGATGTATGCAGGATATAAAGATCCACTGTGTATATTGTTGGTTTCTGATCTTTGCCTTTTCGCCTGCCGTTTCCCCTCTCCAACAAAAGATAAGAGAAAATGTTATTGGACAGGCGGTGAGCTGCTGATGTGATTTGGCTTCCTGGAAGAATAACTTTGTCACAACAGAGATTTGAAAGCACAAAAGTGAAATAATGTGGTGGCAGGCTCAGAGCAGCTTTACAGGGCCAGAGCAGAGGATTTGTGTCTCCTCAGATAGAGACGCTCCAAGATGGATTCTTTTGTTGAATATGTGCATTTGATTCTTTTGTGCATTCGAATTAATTACAGAAATGCTTTTATTATTTCAGTTCAACCATTTGGAAACTCAAAATTTAACACATTGGCAACTGTTACCGTGGTTAGTTCAGCATTTTAAAGACATGAAAGGGAGATAGAGGACAGAGACAGAACGCTGCTTCCAATCAAGTCAAAATTTCTTCCTCCCTGAATAAGTTGTGAAGGCTGGAATCTCAAAAGAATACCTCAAGATTACAGCATTTGTGATGCATGACAAGTACTCAATGGGAATATTTTAACAGTTCAAAATATGAAAATATGCATATGCTTCAATGACAAAAAATAAATGCATTTTATCGATACTTTACAACTGGTGTCATTAACATTCCTGGGTGATGTGATGCGAACTGTAGGCTCTGCTCTGTCTGAAGCTCTGTTAGTCAAGTTAGCATTTAATCTGATCTTTATTTCAACACAATCTGACCAGAAACAACTGACTTATTTGAAACTTCAATGTGTGAAATTACAGTCACAAACTTTCTAGCATTAGTAAGCTTGTGATTAACAGTTTTCATTCACTCACCTTTTTGTTGAAAATCAAACTCCTAAACAGAACCAGTAACACTTGTATTAATCAGAGAATCCTGAGAATGTGTTGTTTAAAACCATTTTGTATTTTTTCTTGAATTTTCAGATCTAAAACCTTTTCTTGGCGGTGTTTGCTAGTGTGTGCATTGTGTTTCCATGGTTCCATGTTTCCTTGCGCCATACACATACATGTACAACACCTCCAGCATGATATAATGGCAAAGTACACTGTGCTTATATAAATGCAGTTTTTTTTTTTTTTTAATGAAATAACTACTGCTACACCATCTGTATTTTCTACCTTTCTTGAAACAGGCACCAAAAACATCTCAAACTGATCTGTATGACATATATTGACATTGCATTTTTTTTCAAAGCATGAAATGAAATGCGCATCTGTCCTTTTCCTCTGAGTACACGTTCAGATTTCAGACTAAATCTTGTGATGAACTATACAAAAAAAAATATATATATATATATATATATCAAAACAGCAAAACTGACACATGAAGAGGTTATCTTAAACTCAAGCTTCCTTACAAATGTACAAATCAGTATTTGACATTTGTATCTATCGTCAAACAGTGTAAATGCTCTCACAGTGTTATCTGTTGATTCCTTCAGTGACACACGGGTATTACTGAAGTAATGGATGTCAAAGGATCCTTAAAGTGGCTCTGCATCTGAATCAATACTCAGAGCTTTTAACACAAGGATTTCTAAGGCTCGTCAAAACCACTGCTGTCAATATTTCAGCAATGTACTGACTTATAGGTAGGTGTAAATCTAAACATTTCTTATCTTGTTTATTTGAAATTCTTCACAAACTTTCTCAAACTGAAAGAGCAAAATTACTTATTAAAAAGTCAAGGCAGTGTATTTTGAGTTCATGTGAGCTGGATAATGATGGCAGTCGAACCTTGGCTGGGTTTAAGTGGTATTATAGACTTAAGCCTTGCTGTCCCTGAACGTCCGGAGGGACTATTGTACAATCTGTCAACATTACCTTTCCCTGCTCTCCTCCACCTCTCTCTCTTTCTATCTCTTTAATACATCTTATCTCAAACCATCTCAGTCACATGTGTCTAATCTGCATGCACTGTTTATCAGACTGACTTTCTTTGCACCTTGAATCTGAATGTAGTTCACAGGGTCAGGCGCTTGGACAAGGGCACCGTCCACACCTCTGCTTCTGTTGTTTAGGTTTAGGCGGTGATGAATGTTCTGGTACTGAAGTCATTCATCCTCACGGGGACTTCATATGGAGGGTAATTATAGGTGTTCATCATTGTACTCAGATGGTTGTGCTTAAAATGTAGATCTGGACAATAAAGAACTCAATATTTGTTGTTGATATACATAACGGTTGTGTAATGAATCACATTTCGATTGTGATTTATTATTACTCATTAGTAAAATGTTATCATTAGAAATAGTTAGGTTAGGTTAGATTGCTTTCTTTGTACCGGTAAGTAAATTTACTGAGAGGCTGGTGCCACATTTCATATAATCACATTATAAACACAAATTTAGAAACGTGCAGTATGTTTTTTCTTACACAAATAATTACACTTACCTAAAAGTTACGTTAAATATTTGTGAATTAACTTCTTTTTGGAATTACATCTGCTCCAAAACCTGAAGTAAAGCCATTTTTTCTAATTTAGATGATTAAAATAATATATTTTTTTGTCATAATCAAGCAGCCGTAATAATTACAGGTATATAGTAAAGAAAAGAAACTCACTATTATATATTATTGTAGCATTTGAGACAAAGCAACATTTTGGTCTGCTGTCTCTTCTAAACTCACTAAAACAGTAATAAAAAATAGTTACTAACACCTGATAAATTATAGAACATGTTTAAAGCGCCGGCCGTGGCAGTAATCTTCAGTCAGTTTTAATAGATGCAGGGGTCTTAAATCTGCATATGGAGGAGTGAGCTGAATCTCTACTCTGTTTGTTGGAGTGTAAAGTTTCTATCTTCATTAAAATTTAAATTATTTTCCCCCAGAAACCTCTGCTCCATTTTTACTTTTCACTGAGCTCTGCATCTTTGACTGCACACACCTTCACTATCTAGGCCAAAGCACCCCCCGGCCACAGCGTAACTCTTAAGTACCATCCTGCTCGCTAAACCAGGCACACACCACAGAGTAAGGCTCGTCCGGACCTCACGTGATCCTGGACTCTCTCACATGGGGCTGTCACGATTCTGACATTTTAAACTCTATTTCAATACTAGAAATATTTGATACTCGATACCGCAAAAACACTTTTTAAACGATATATTAATATTTTCTTTTTTCTTGTTTCTTTAAAGGTGCACTGTGTAATGTTTCAGGTTGGTTGTCTGCTGCTATGGAGATTCTATTGCTTTGCCTGTAATGTTCCACAATACGGTATTAAAGTTATATAAGGTGCATTTATTCAATTATGGGTGTTTTTAATACTCAAAAATACCTTTAAAAACATGCATTATTACTGTTAGTGGTGTCGCCTCTTCACAGATCTCACCTGTAAATTTCCCTTTTGGTGTTTCCTGCTTGTTTCTATGGAGACTGAAAAATTTAATGCCATACTTTATGAACACTAGAGGTAAAGCAAAAACATCTGTAACTGGAGAGCTTTCTACCAGAAAAGTTAAACAGTGCACTTTTAAAGGGTGCAAAATCGACTTTTAGGAGTTGTTAACCTACAATAACTACTATAACATCATCTTTTTTAGCCAGCATTGTAATTAAGTCATGCATGTTTGTGTAACTGTAATCCGTAACTGAAAATCTTCTGTTTACTCCAGTGAAATGTCTCTCAGTTCTGCAATTTTTAACAAGTAATCAGTGAACCCATTTCTATTATCAAGCCATTTTATAAAAGCAATATATTGTGGTTTACAATTAACAAAATGTAAATGATTAATTTATGCATGTAATAGTTTAATACTAAATACTTGACAAAAAACATAATTATGTCTTCTTTAATATTAACATCTAAACTCACCTCAAACTCTATTCAGCATCCTTTTTATATCATTTTTTCAGTTTGATACTTTTTTGTTTGTTTTGATAATTCTACTTTCAGACAGACTTTGACCTGTCCCGACGTCCTCTGATGGACACATCATAAACACACTTAGAGCAGGGGCCAGCAGACACCGCCATCCCTCTGTCTGCAGCTGTGTCCAGGAATAGCAGTGCGGATGAGGAGGAGCTTGTAAATGCACGGTCCCAGAAGAGAGCCAGTGTGCTCCTCTCCAGGAATAGATTACCGGCTGCTCCTTTATCACCATGACGATTACTCAGAGTGGCCCATTGCTCTACCATTAGTTACCACAGTCACCGTTGCTTTACACGGTGACGGAAAGGACACACGTAGTTTGGGACCAACTCCGGAGGACAGATATTATCCAACAAATGTGTATTTTGTGATTTATTTTAAAATAAAATGGTTATGAATTTTTAGGACATTTTCTTGAAAATGTTTGGGACTGTTAAATTTTGTATTGTGGTGTGTGGAAAGAGGGGTGGGAGTTTTTTTTTTTTTTTTTTTCTATTTTTTGTTTGTTTTATTTTAATATTAAAATAAAATAAAAAAAGCTAAACCTCAACAGAACAACTTAACTATTTTAACTATCTATTAATGCAAGGAATGTTTGTCTGTGTCTACTCCTGTTGGTTTGTCTCTTCCACACATAACTCTTGAACTATTCATCTGACTGATCTCAAATTTGGAGGGTGTCATCTTAATGGTACCAGTGTGTGCAGTGCCAAGTTTCATGTTGTTAGGGCAAAACATTGCAAAGATATCAGCAGAAAAACAGTGTGTAGTGGTTTTCTGCACAAGAGATTTCTTCAGCCATGGCTAGTTCTATGTTGCTGCCAGCAGAGTTGGTAGATCAAATAGACTTCGAATTATTGTGCTAGGTGAAGAAACTAAGAAAAAGCATCAATTTCTGAGTAATGTTGTTCATAAAGAGTTACTCACACAGTAAAAGCGTTTCTTAAAGAAGCCACAATGTATACATACTCTCAATTTCTGACACACAGTACAAACCCCTCCACAGTCTTGCCATATTTTCATTTGTGCTGTTCTCATAAAATTCATTAGATTATTTTATTGTTACTTCCTGCTTCCTGCTCCTTTCAACTGATATCACCAACTTCAACAATACAGTAGCACACAACAGTTTGGCACATCCTCTACGGGCTGTGCACTAGTTTTAACTAACTACTATTACAGATTTCCCGTCCAGAATTTAGCACTTAAAAAGGAGGCTTGTTTAGAAATAGTATGTGGATTACTTTTGTTACTGCATATAACATTATCGCAAGCTCAAACCTGAATTTCCTGGACTGAGTTTCACAAAGTTTACCTATGCTCGGACTTCTAGGCAGTTAAGAAGACTCTTTCATTAACAAGAGCATTAAAAGTTATAAATGTATTAATTCATTTTGCGTATAAGTTTCAACTTGATTTGCCACTCCCTCTGCAGCTCGGTGCCCTGCGGACGTCACAGAGCAGAATGTGATGTGCGGCTTTTAAGATTACGTCTTGGAACATTAGCCTTTATAAGTTACACTGGTGGATAAAAGAGGAGTCACAAAGTCAGATACAGAGAGATAGAGCTCGAAAATGATCTTCATAAAGACATCCATAAAACGCTGCCTCCGGATATTCATAGGCATTTTCTTCTTTCATCCCACTGAAGTCATTTGCAGCTGCATAAAAACGAGATTAAGCATTAAATCACAACCTCCACGACTGCAACAAAACCTACCATATTCTTCCATTTATTTAACCAGGTTTACACAGGGACATTAGCACCACTTTAGTCCGTTACTTTAGTTATTTCATCGTTCTCATTTCAAGACTGCAAGAACTTAGATGGTCGATGCTTTTATGTGAACAACATCAAAAATGAAACACAGTGACCTTTTTCATTGAAAACATTGTTTCGTAACCCACCCATTGAATTTGTGCATTAGTTTGATGTCATTGAAGCTGTGTTTTGTAAAAGGGCAAAAATAATACTGTCAAATCATAGCAGGATGTGGTTTATGAAATGAAATGTGTTGTTGCTTAGACACTGTAAGATGATGATAAGCAAACATTTCCTTCAGCATGTTACATTGGTCATAGTCATGCCAAAATATAGCTACAGGGCTATAGCTCTACAAAACACTGCAAAACCCAGTATCTACAGGGGGGCTGCCTAAAATGTGAACACATTATTATGGAGTTTGGCAAATGGTGATAATGCACAACACAAACTGTGCCTGGGGCTATCAAATCCACAGGAAGCAAAGAAGAACTGACTAATGGACTGATTTTAGTTTTTAATAAAATTGCCAACATTTTAGATGAATTTGTTGTTCATGAAAAGGCATTTCAACTTGACTCTGTGATCACACTTGAAGTGCCAAGATAGAAAACAACGATGTTTGCTTAGAGACACTTGTGAGCTCTTTTTAAGTATTTTATTTGACTAAAGAGTCTCAGCTTTGTGCCAAGATTTAAGTGTGATTTAATGCCAACAAGTAGAGCAGTCCTTTAGTTTATTATTGTCAATTATAATCGGTAATTTAATCATTGTAGCAGCGAAACAGCAACAAGGACTCTGAAGGTAGCTCTCTATTGAAGCATTTATTTCCATGCTGACAGTAACAGTACAAACAGTGCATAATATGTGTCCTTTAAAGCAAATACTCATTAACCTTGTGCATATATTTGATGTCCTCTCCTAAACTCAACAGTGGAGGAGTGCTTTGTCTGTTGGGTCTTCACTTAGAGGACCTTTGCGCTGAGAAAAACAATAGTGTATGTGTGAACAATAGTGGAGCTGTAATTTATCACAAGGAACATTTCCACGCACACAACCAGCCTCTCCCGCTCTCTCCTCTCTAAAAGGTCAGGAGATGGAAGCCATTTTTTCTGAAGAATGAGTGCCTCTGGTTCCTGCTATTTCCATCACGACTTATGAATCCATTCTTTATCGTCCATAATAAAATTTGCCCTCGCTTGCTATTGCATTATTATTTTCCCTTCCCGTCCACAGTGTAAGATGACTCCAGGCGTATGGGCCGTTATCAGACTAGCGTTAATCCTCCTGCTTCAAGTATTCACCGGCTATACCATGCAAAAGTCTGGTTAGCTTCATTATTAGACTTTACTTTGGTATAGTATAATTAGTAGAGGTAGATATCAACCATCAGGATAGATTTACAATTATTATTTATTTGGTGGTATTGTACCCATTGTAAATATTTATCATAGTTTTCCATCAGTCAAGTGGCAGTTTGTGAAAAAAGTAAAAAAAAAAAAAAAAAAAAAAGGTATTGCTCTGCTTCCTTATGTTATCAATATACAAAATACTATCCAAAACATTTTGTATTGGAACAGTTTAATCATTTTGTCATACACTTGAATTTGTAAAATCCTTACTATTGTTTCAGTTATATATATAATTGCTACAATTATGTAATTACCTCAACTTATGTAATATTTGCAGCCCATGTACAACCATGAAGTAAAGACTTGGGAAAACAAGGCAAGGTTTAGCCCCCTTTTCTCAAACTCTAATCATCTCACATGATCAAATTGATTTCAGTAATATAAAATTCAGTTATATGACTCTGATTTAAAAAAGATCAGATGAGATTTCAACTGCCTACCAGTCAGAAATACAGTAATTAATCAAATGTACAAATGAATACTTCAGTAATGCAGAACATTTCAGATTGACTCAGACTGAGCTGTGATATATTCTCTCACTCCTCTTTTATGAGCACAGCAGCATTCACTGCACACTCAAAAGTATACTCTAGAAGCCTGTGCACGTCAGTGAGGGCAAAGGTCATGACCTGAATCAGTTCACAGAATTGGTACACAATACCAATACTGTGTAACAACATGTACAGAACCCAGCATTAACATTGTGACCACCTGAGACGGCTGGAGAAGATGTAATTATTGATTTAGTATTTTGCTATTTCATCCATGTTTATTTACTCTATTCTTACACATGGTCAATAGGATGGTGTCCAGTGGTCCAGTAATAACTTTGAAATGCAGAAGCTGAATGGAACTTGGAATCTGATCATTACCAATAACAGCAACTAGGGATGCACCAATATCGATAGGCTAGTGGTTTAAAATATCAGTGTCGATCCAGAAACACTATTTGCTGGCAGCTTTTATTCATACAAGGCTCTTGTGTAGTTAGATGAAGGATAAACAGTTACACAACACATTTGGATCAGTTAGTCATACACTATTTTTGTTTTAAGAAAATAGATGCCATCTTTAGTCTCCGGCATGATATCAAGAGATACTAAAGTCCAACTATTGAAATCAGTATTGGATCTGAAAAAGCTGGATTGGTGCATCTCTAACTACTACACTACTACTCTTTTTTGCTTGGGTGCTTGTATTTAGACCTATTACGATAACAAATTTTGAAGCACGATATATTTCTACAGAGAAATATTGCAATAAACGATAATATTAAAACTACTTTATGCCACTGACACCATAACAATAAAGCTAATTAATCCCAGTAAACCATGTTAAATGTACTGTTTGATTAAAAAGATTGAGCTGCGGCAGAATGAACCAATAATTATCCATAGATGTTATTTATTCTACCCTCTACAACTCAAATTTTCTTTTCTTACATACAAATGGCAACAATTTTACCACTTCTGCAAAGAAATTGCAGACACAATAAATATTGAGTCCCAGCTTTCATATATTGAATGATAAATCAGTTGTATTTATCATGACAGGCCTACCTGTATGTGTGAACCTATGTACCTATACGTGTGTGCAGTGAATGCTACTTGTATTCTACTACCCCCCAATAGATCCAACACTAGTCAGTTATAATAATACTTTAGTGGTATTTGATTCTATGTCTCTCCAATCCCTAATTTTGGAATGAGCCTCTTATCAGTCGACAGTCACCTGAAAGGAAGAGAGGGCAGACAGAAAAGGTGGTAATGCACCTAAGGCCTGTCCTGAATACAGAATGAGGGATGGCCCATATTTCGGATGATGAAAATGTAAGAAACAAAGAGTGCATGGAGCAAGAGGCGTTTACAGAAGGTAGCCCTCAGGAAATACTAGAGTTTAGTGCACTGTCTGGGAAATTACAAGATGGGTATTGTCCACTGGGACAGAAACTATAATACAGGAAGAGAAAAAAAAGGCCCAAAAAGTTGATCTGTTTGTTTGTTTGAGATGATCAAATGTCAAGCTGGCCTTTCTAATGTCTTGTAAAATCCAGGCTGACTCAGAACCAGGGCAGTTTGTACAAGCAACTTGGGAGATGGGACCAAGGAAATTCAATTTGATTGTAATCTGATGTACAGACGCTACTGTTTGTGAGTGAAATTAGATTTTAGATTTGTTTTCTGTCCCCATTGCCCCCTTACAGTATTAGAACAGGAGATGTATCTGCGAAGATCTATGGCTCTGGTGATTGAGGAGTCATGTGGAGGGACAGTGGTGAGATGGTGATCGATCACACAGACAACTGAAAACAAGACTGGTTTTGTTCTTTACTTTCTCAAACCAGTCCAGCCAGTAAAGAGCCATCTTTATTTTGATCTGAGGAACTTTAGTGGAACTACAGAGATAATTCTTGGAATACCATGGTATACCACTTACTTGTGTCTACGGAGATATTATAGTTTTGGCTGAAATGTTCCACAGCATGGCGTTATGACAAGCAGTTGACACCAATGATTAGACTTTATTGAGCCACAAGGGAAATTATTTCGACACAGTAGCTCACATATTACAATATAATAACAAAAAAAATATCAAAATGGTAATTAAATTCAAATTTCAAAATAATTAAATTTGCAAAAATAGCAAAATTAGGAAAACACTGCTCTTGTAGTGTGTGCATGTGCGTTTTTTTCCATTTCCAATTAGTGATAGGAAATGCAGAATGCAGGAAGTGAAACAAACATGAAGCTATTTTTAATCCTGTGTTGCATTGTTACTTTATCATTTAAATGCAACTTGATGTAAAAGTATTCTTCGTATTCAGAATACAGTACACTGATTGGACCATGTGTCAGAATACATCACTGTATTCAGGTTTCCCATCACTGTCCATAAGCAGCAGAGTAGGAGAGAGTACACAGGGATGGTATGGAAAAGGGAGTAGCTGTTTTACATTACAGAGGTAGACACACCCAAGGACAGATCACCCGCTGTAGACTAGTGTCAACCCTTCACTGCTCTCTGTTTGAATTCACATCTGGGACCAACAGGCACGAATGTGTTAGTTGGTAATGCAGGTGAGAAAAAGAGCTGGGGCTGTGGGAGATGTGGGGGATATAGAGAGCATCTTTCACCTCCCCATAGTAAAGCCTTTGATTCACTTTCAGTCTGTTGTTTAACCTTGAATGCTAAACTACTCCAAACTTTTCATGGATGCATTCATGATTTTGTCACGCTGTTCGACCGGCTGTGTTCTCAATACTTACTATGTTGTTTTGGCCTTGAGTTTGACATTCAGCTCTTTACTGAGCACAGACTGATTTCAGTGATGCAAAACAGCTTTCTGATGGTGAATTGGAGAATGTCAGAAAGTTAATTTGACATGAAAGACAATGTCCTAACGGAAGTTTTTTGTATTTTGTCTTTAATAATGACAATAAATATATATGCATATAAGGTATGTGATACATACCTTAGTCATAAAGGTTATGTTTCCTGGTGTTTGTTATAGCAACTACTTAAAGCCTCACCATGTTATTTTTTAGTCAAAAAGTATGGCCTAAAAGTATATTTTTAACTTTTGCTTTCCATACAATACAACTAGAATACAGTTGACGTTGCACCTCTAGAATAACATCACAAAAAAGTTTGAAATGGAACCTAACAACTGTGGTTATAATCCATGCCAGTATAAATCAGTATTTTACAGGCTGGTTGTTAATATGTGACATTTGTTGAAAATGCTGAGGTTTCTATGAAATGTATTATAACTGTTAAGACTGTTTAAACATAAACCTCTTTAATGTCTTGGCTAAAGTTTAAGAATACTGCATGTTTGACTTATTATGGCTGTTTTTGTTTAAGACAGTTTGTGTTTGAGACCAAAGACCTGACATAACCCCTGGATTATTTCACTTCAAACACACACACTGCTCCACACTGTCCACTTTTTAGTTTCTCATTTGATGACTTCATAAATACATTTCACTCTCCCTCTGTCTTTGAAGCTGTTTTGCATTCTGGCCCCAGTGCCTTGTGCAGTAAAGCTCTTTCCATGCGGTGCTTGGTCGTTCCCACCAACATAAGGTCTAATGAGTGCGGCACCACTGCTACGGCTTTGTCAGGAACACAAAATCACCACAGTCAAACAGGCACGAGGCTAAGAAGGTGCTGGAGTCAGAGCCTGAACTGTCGCCACATGACATCTAGAACACTGGTGTTTTTAAAAATTCTCGTGCCTGACCGGCCTGTCCCTTCTACATTCTGTTCAAATCCAGGAGAGTCTGGAGTCAGAACATTGAGTGTGAAAAACCTGAGTTCAGACTTGAAACAGTCCAACCACAGCTGCTAAATTGTATCATGTGTCTCTTCGGAAGACATCTCCTCTTGAAAATTCTTGTATAATTCAGATCAGCATATATCACTTTTACCTGAGATAAGTAATAGTTTGGTTCGATTGTTGATTCTGCAAAAATCTGTGTTGTTTCTCAGTCCTTTATGTTGTTTTTTCTTCTTTTTTACATGCAAACACTTGTTTGTTTTTGACGTGAACAGAGCATGCGTCTCAGTGATTGGTTAATCCGCCTGTCAATCACGCCCTTTGAACTAGAGGAGACATACGATTCCAGGTCCACTCGTCTTTGTAAAGTTTTGTCAGAGTTTGTAGTTCTAGCTGGTCAGGTAACAAATTCTCACTTTTCACATAAGTGTCTTATTAAAACTGCTGCTATTGCCATTAACTAATTGACTGCCTGGAAAATCCTCAAAAGGTCCATATTAAAGGTATTAATAATGAAAGTCAGTGAATTTCAGAATTAACGTCCACTATTGCTGGAGCTGAGATGGGAGCATGTTGAAATGGCTAATTAACAGCATGGCTATATATATGTAGACACTGACAGGTAAACGCTGTTTTAACAATTTCTCTGATGACTAGCCCTGGTTTCAGAGCAATGACAAAAAAATAGCACAATTGAAACAGCTATTTAAAGTTCCTATATTAAGCAAATTGATTCTTGTACACTTTAAACCATGTTATAATACTGTTACCTCCCTAAAAACATAGTTGTTGTTTGTGTTTTGTTTCATTCACTAGGGATGTAACAATAACCGAAATATCGTGATATCGTGTTGTCAGAGTTCTCACAATAATATCGTGGACCATCACAATATATCGAATCTATTGAAGTCTCTTTGCTTAAATTAAGAGTTATGGTGGAGTAGTAGCTAAAAAAAGACACTTTTAAGTCTTAGTTCTTTGGATTAAGTCTCATCAAGGCATTTTAAGAGGAAAAAGTAGAATATTAGCCTCCATAAAATATTGCAATAACTAATCTACTGTGAGATGTATATCATGAAAATATCGTACCGAGAGATTTGGGTATTGTTATATCCCTAAACGAGAGCCTCCCCACCATATCATGAGCTTTTCCACAATATCACAATAAATATCATACCGTGAGGTTCATACCTTGACAATATTGTATCATGAGACTTGGATATTGTTACACCCCTATCATTCACACATGTTTGAATAACCATTTATTATCAGTCTGTCTCCATCCCCAAAGCTCATAATGCTGTGTATGTCATGAAGCAGTTAATTACTTTTACATTTATTTCAGTTGAAATTGGTAATACCAAAAATAAAATTATCCAAATGGTTCTACTGAATGTATATGGAGTTAAAAAACACAGTGGAGCACTTCCTGTATTACAATATGACATCATAAGGTGGAACAGGGTGTTTTCTGTTTGAGAGAAAAAGTCAATTAATATGCAGGGTTTGGGTGTTAAATGTGTGTGTGTGTGTGTATGTGTGAATGAAACAAAACACAACTCAGTTATGTTTTTGATGAAGAAACAACATTATAACAGATCAGAAAATAGTGCAAAATGGGTCCTTTAAACAGTGAACACAGGAGCACTGGCTGGTATCCTTTTGAGCTTTTGCAATGAGAATGAGTGCAGGAGGGATGAAAGTCTGATTTTAGTGACAGATATTGTGATTTAACACATTTTCGAATCTGGATGCATTTGTTTTGTTTTTGCTCTCTTGGAGGAAAAGTGTAGAGTTTAAATGAAAAGAACCATAATCCAGTTATTGGGGACTAGCAGAGAGCACATTAAGTCAAGGCTGTTGAATCAGTGTGATGGACAGTGTCTATGTGCGACTGGCTTTGTTATGTTTGTCTTTCTGCTTATCAGATTATTGACTGCCTTCACTCGGAGCTAAAACACTTTATTTTGCTATTGTGTCAAAGATTATTACACCAAGGTCATGCCTATATGTTCACTCTAGATTAATAAATTTGTTTATTTCTTATTGCTTTTGAGATTTCAGTAGGGCTTAAAAGTGCTAACAATTAAAATCTGGAGTTATGTTTATAGTTTACTCTGTTTGGTTGAAGTTTGCCTTTTTTAACATGGTGTTTGTTATACTCAGTTAGCTGTCATGACGCTCGCCACCAGACACTAGGACTATACACTAAGATGTTTCCTCATCACAAACATACCTGGAGTTGTGTGTTTGTTTCAGTCACACGTTTAACGCATAGACTCTGCATATTATGGCCGGGTTTCTCTTAAACTAAAAACACTGTGATGTCATGTGGTGATATGGGAAGTGCTCTACTGTGTTTTTAAACTCCATACACCTTCACTAGAATCATTTGGGTGATATGAGCCCTGTAGTTGTCAATCTCTACTGAACTAAAAGTAAAAGGTAGCTGTTAACTTGTAAACTATCAACACATGACATCACAAGATGGATCAGAGCATTTTGAGCTTTGAGGATGTAGACAGACTAAGAATAGAAGACTACAAATGATAACATGGTACTATGTGTGAATGAAACAAAACACAACTTCAGGTATGTTTTTGATGAGGTAAAAGCATTATAGCACCACTTAAAGTCCACATGAATCAATTTTGTGTAATATAAGACCTTTAAAATTTATCTGCTAATTCAGTTCATGCATATGTTATTAGTATGTCCAAGTAATATTTTCCAGTGAAATAACAGCTTCTAGACATGTGGTTTTTAAACAATACGTCTGGACAAACTAAAATTAAGGAAACAAACAAGTTCCTTAACCAGAGAATCTAATGTTTCTCATGTAATCAAGACAAAAGAAGTTCATCATACAGCAGTGGTTCCATTTTGATAATCAGTCCATCAGTCTAATGTAGTTAGAGTCAGACGCAGTAGGCAAATACATTTTTTCTCTACAATTAAATCTTCAATTAGAGTGAAATTTTTTTGGTTCATTGTTGTTGTTTTTTGCTTAGACTTGATCACTGAGTGAGCACATTAAATTTCTTGAATTGTCTAACACTAAAGGCAGAGTGGATGAAGCGATTTCCCATGAAAGCATGGTGATCAGTCTGACCTGGACCAAGGTTGCTGCAGTTGCTGTGAAGAAAATATTATGAAACAGAAAGTATTATGAAACAGTACTGCAGGGCTTGTCCAAAACAAACTGTCTTCTTATTAGCTACAGTAAATGGTAAAGTCATGGTCTATAGGCTGTATTTCCTGATGATGCACTGTGAGCTTTATGTGGGGTCTCGCTGATGTCCTGAAGCACTTTTAGCAGACTGTGGACTTTGTTTTTGGAGATTTTTCTGTCTTTTTCAGAATAACATTAGTTTGTTACTTAGAACTAGGAGTGTGCCAGAGGGAAAAGCTAAAAGAAACTCTCTAAAAGTTTCATGTGAACTGTGCACAGACTTATTCAGATGTGTGTGTTAGCAATGATTAGGCTATGCTCAAGCAGATGTTAAACTGTGGATATCTTTGTTACACTTCTTCAAAGTTTGTCTAAAACAATGACAAAAACATAAAGTTATGTCATGGCAACACAACCTACACTGAACTCAAAGATGGTGCTTAACAGCTTTAACAATGCAAGAACAATGTTATTATTCCATATAGAAACAGGCTACACTTGAATCTAAGTGCTTTCTTATTAGGCTTGAGCACCGACAGGGCGTAGACCATGCATGCATCGTTGTCACCTGTCTTAAGAAGTGGAGCACGAAGCCGCCCCCTGCATTAACAGCAGTATATCAGCAACCCATGGGCCATATTTATTACTGCTAGAATGATTGGAGACCAGTGAGAGGTGGACGACTCCGACGAGATGGTGAAAGACAAGCGTCAAATCTCCAATGTTATCCTAATGAAAGAGATCCCGAAAATTCATGATAAAAATATATGTATCATGGAATCTTGTGAAATTTGGCACAATGACTCTTCATGTCATCCCGATTAAAAAAGTCAGTGACAACCGTATACTATATTTCACTGGGTTGCCATGGCGATGCACCAAAGCAACTATGTTGTCCCTATGACAAAATCTCTACATTTTCTTACATTTCAGAGTGATAAAACAACTTATTAGTTTCACTCACTAACATAAAATTTGGCACAGTGATTCTTCAGGTCACCCCGATCAAAAAAGTCTGGGGGGGCAACATTCATATTTTGTATGGAGCTGTCATGGCGATGTCGCAAAGTGCCCATGTTTATTTATGTTAACAGATCAGCATGTCCAAGGTGTGCTGACTTTGTGTGTTTAGTGACAAGTCCAGCCCAAAACCACAATCACACTCCGGTGTGAGTGACGGGTTGGCAAAGTGCAAAGCGTGGGCAGTTGTGGAAAACCACTCTTGAAGCCAATGGGAAGCCACTTGTACAAGTGTCCATCAAATGTGGCATATACCAAGGAGACGCACTGTCCCCACTGCTGTTCTGCATAGGTCTAAACCCCTCAGCCAATCATCACCTGCACTGGCTACGGATACCAACTCAGAAACGGGGCCACCATCAGTCACCTCCTCTACATGGATGACATCAAGCCGTATGCTAAGAGAGAGCGAGACATCGACTCACTGATCCACACCACCAGGATCTACAGCACAGACATTGGGATGTCATTCAGGCTTGAGAAATGTAGTAAGATGGTGATGAAGAGAGGGAAGGTAGTCCACACAGAGGGGGTCTCACTCCCAGAGGGAACAATAGCAGACTTTGAGGACAGTTAAGCAAATGGCAACCTTGAAGAGGGAACAAGAAAAGTGGCTATGGCCAAATAACAACGAGTGAGGCAAGTCCTAAGAAGCCAGTTTAATGGCAAGAACAAGGCACAGGCAATCAACAGCTACGCCCTGCCAGTGATCAGATACCCAGCAGGAATCATGCACTGGCCAAAGCAGGAGATACAGACCACAGATATTAAGACACGAGAGCTCCTGACCACGCATGGAGGGTTCCTTCCCTAATCCAGCACCCTGAGACTGTACACGAGCCAGAAGGAAGGAGTGAGTGTGGGAACCAGTGTCCAGGCTGAAACATCCAAACTCCATGAGTACATCAAGGACAAGGCTCCGACAGCTGACGTGCTCAGAGAATGTCTCAGACAGTGGGGTCCAGAGGAAGAGGTGCTAGAGGGACCATCATGGCAGGACAAGCCTCTACACGAGGTGTACCACTGAAACATAACTGAAGTGGCTGATATCAAAAAATCCTACCAGTGGCTTGAGAGGGCTGGTCTGAAGGACAGCACAGAAGCACTCATCCTGGTTGCACAGGAGCAGGCAATGAGCACCCGGGTAATAGAGGCCCAGATCTACCACACCAGACAAGACCCACAGTGTAGACTGTGCAAAGAGGCTCAGGAGCACCATAACTCCACTACATAACTGCAGGGTGTAAGATGCTGGCAGGAAAAGCAGACATGGAGTGACATAACCAAGAGGCGGGCATAGTGTACAGAAACATCTGTGCAGAGTACGGGCTGGAGACCCCAAGGTCAAGGGGGGAAACACCTCCAAAGGTTTTGGAGAACGACTGAGCCAAGATCCTGTGGGACTTCCAGATACAGACTGACAGAATGGTGATGCCAAACCAACCAGACATAGTGGTGGTGGATAAGCAACCGCGCAGAGTCATCGCAATACCAAGTGATGGTAATATCAGGAAAAAGGAACACGAGAAACTAAAGAAATACCAGGGGCTCAAGGAAGAGCTGGAGAAGGCCTGGGAGGTGAAGGAAACAGTGGTGGCCGTGGTGATCGGACATCTCAATCCAGAAATGTGCAGCACTGGGAACAGCAAAGATACTGCGCAGAACTCTCAAGCTCCCAGGCCTCTGGTAGAGGACCCGAGCTGAATGAGAGGGAGAGAGACCTACCACCGTGGAAGGTGAGGACCACTTTTTTTTATATATACATACATATATATATATATATACACACTAAGCACAACGTACATTTTTTAAAATATAGTTTGGCTTTATACATTACATTTGGTACATAATCAAATTGTTCAGTTTAAGTAATTTAGCATGAATAAACAATGGATTAGTATGGTCATGAAATTTGATATTGTAAATCTTTTTTGAAGTTTCATTAATGGTTCTATTGCAGTTTTATAGTTATTGCCCCAAATGGGGTTAGTGTGGGGCGTGGTGTTTGCGGGGCATGGTGATTACGGGGAGGGGCGTGTGCGCTGGGCGAGGACTGTTCGACACCACTTGTGTCTTTAATATTGTTTATACTTATCGCTAATTAGTAACTGTCAGTTTCAAATTCAGTAGTGTGTTCCTTTCTGATTTTGTTCATTTTATTCATCAAAAACAGGCAAAAGTAGAAATGTGCACTTAATCAAATTTTAATTGTGATTCTGTAATTTTTAATCATAAATGAACACGTCTTTGTAATCAGGAGGTCCACAGGCAATCCTCTGTCAGTAAAAATGTGTGGCTTGGAGCAGAGTTCAGGCGTAAGAGGAAGAAATTTGACTATTTTTTATTTAAATTACAATTATTAAAAGTCTGTATTAGTAGCTCAGTAGCTCAGTTGGTAGTGTCCACTGATCTGAAGGTTAATGGTTTGAATCCCACTCTCAACATAAACATCACTGGTTGAACAGTCAGATCCAGTGACCCCCCTGCTCCCAGTGTCTGCTTACACTGGTATATGAAGGTGTGTGTGAATGGGTGAATGGTTCCTTGATGTTAAGCCTTGTGAGTGCCTTGAAGATGGGAAGGTTCTGTATAGAAATTGAACCATTTTCTGTGACCATTATGGTTCAGTAAATTAATAATGAAAACCATATTTATTTGTTTAATGCAACAAAATAAAACCTAATAAGAAATAGTGATGGGTCAATAAGAGACAAAGAAATTGCAATTAATTACATTGGCTAACCGCTGTAGGCAAAAAGGTTACATGCACCCAGTTGGACTGAAGAAGTATTAGGAGCTAAATCATTTCTTCCACAGAGTTCTGCACATTTTTCCTTGAACAGTACAGTACAACAGTACATTGTGACTGTGTAGGCTCAAGGACGCACATTTAGTCAGGTGTTACTTTTCCTTTCCATCTTTTAAACATCATTTTGATCACTTTTACACAGAAACAGCTTGCCAAATCCCTTGGTCATGGTGTGATTTTTAGTCTGGACACTGTGCAGTTATTGGTGCAACGATGTGTGTGTTCCAGCCCAGAAGAAAACATGACGCAACCTCCTCTAACAGTGTCACAACATTACCTCACATGCATCTTGGAGCTCATTATGTTAACTTGAGTGTTTTTATTCTGTCTAGGCTCATTCATTAACATATTTTAACATCTTTCTGCTCTCATCTGTCTTCACTTTTACTTTTTAGACAAAATTTAAGCTTTCATGGGCTGCATATGTCAAGCCAAGTGGATTTTGATGAGTTTAATCAGCACTAGACAGAAAATTACTATTGCATAACAGTTAAAGGCCCATATAACAGTATTTTCTGATTTATGTCATATTGTTTCCTCATCAAAAACATACTTAGAGTTGTGTTTTGTTTACACATGTTTAACACACAAACCCTACAGATTTAGGCTCTTCTCTCAAACTGAAAACACCCAGTTCCACCACTGTGTTTTTAACCTTTATACACTTTACATTCACCTTCACTAAACTCATTTGGATGGTTTCAGATCTGGAATTGTTAATCTCTACTGAACAAAAGGTAAAGGTAGCTGTTTACTTGAAAACTAGTGCTTCATGAAATCACAAGGAGCATTTTGAGCTTTTTGGATGTAGACAGACTAATAAAGCATGATTACTCAAACATGTGTGAATGAAAGAAGACAACACACAACTCCATGTATGTTTTTGATAAATTAACAAAATTCTAAAATGACTTGAACCTCACAAGAGACAATTTTGAGTAATATATGACCTTTAAATTATGGCATTCATTCTTGCAGTCATATGGTAGCAAAAACAGAGATAGAACATAACAGACTAGAGTTGTCAAAAATGAATACCCAGATACTAATCAATACTAGAATCAAAACTACATTCCTTTTTGAACAAGTTTTAAAACTGAAAGAATCCATAAATATAACAAATTATAATAGTAGAATAGTAAATATGTGAACTCTCAAGATTAAATTTCTCTAAGTGTTTTTGTGTGTGATCTCCGCCTTGAGTCATGGCACAGCTGGTCAGTGTCTGGAACTCTTATTTTAATCCGGCCTTCTGGAGGTCTGTGTCTGTGTATCACAGTTTTAGCTGACATCAAAAATTACAACAGTTGCTATGGTGTTTCTTTCAAAGGTTTTATATTACGCAAAATTGACTCTTGAGAGATTTGAGTCATGTTATAATGTTGTTACCTCCTCCTCTATTATTAGTCTGTCTACATCCCCAAATCTCATGATGCTCTGTTCCACCGTGTGATGTCATCTAGTGGTAGTTTTCAAGTTAACAGCTACCTTTTAGCCTTAGTTCAGTAGAGACTGGCAATTCCAAGTTTGAAATGATCCAAATGATTCTAATGAAGGTGTATGGAGTTCAAAATCACAGTGGAGCACTTCCTGTATCATCACTTCATGACATCACGAGGTGGAAGAGTTTATGTGTCACATATGTGTGGATGAAACAAAACACAACTCCAGGTATGTATGTTTGTTTGGAAGAAAACATTATAATATGAACCCTTTAAAATGTTGGGCGATGTAGAGTAGGGCCGGTGATATGGTTGAAAATAGTTCTTAAGATTTTCAGTTCAATTCATTATTTTCTTTTCAAGACACGAAACTAAATGGAAAATCAATTATATCCACAAACCACATGCTTTTACAGACTTGATTAAAATAGATGAATTATCCAGTTCTTGTCTTCAAAATGGCATCCATAAGAAGTGAGTGAAACCCGTGAGTCAGCCTTAACAGTCTACCCTTTCCAGTGTGTGACAATTATTAAAAACAATAAAAGTCATTTTTCCTGTTTCCGCCTAAGCAGATCCGTATTAGACTGCTCCCTTTGGATTGCAGTCATTTGTCTCTGTTGTGTGTATATGGCGTTATGAGTAATGGTACTTTCACGCTTTTCAGCTCTCGTGATTACTTTTTGCCCCCCATGCCTTTATACCAATGACGTATTCTTTCAAATGTAATGTGGACAACTTTGAGAGCTACATGCGTATAATGTAAGGGACAAGCCACACAGCCAGAAGATATCAGTAACTGTTAGAAAATATTATTATTATCAACATTATTATTATCAGTTATCAGGGTGATCAAGTCTATCTATACGTATATCTGCTATCAGTGCTTCTGAAAGCCATTTCTGTTTCTCACCATGCTTGTCTTTTAAAAGTGTAGGTCTGTCACTATAATTACTATATTGACTTATCGTTCAATACATGACAGATGAAACAATCATTTTTGTGGGTCAATATTTATTGTGTATTGATACTTTTTTTTTGTACTAGTGGAACATTTTGGATTATTTTTTTGTACTACTATAAGTTTTGAGCTGCAGAGGGTTGAACAATGAACTCCTATGACTCAGTATAGATACTAACTAACTACTGAAGTGTTGCATTCTGTTATTTATTTATTGCAGATTGTGCTTTTTAAAGGTGCATTGTGTAACTTTTTTGGGGGAGGTCAGATCTGTGGAGAGGCAACCTCGCTCACAGTCAGACCATCTGTAATTGAATAAATGTGAGGTAGAGCTGTTTAATGTCAAAGTACATTAAAGCAGAGCAATGACATTTCCGTAGAAATAAGCAGGTGACGGACCCCCAACCAAAAAGTTACGTAGTGCACCTTTAACAATACTGTACATATAGAATCGTTTTGGGGGAAAATTCTGCTTTATGGTTTCAGTATTATCGTTTATCATCTATATTTACTCCAGCAATACACTATATCGTACTTCAAATTTGTTATCGTAACAGGCCTGTCGTGACTTCACCGGCCTGTATCTAACCTACACATTGTTTGTTTTTAATTAAGTAAAATCTCATATGAACAATTATAAGCTCATTTTACTTTTCCACAATATTTTTAGATCACACTCCTTCAGCTACAGCAGGATGTCTGTACTTTTCTGTGTATATTGGACATCAATTCGTTTAATCACTTTTGTGCACTTCAGAGACCTGCTGAGGTGTTTGAGAGCTCTGAATGGCCCAGACTCCACGGACAACCCTGCTGTGAGGAAATGAAGAAAATGATGAGGAGTTAGTATTGACAACGTGCCTGGATGAATGAGCGAATGGAGTGTGTGCCCCCCTGACTCGTGCTGGTGACTGTTACAGGAAGCTCTGTAATGGATTTCACTCTTATCTTTGTCGGTAAAAGAGGAGCACGATGCACTGACGATGAAAAGTATCACCGCATCTTCTTAAGATAGAGAAGGAACTTGAGTACCTTTGCAATACAGTGATCATCTGAACTAGTGAAAGAAGACAAAAATTATCTTCTTAAACAATAATTTTATAATTTTCCAAACAACAACTATGCAATTTTGTAGACAATAGGAATGTCAGTGTAATTTGGTTAAAGGTCTACTGTGTAACATTTCTGATGGAGGGTCTGCCATTTGTTTGTCTCCATGGTTATTGTTTAGCTTGGGATGTTCTGCAGTATGACATTAAATAAATATACGTTGCATTTATTCAATGTTTCTGATATTGTCATATTTTAGGTTTGGGATTCGGACATCGTAATTGTGTGGTTGTTGGATGTCCTAACAGCAGAAAATGGCTCCAGAAATTTGTTTGCGAACTCCATAACTGCAAAAGGGAATCAGATCTGTGTGACTGCAAACCTCTGTTCAAATTCTTTCCCTTCCAACAGATTTTAAAAATAGTGAAAAGCGAAGGCGATGGGCAGTATTGATACACAGGAAGGACGAAAAAGGTAACCTCTGACTGCCTAAGAAATCATCCCGAGTTTGCAGCGAACATTTTGTATGTGGAGCGCCATCAAAGCGGAATCCCACTAAACTAAAATATGACAATATCAGAACAAGAAACAAAAGTGATATGGTTCAAAAGACTAGAAAAGACTGGCTTTGACAATGGTGGTTTGATACTCACTTTTTCTGAAAATCCTTCCCAGTATGCATTGTGCAATAACCGGAAGTCTGAAATTTGTGATGCATGTATTAGAGTTAGAGTTTTTGTTTCTCAAAACTAAAACAGAAACACACTAACATTGTTACTTTGAGTGCGCCCACTTCTCTACAGATCTGCCTTGTAACTTGGTCTGGTAATGTGGCTGCTTGTTTCCATGGAGATAGTTAAAAAACACATTAGAACATTCCAGGAAAATACAATAACATCTAAATGGAGTCAAGCAGGTGGCGAACACTCTACTGGAAAAATTATGCAGTGCACCTTTAAAGAGATTATGATTTTTAGCTTTCTACCATGTTATAACTTTCCCTCATCAAAAACATGCCTGAAGAGATTTTATGTCTTCCATGCACGTTTGAGTATTCAAGCGATCTCTCCTAGGCCTTTTTCATACCCTCCTTATGGTTAGCTGTAAGATTCTGTGCAGCGTTCAGCCCATAAGCCTTCACCCTTCATGCTCCCACACGACACGCAGAGAGCAAAGGGAGGGGAGACTCAGAGCATCAAAGCGGAAGTGAAACGTGTTAATATATTGTTTTCTGCAAATAGTATTTTCAAAACAATAAAACGTAACATGGTGATCTAAATATGTTATGTATTAGCAGTTAATACCTCATAGAAATAAAATATCCCCTCTTTAATCGGTAAAGGTAATTATTCAGGTCTCAATAAAATCATAATTATTAAAACAACAGAGGCAAAGTTAAGTCATTTCAATTCAATTTATACTCCAAACATAAATACATAAATAAATAAATGAGATTAGACAAGTTGAATGTCTAAAAATGAATGAATCTGCTGTTCTTTTGTTCCTATTGACAATAACAATGAATAATCATTAATTCCTTATATTTCTTCTCATTTGAAGAAAACACAACATTTCTGATGCACTTTGAGAACTACAGGTCACTCAGTTGTGTTTAAGCACTTGACAGCTGTCTTCACTGCTCAAAGTGACAGTATTAGTCTAATCCAGATGTCCATTGTCATAGATTCTTTACAAAAGAATGACTGTGATGATTTTAAGTGTGTAATTTAGTGTGGCCTCTCAAACAGAACCAAGGACAGCACTTGAACCGAGATGGAGGATGACAGACGGCATCAAGAGAATCACGCGTAATTATGTCGTTCTTCAAGGGTGAAAGTATTTTTGCGAAAAAGTACAAAATGGGAACAGCCATAAAGATCTAAACTTTTAGAACAAATTGTCATCTCATTATCAAACCCTCCAGGCATCACTCGTCTGCAAATCTTTGACTCGTCACTCTTACATCTAATATGTGGTTACAAAAGGAGAACAGTGGTTACAAAAAGAGAATATGTGGTTATAAAACGAGAACAGAATAAAACTAATTCCAACATGAGTAAGAAAGCTAAGATATTTTGCAACAGTTCAAATACGAGCAGCAACCAAGGTAACCAAAATGACATCGTCTTCACAGCTTCATTTTTTGGTGGACTAACACATTTCTTAATGTTGGGTTGTAAATAGAGTAGAATCATTTAAAAAAAAAAAATCATAATTAGCTGAGACAATTGTGTGGAGTAGGGCTGTTCTCAAAATATTGAATGCATTTACAAGATTCTGTTTTGCATTAACTTTTAAATTACAAGTTGCAAAGTAATACACTTATTTATACCCACTAATTATGGCAGTAAAGAAGACCTATTGTGCTTGTGTGTCTTCTACTATTTATAATTTATAACACCCATGGATCATTATGTTATGATTTTGATATTTTAAATCACAATATGGATCTAAATCAGTGTTATTAGGTTCTTTTTTCAGACCACAAGTTTGTTTTCATACCTGACACTTTAGACTGCTCACTAGCGGTCTTCTTCCTCAGAGTGGTCACGTGATGTTGCTGTGACGTGTCCGGTCAGCTGATTTATACAGGTTTTGGCGCTGTCTTCCTACTGGTGGAGGCATGATGACAGCGCCATCTGCAGTCTGACTTCCTCAGGACAGTATCCCAGGTGTGTGAGAGTAAAAAGGCCCCCTCGTCCTGGTTTATAGTCTCGTGGGCATGTTTCCGTATTTGATCTAAAACACTGTTCTAAAACAATTTAATAAAAGAAAAAAGACAGCTGACCTCTGCGTTATTGTGTTTATACCAAAATGATAAAAACAACAGCAAAAAAAACCCCAAAACGCTACCTAATCCTACGTGTATCACCGATTAAAAATAAAATTGGAAGTACCGAGCAGTGGGCGTATGCTGGTGGCAAGGAAAACGGTAAAAATGGCCTCTTGAAAATAAACTATTAAAGAATGCTCAAACATGCATGAATCACTTTAAATACAACTTCGGATGGGTAAATGGTGAGGAAATTTTGCATAATAGGTCTGTTTTAAGGCATAAACTGCTGAGCTGAAAAAATAAACATACATACATAAATACATTGTATTCGGATGTAAAGGGCGTTATGAACATGCAATTCCAATTCCAATTTTTGATGCATAATAAACTTTTGAGAGCCTTTTTTAGAGACATGCCTCGGGATATACTGGTATGTCATATCAAGAGGTGCTTTTGTAATACCCACTCCTACTGTGTTGTGTGTTTGTTTTGAAATGATGAAACTGAATTATTGTGATTTGGAGGTTTCAATCCAAATTCCTTTTGTATAAAAACATTCTAAAAATTCTTCTTCAGTCAGTGGACATAGAACAGCATGACTCAAGGCCAACATTACATTATTAAAAGTATAAACCAGCCCATGCCTGAATTTGTAAACATCAAATCACAGTCAGTCTTCAGTGCAATAACATGTAATTCAACCTGGAGAGCCTCAGATACACACAAAGAGAAAGTATTATTAGTTTTATTGAATAAGTTATCTTTGACACTCAGAGAAAGCCCAGAGGAAGACATTGCGATGAAGGGCGTGGCTGATTAGATGATGTATAGATTGGACACTGGAGGTGGTAGAGATGAGGCTGAGGAGAAAGAATGGGATGATGAAATGATGAGGAGGGTGGAGAGGATGATGAGAGGATGTGGAGAGTGAAGGAGACGTTGAGATAATGAGAGTGGGGTTGCCAATCCATAGATATGGTTTGGTCTACGTGATGAGAGAAAGGTTTAATACCATATTGTGAAACATTCCAGACAAAGCAATAACATCTCCATAGACAAAAGCATTTAACAAACTCTCCACCAGAAAAGTTGCACAATGTACCTTTAAGCTAGCTCCAGTTCATAAAAATCTACCCCCTTGTTGTCATATACCTATTGTTTTAATATAACAAACACATATTCAGCCTAAAATCACTTTGAGTTTCCTGGCACAGTCAGTCTGCCTAAAGCCCTATGCCTTTGCCCGCTGTCATAACAACTACACAATATTCTCCGTCTGACTTGTCCCACCCACTGCAGAGCCCCGATTCAGTTTATCTCACCCCGTCAGACATCCTTCCAGTCACTCTCTGGGGCAGAATGCCATCACTACTAAAAAACAACAAAAAAAACACACAAATATAAATCCTTGTACACCTTGTGCAAGAATCGTCAGTGTGTTGCTCAAGGCTGCTGCTGGAATGACCGCCTTCCCACCCAGAGTTACTCCTCCTGCCCTGGCCGACCGCAGTAGTCCATCAACCCGTGGCCCTGTCCAGCTCCGTGTTTGTGATATGGCCTAGGGCGGTGCTCTGCTTGCTCCTGTGCATTTGTGATTCTGGAGGCACACAGTAAACAGGGAGGGCACTGGACATATGCGGTGATGGAGCCAATGAAATATTTATTAGTACAATAGTTTTCTAATGGTCTGAGCCATGTTCAGCTGGCTCCACAAAGCAGGTTTATCTTAGTACTGCTCTAAAAAGAATATTTGGGAGGAAGTACAATATGAAAACATTTAAGGTCCAATGTTATTGGAAGCTGTTATTAGATTTAAATTGCTTACTAAGTACCAAGATTATTCATTTGAACAAAATAGTTATGTGAACAGTGAAATCCTCTCATTTACATTGTTGAGTAAAAATTGAATTGAACTTACAGGATTTTCCTCCTTCAAGTGAATATTATTTTAGTTCATACAAATTATGATGACATAGTAACCTGAATAATCATGATTAGTGATTTACCTTGTCATCCCTACCGTGTACCACAACTCCATTAGACAGAACAAGAGAGTAGTCAGTTCATTCTGCATGCAAATTAATTGATCACACTGTTATCATAAGAACTTTTGGAGATAAGCAGTGTACACAAACATTGCCATAGTATTGCTTCTAAATATTGGGATATTTAGAAGTTGCTTAGATTAGGTTCTATTGTGCAAATCAACAACAAACAGTCTGTGCTGAAGCCACAGCTGCACAATTACATAGACTGCTCAGTAAATATTTGCAGACCTTCCCCCCACTGCCAAGGCACTAATCTCGCCATTGTTGATTCAAGCTTTAACCTATCATCTTCACTAAGCACCGTATCCATTGAAAGTTCAAATATTTTTCTGCAGTAAGTATTTCAGAAATGACTGTTTTGGAGCCTCCTGGAGTGAGTTTCTATGGCCAGTCTTTTAAAATGCATTAGATGTTAAGAGTGAAAACATTGTGAGTGTAATGGGCAGTGACGAGGAGCCCGCAGGCAGGTTATTTGGTCAAAAGTAAATTTGATCTGGAGGGCGACATGCAGGGCTGCTTGAATCTTTGTTGTATTACTGAAGTCTGCAGGTTTAGCAGGCTAGCAAAGGCCTTAAGGGGGCTTGGAAATCATATACGTTTGTTGTTCTGGTCTTAGAGCAAGTTCAATTTTTAGGTTTATGGTTGAGAAAGAATTTAAAATGTTATGACTAGGGAATTGAAAACATAAAAGTTGCACTATTGAACTTAAGGTATGCTCTTTGCTTCTTCATGTACATGTTATTGCTTTGACTAGAATGTTCCACAAATTTGTATTTATTGAACCACATGTGTTTTATTGCAGATTTTTTAACATGCATTCTCACTATGAGCGGGGTTATCTGTAACTTGGCCTGTTGGTGTCACCTGCTTCTCCCTATGGAGATAGATAAGTTCAATGTCATACTGTGGAACACTACAGCCAAAGCAATATCATGTCAATGCAGAGAAGCAGGTGGCACACCCTGCACAATAGTTAAATATGCACCTTTAAAGATCCTGTATTACACAAAATTGATTCTTTTGAGCTTTAAGCCATGTTACAATGTTGTTAACTCCTCAAAAACATACCTGGACTTTTGTTTTGTTTCATTCACACATGTTTGAGTAATCTGTTATTATTAGTCTGTCTATATTTCCAAAGCTCAGAATACTCTGTTCCACCTTGTGATGTCATGAAGGAGGCGTATTTACCTTTAGTTCAATATCTGATGGGCAATGAAATTATCTAAATGGTTCTAGTGAAGATGTATGGAGTTTAAAAACACAGTGGAGCACTTCCTGTATTACCACATGACATCACAAGGTGTAACAGAGTGTTTTCTATTAGAGAGAGGAACTCCTCAGTCTAAATATGCAGGATTTGTACTCCTCCAGGCATGTTTTTGATGAGGAAACAAGATGATATCACAGAGCAGAAAATAGTGTAAAATGGGTCCTTTAAATGCAATGCCTATGGATCTTAATGCTAAATGCAAAGGTTATAACATCAATATGTAAAACAGTATTCAGGAGACAGAGGACTGGCTCTGGAAAAGCAGAAAGAAAAGTATAGCCATATATTTATACTCTTCTATTTCTTTTTTTGAAGATTCCCTTCACCGTTAATTAATTTGCTTCGTTGAACAAAAATATGGTGTGATAGTCTCTTCTCACATGACCTGAACCTCTCTGTAATGATGTGTTGATGAAAGAAGAAAACAAAAATAATTATAAGTCCAGTTTTAACAAGTCAGAAACAAGGGGTGACTTGGGTTCTGTATGCAACAAGTTCAAACTGACGATTAAAAAAAAAAAATCTAACTTTTAATAAAACACACTTTCCAAAGACTAGTTATCAACAGGCTTTTCTTTAATGATCTTTTCAATGTTTTTACACTTCTGACCAACTTTGTGTTTGGACTTCTGACCCCAACTGTTTGTGCCCCGTCCTCTTCTAATGGGACCAGCAGAATGGGACCCGCTGTGAAATGGGCCTTTAATAGTGCTTAAAAGCCCAAAACCTCCTTCCTGTTGAGGCACTGGTTTCTAACTGTACTGGAGGAAGTGTGCTTGGTTCACTTTTATGTTCCCTGAATGAGTGCCCTGTGAAAAGTAACTGCTTTTTCATCACCGGAGAGAAGTTTATAGACTTTCTTGGCTATATTTTATCTACAACACGCACAATCATGTACTATAGTCACTTATAGCCACACACTGTATTGTAAATGGACACTATGTTTTAAGGTCACTCAAGAGATTAACTTTATTGTCCTCAAGAGGAGATTTGTCTTAGATTCAGTGGCCACAGCTCAAGAAATACAATAGCTGTAACAGTCTATTCTATACATTGCGAATTATGTTTTTATAAAGTTAAAGATTTTGTATTTTTCATTCATCTAGGCCTTATCGTTCAATACATGAAATACTGAATACATTGATATGCATTTTTTTATTCAGAAAAAAACATAATTTCATACAGTATTTTAAAAGGTGTTCAGCCCCAGTCTCCTCTATATATTCATATCAGTTTTTTTTAGATAGCTACTCAAATGTGATAAATGGGTATGAACAATAACGGGCATCTTGCAAAGAACTCTGAATTTCCACATAATAAAATTCATCATAAATCCTGCAACCTTTCAGCTCTGTCTTTAGCAGGTTGTATGAGGTAAAGCGAAGCGCTACAAAACAGCTAATTAAAACTGTGAAGCATGTTTCTCAGAGCCGGGTTGTGAACTTGTTAAACAGAATCCATTTTGTTGTTAAGGGAGAACAGACGGCATTAATGGCTTCAACATGACCTTTTTAAACTATAAATGTGATGATAAAAGATTCACTTAAGTCATAGTGCGGCCCAAAATCAGAGGTCATCTGCATCTGCCCCCTGCACTAAATGATTCTGTTTATTTTAAAAGCACGGGAGCTGGCCGGGGCAATCTCTATTCACATTTTATCCTCTGTCTTTTTAGAGAGGAAATGCTTAAAGATGTAACGATGGTGAAGGACACTGGAGACGGGGCTGATTTCCTGCGTTCCTCTTGTTCAGATAGCGATTGCAACAAATTCCGGTCTGTAATTGAATCAGAAATCTTGTTGCTTGGACAGATATCACTGATTTCCTGAGCTTTTCAGTTCATTATTCCTCTGCCATGGCACAGGGCCATTGGTGTGAGTGTGAGAGAGGACAGACAGTGTTTAGAACAGCTGGAAAAAACATGTGCTCATTCTATCACTTAGATTTTCGCTGGTCATCAGCAGTTACATTGCATTATCAACAGACTGTGGAGCTGATGTGTTTTATTTAACAGTACACTAAATAGAGATGGAATTGGGATCTGCAAGTAGGCTTGTCACAATAATAACTATTGACTTATCATTCAATATATGAAAGCTGGAGCAATATATTATTATTTCAGTTGTTATATACCAAGATTTGAACTTTTAGATTTGAACTGTCGACAGTTGAATAACTGACTTCTAAAGCTAATTATTGCTTCATATGGTTTTTTATTTGTTGCAGCACATGCCTTTTAAAGATACTGTATATTGAAAAATGTTTTATTGGGATTATCTTCCTTTATTTTAAATGTATCAGTGGCATTAAAAGAAAAAAATCTATATTATCGATTATCGCAATATATCTCTGTAGATAAAGTATATATTGTGCTGCAAATATGTGTTACCTTGGCAGGCCTATCTACAAGTGAATCTGATTGTTTCTTGTTGCAGAAAGATTCTGAGAAGTGTTAGTTACTTTTTGAATTGTATTGCAGTTGGCTGTTCAGCAGGTTTATGGTTAATATCACTGTAATTACTAAGTCTGTCTGTATGAAACAAAAATAAGCAAAGTTCATATCTTCTCTGTCAGTATAAAGAAGCAAAATTGCTTCAGAAAGTGCTGCTATTATTCAATAACAATGATGTTTTGTTGTCAGTTGAAAGCATTTTAAAGTGCCTATGACAGGTTAGACTACTCATTTTACTAAAACATAGTTAAGATAACTATATTTATGTTTTTTGGAAAAACATTCACAGTCGTTTTCCCAATCTGACAATTTTTTAGGTTTCAAATTTTATTTCCTGGTTGGAAATCGTGATATCGCTTTAGAGAAAACACCTGTATTTTGTTGAAATCATGTTTAAAGTATCAGAAAAAAGCGTGTTTCTTATGTAAATTGTTCCTTTTTGGATAGATGTCTTCATTGTGTTTTATGCAATAAGAGTGAATTTCTTTTTGATAGATATAAAAATATAAATAATATTTAGAATAGTTATAATCCCACCAAATTTTGTCAAATTTAGATAATCATAAAAATCTGTCATACGCACTTTAAGATGTAAGATTAAATGTTTGTGGAGCCAGTCCAAAGAATAATGTGGCTCAACATTGATATAGGCCCTGTGACTGCATCCTACTACTACAATGTATTAGGTAGGTGTATTTTGGTAGGTGGTATGTGTATTGCCAATTAATTCATAAACTTCTCTCCTTGTATTTGTCTCCTCCAATAACTTTAGTGAAGAATAACATTTTTCTCCATTTCCCTCTTGTACACAGAAATATGTCATATTCATTATTTACATTCAATTCTCACTTTCAAATAGATTTGATGTGTTTTTCCGGTGTTTGGTGCAAAAGCGTTAATACAACAATTTCCTGTTCCAGCATGCCTATAAGAAAAATGCCAAATGTAGTAATAGAATGGCTGCCCGGTGGTGCCTTGGCTGTCAACACGAGGGCCTTTACTATAACAGTCTCCTCTTCACGCCTTTACCCCAGAGGAGGCTGCTTTGTTCAAGTCATCAGAAATAAGAGCTTTTAAGTCTAGATACGAAAGCAGTTTTTATTCCATGGCCATTATGTGGTTTATGGGTATAGTAATGTCTTAAAGTGCTTCTTATTGTGTAAAGCAGTAACTGAGAATAATGCAAATATGTAATGCAATAATAACATGTAATATGTATTGCAAATATGTATGTACCGGTATGTAGATCTATATGTAGTCATGTTTTGAGTATGATTTATTATAGGAACAGTGGCTGTGTTTATGTGCACATCAAAAATCTGATTGTTACCTGATTTCTGGTTTTATCAGATTATTGAAATGTCATGAAATATGATATCTGATGTAAGTCATCTTGCAGGTTTTGACAAGGACAATTATGCAAAAAAGGGTGAAGTATGGCAAAGACAAAAATGAAAGAGATGTGTTAAAACAGACCTATTGCTCTTGCATTCGCCGTATAGTTATAATCCATGACATTCGTGGATCATTATGTTATAATTTATATTTTAAATTGCAATATTGATCTAGAATGACTTAATAAAAGAAACAGGTCTGCTGATTTCTGTGTTAGAAAAACACGGTGCCCAACGGGAGCTGCCTCAAACGTCATCACAACAATGAAAGATAAAGTTGTTGGCACCTCCTATGGTGAGCTGCACATCACACAAGCTGATTTTTTTTTCACTTGTACCAAAAGGACTACGTGACGCTGCCGAATGCTACACGTATTACGGATTAAGAGAATTAAACTGTAGTGAGTACAGAGCAGTGGGTGTACGCTAGTGGTGGTGAAAGCTAGGGTTCATCAGCAATGTAGCATCTTGAATATAGGCTATTATAGATTGCTCAAATATGCACAGATCACTCCACATACAACTTTGGGTGAGTAAATGTTGAGGGGAAACAACTAAAACTGTTGATTTTGCTGAATAGATCTGTTTTAAGAAATTCTGAAGATTTAAAGCCTTATTTTCAAATCCATTGTGCTTTGTCTTCAAAATACAACAGTTACAACAGAGTTTTGATCAGATCTCCTGTGCATGTAAACACACACCAAAATCAGATCTAGTTATTTGGTTATCCGATTGCTCTACAGATGTTTACTGACCATGTTTATATACAACGATTACTGGTAGTGACATTGTGGTCTACTTTGCAGCAATCAGCATCACAGCAAGAAGGTCCCAGACTCTATTTCCTCTCTGTGTGGACTTTGCATGTGCTCCCTTGGGCGCTTGTTCTGCTCCTGACAAGTAAATAAATAAATAAATACATAAAAATAAAAACTGGCTCATGTAGTGTCCCCAGGTGCCACTGCGCTCACATTTCTCACGTGTACGTACATTTCACTTACAAAAAATATAACATTTGGACCATGATTGATTGACTCTGGTTTGTATCTTTTTTTTGAAAAACAGTTACACAGCCCTACACTCTCTCCTCACCTGTCTGCTAATGGAGATCTTATGTCAAATCTTTTTCTGCCTCCATTTCATATTTTTCACTCTGTTTGATGCTTTCAAATCCTTGAGCCATGCACGCTCTTCATGGGTCCACTTGCTGTAACTAATCGACCAGCTTCTACCCTGAGCTAGCAGCACCTGTTTTCCAATGAACCACTCTTATTCTGTAGGTTATATTTTGTTTGGATGTGCGTGTGTGCGTGTGTGTGTATGTGTGTATATCTTTTCCTTTTTTTGTTTCAATTAAACAAGGATAGTATTTCCCAAACTTACAAAATCTAATACAAATTTGCTTGGTAGTTCCAGCAGGGCTGCATGATGTAAACAGCATTTGCGAGGAGAAATATGAACTTATAAACTAATACAAGAATCCCATGCATTTCAGAACATGTTTTTGGATACTTTGAAGCTAATGTCATCAACACTGGGGGGGTATGAAGGGGAGTGAATTGTATCCTCTCTTCTGTCTGGAGCTGTTACTCAAGTAAAGTTAGACTTTAATCTAAGCTTTGCGAAAAAGAAAAATATAAGGCACACACTTAGTTACAAAAAATTTAATTATTTAATAATAATTTAATAATGAGCGGGCAGGAAGCAATAACAACACAATGAGACGTGTCGGCTTGGGCTTTCTTCAGGGTGTGATTATGAGTGACAGGTGAGGACCAACGTAAACTCACACACTCCAGGTGAGCAGGGCGGAGGCTTCACTCATTCAGTACTTCTGATTGGGCACAAGGGGTAGTGACTGCTTAGCTTCAGGATAATTTCATAGAGGGCACTAGAGAGCAGTCATTTTATTTTAGCAGGGACCTTTTTTACAGTGAGCACTAGAGGGCAGTCAGACTGGATTGTTTTTACTTGGGCAGATAGTTTTGATTAATATTTCCATTCATATTAAGGCTATAGGGAGCAGGAGAGATCGAAGTCTTCATTTAGGCTTCGGTACTCTGTGCCCTTGAGAACAAAAATCCAATAGGCCTCTCTGGATCTTGTCCCCTTCTGGCATACAGTGTAATTACTTCAATGCCATATATACTTTCAGGGTGGAGTCATTTGAGTGGTGAGCTTCCATAGAATGTCTGGCCATTTGATAATGTAGGTTTTGGAGTGAATTGCATATCTGTGCTCAGCCACTCTATCCCCAAGTCTTCTTTTGGTGAGGCTCAGGTAGAAATACCCACAGGGGCACTGAAGATGGTACACCACATGGGTTGTGTTACAATTGATAAAGCTGTTGATTAAATATGTTTTATTGGTATAAATGTCAAAAAAAAAATGTTTTCACCATGTTCTTACAGTATCTACAGTGTCCACAGCAGAAATTTCCCTTTGAACGAGAAATCCAAGTACTTGATTTGGTCCGTGGAAGGTAACTCCTCACCAACTTGTCCTTAGTGGTGGGAGCCCTTCTAAAGCTGACTCCAGGTCGCTCAGGGAAGACTTTTCTCAACAGAGGATCACTCACAATAATACCCCAATTCCTTTGTATGACCCATTTGACCTGAATTGCCTCTTTACCGAACCTTCTGCACTGGTTCCTGTTTGGGTCTAGGAGAGAGCAGTTCAGTCTTCCTCTGTGTGATAGGGCCCTACGGTGAGCTTGGGACAGCAGAGGTGGAACAATATCCAGCACCTGAAGCAAAGAGAGGCCTATTGGATTTTTGTACCCCGGCCTAAATGAAGACTTCCATCTCTCCTGCTCCCTATAGCCTTAATATGTATGGAAATGTTAAACAAAACTATCTGCCCTAAGTAAAAACAGTGAAATCTGACTGCCTCTGCCCTGTTCACCTGGCGTGTGTGAGCTTACATTGGTCTTCATCTCTCACTCATGATCACACCCTGAAGAAAGCACAAGCTGACACACGTGTTGGTGTGTTTTAATTGTTTCCTGCCTGTTTACAGTAAAGGCTTTTAAATATTTTGTAACCAAGTGAGTGCTTGATATTTTTCATTTTCTCAATGAACTGCACCCTTTTTCACAAGCACCCTTAGTCATATGAATACCAGCAGCTCCCTGTCTATGCTGTTTTTGAATTTAATCTGAGCCTTGTTTTAACACAATCTGACTATAAAAAGATGAACTACAACAGATGAGCTGATTTGTGCTGTTAAGTGCCTCTCAAATAACATTACAGTCACGGGCTAGCTGGCAGTTTTTAGTTAGTCACTCTCACCTTTTTGTTGAAAATCGACACACCTAAACAGAACCCACAACTGCTCATATGGATTCTAGCCTCTAGAAAATGTGCTGGAATCCATTGTTACATCCATTTTGTTTTCAGGCCTTAAATGTTTTTTGCCAGTGTTTGCTACTGTGTGCATTGCGTCACCATAGCAAAAGAAAAATTTTATTCTGTCAACTAGACAAATGTTTTTTGAGTTTGAGTTTCATAGCTCATCCAAGCTTTAATTTTTCTTTTGCTCTGTTTCTTACTTGAACTGAGGGATTACACAGACATTGGGTCACCATAGAAGCTTTTGAACATTCCACCACAGAAATACACTCTCAATGTAATGTCACGGCAAAGTACAGGTACAAGGTATTTCTATATAAAAGACAGCAGATCATACTAAAAAACTCCTAAATTTGTTCCATAAGTTCTTTTCCTGGAGCCCCTCCCACCTATGTGCATAATTGTGCTGACTTGACTTGAGCAGAATGAGGCTCATGCTGAGTCTCATCCTGGGCGCACAAGGAGCTCCACACCATCACACACCATTAACTTCCTCCTCACTTCTATTCCTCTACCCTGTGATTACATGCACTTTCTCTCAGTCTGCTTTACAAACTTTAATATCCCTCATAACCAATAATTTTATGTTGTAGCCACTTGGCTTTTGTATTTCATTGGGCTGTGTGCTCTTTTGTTTAACCTTTCACTGGCGAGTTTCTTCTATTACATTTTATATTAGGTCTATCTCTACACTGGATACATTTACACAGACAGTAAAATCAGATAAGTAGAATAATCAGATATCCCAATAGATAGATACAGTATACTCTATCATCCCTGGCAAGGAAATTCAGGTCTTCAGTTGTCTGGCTTTACACAGCACAAGAACATGAAATAAATAAAACCCACAAATTAGATCTGATTTTTGAGAAGAAAAATCAAATAATTACACAGAGTTTTTTTTTTTTTTTTTTTTTTTGTCTTGGTTGCTTTGTTTTCTCTTTTTTCCATAATTTTCCTTATCAAAATCTGCACAAGTGTGAACAATCAGAAAGAAGTCAGATTACTCACATCAAAATTTTGTAACACAATATTTCAGTATTGAAGACATTTCGCTGCTCATCCAGGCTGCTTCTTCAGTTCGGGCAGATTTTTTCGTTTGCCATGGATTATACCTGGACGATTGAGGGATTACACTGATGTTTCAAAAATCTGATAACTCCAATTTTTGATGTGCTTGTAAACATTATTTATTCATTTTATTGGAATGTCCCCAGAGATATGCCATCTTGTTTTCAAGGGAGTTCAGAAATCACAAAACATTAGTAACACACAATACAATAGACAGAAAGCAAAATTTACAGTTTTATATTACAAAACATACATACAAATGTGCAGACAGCCAAAATTGCTCGCTCATGCCCCCCTCCCAACTCCTGCTACAATATGTGATTTGTAAAAAAAAAAAAAAAAAGTATAGCCTACACTGTATAATAATGGTATACAAATGGAAAAAAAACAAAAAACAAACAAACACATGTCTACCACTGCTTCTACTACCACTTTCACTGTTACCACCAACCAAAAGGAGGACAAAAAGCTAAATAAACTGAACTATAGTCCCATACCACAGTTTGAGAAACACTGCCCTTAGCTTGTCTTGCCAATTCCTTGCTCACTCCAAAATCCCTCCCTTACATAACCCATCATTATATGGCCCTCACAGTAGAACAAGCTTCTTCAGTTAGAACAGCTCCTACACTAACTGCTGTCACATACTGAGCCACTGTGTTATCAGGCTCTCCAGGAAAACCTCCAACTCTCCTGGAGGTAATTGTGTTCTCAACTGGGGAGGCCTTAAAAGTCCATGGCCGGTGGAGATTACAGGCCCATTAATGAGATCAACAACAGTAAAAAAAAAACAGCGCAGATCTAAGTGCATAAAGGGAGGTCCAGGAGGGAGTGAGGTTGGGAGAGAGTGGGAAGAATTAATGTTGTGAAAATGACCCACAGCCGACCGCAGCCTAGCTCTGCTTAAAGTGCACCAGTCAATATGGCTAATTACTGTGTTGTTGCTAACTGCATCTTACACCTCGGCATAGGGACTAAAAGCCTGAGTCAATGCCTAAAGTACTTCTGGAGCTAATGTAATGACAGGGCACTCTCTCAGGGGCTATATGGGTTTCTAATGGCCGGGCTAATGATAATGTTAGTGCTTATTCGGCAGTAGTTTACATAGATTTTCAGATGCATGCACTGTAGCTGTACAATGGAGGGGATCTGAAACATGTTGAAACGTGTGTGACCAAAAACTAAGTGTATATAACTGGAAGTACTGGATCTTCTTTAGGTAATTTGCATATTTATGTATGACAACAACATCTGGACTAAACCATACTCCATATCATTTTATTTTGTCTACTAAACAATTTTACAGTGATTAAAAGGACATTATTGCTTTGCAGTATATAAACTTCTGATATACCATGTTTCGATTTCAGGTGTTTTATTGCTAAAATCTTACTGTGAGCAGGGTTACCTCTCCTCAGATCTGACCTGAAACTTGACCTGATGCTGTCAACTGCTTGTGTCTGTGAAGATAGATATATTAAATGTTCCACTATGAAATATCTCTATAGGAATAGATAAGTTTACTGCTGAATAACATATATTAAACTTTTTAAGATTTAAGTAAAAATGTTCAAGATTTCTGATTGCACATTTCTATTCCTCTGTTGTTCTTGAACTTGACCCACACTGAATTTTACCTTTTGTGGCAAAAATAAAGGTTCTCTTCTCTTATCTTATTCCAGCTAAAGCATAATAATCTCTGTGGAGACTAGTAAATGGTGGGCCCTCCAGCGGAAAAGTTACAGAGGGCATCTTAAAATCTTTAAAATGACAATTACTTACTTTTATGTTTTTTTTTCTATACTGATATTATTATAGACCTGCACTATAGTCAATCACATATATTGTAATGCCCCTTCCATTTCATTGTACGCCATCCAGTTTTATGACCATCTCGGTGATTAACAACTCTGAAGGCCAGATATTAAGCTGCTATCAATTAAAGTGGGGAGTGTGATATAATGAGATCCTGTGTTCTCCATTGAAGTAATTATCACCTCTTAACTGAGCAGAATGGCTGTGGATTTGCACTTCTAATTCTCTGACCGCTTTTACTGTTAAACTAACAACATCATAAACACCCTCCCACCTGACCACATCAGACCACATCTCCGGCCAAGAGGAGCAGAAATATCATTCACCTCAAAACCAAACACTGGAGGTTACTGTCGGTCTTTTCTGTATTTGGCATGCTGTGTCTGGCAGTGGTGGAACACAATGTAAGAGTAAGAGTAAGAGTAGTTAAGTACTTTACTTAAAGGTGCACTATGCAGTTTTTTGGTTGCGGGTCTGTCTGCTTATTTCTATGGATATGTCACTGCTCTGCCTGAAATGTTCCACAGTATGACATCAAACAGATCTATCTTATATGCATTCAGTTACAGGTGGTTTTATTACTCAAACATACCTACAAAAACAGGCATTCAGACTGTGGGCAGGGTTGCCTCTCCACAGATCTAATCAGTAACTTGGCCTGGTTTGGTCTACGTGATGATGAAAGGAAAAGCAATAACATCCCCATGCAGCCTCTCCACCAGAAAAGTTGCACAATACAGCTTAAGTTCATTTTAAAGTGGCTGTTTTTTACTTTTACTTCACTACATCTGAGAGCAGGTTATCTGTACTTTTGACTCCACTACATTTTTGAACAGGACTGAAAATTAAAAGCATTTTTATTATAGTTTGAGAACAGCTGAAAAGGCTCAGGGATTTATTTTTAACACAAAAATATACAAATAAAAACAGCTAGAGAAAATGTGAAATTCAGTTGTCTGCTGAACAAAATTCTGCACAATTTTTTTTTAAATCACTACATTTGAAGCCCTATAAGACCTTTTTTTTTGCTCAAGTATCTGTACTTTTAGTAACAAAATTGTGTACTTCTTCCACCACTCACAATCAGTGCCTGTGGACATAGATCTAGACAGTAACGCACTTGTTCACTGTAGATTTTATTCTCTGCTGACTCCAGATTAGCGCTGTATTATCTCTAGCACCACTTCCTCTCTGCTTCTGCTATAGAACGTAGATCAAAAGCTGGAGATCAAAAGCTATAGAAATAATAATATAATAAAGTTAATGAGCTTTCTTAACGGTTGCATGGATCTCGTCATTATTAAATGTAATTAAAATGAATGTGATAGATTGTGGACTAAGTTGCAGTCGCATAAGTTGCTGGTGACTCTTGCGGTGGGCGAGCCTCTTACTGTTATTATAAGTTATGTTAATATATGCTAACTATTCTGAAATAATTCTACATGATGATCTCAGATGATCATTTGTTTTGTTTTGTTTTGGTTTTTTTGCCTGTTTTGAAACTGAACCCCAAGGAAGCTCTTTACACCAATACTTTTTTGTTCTCAGCTTTTCCTGTCCAGAATGTTTCGTCCAAATGATAGACAGATCTCCCTTTGATTAGTGGTGGTAATAATAATCTTACATCTTTGCATAGGGCAGGTCCAATTCAGTATTCCCTCGGGACATTTAACTCTATGTTCTTTTTACTTTTTCTTTTTTCCCCTATGTCTGGTGTATGTAGGATTGTCAAAAGCGTCTCAAAATCAGATAATAATTGAAAAACTAGAACTAGTCGCAAAACTAACAAGAATCACCACTAAAAATCACATGCATACATTACAAACAAGATCAAATCTAACCTCCTGAATAACTTTAGAATGATCTTGACCTTTACCAGAGCCAGTATAAGAGCACATGCCAACATAAAGAAAGTACTGTTATTGTCTTTTTTATCACCACTCTGCTTTGAAAATCTGTATTGAGTGTTGAGCTTAGTGTCAGAATTGAGTTTGAAATTTTAGTCTTGAAGTCATTCTCCTCTAGCCAGGCAGGCTCTACCTAGTGCCTCAGTTCAATTTCATTTCTCTCCAGCGACTAGCTCAGGAATACACTAGACGGTTTGCAAGAACTCCGGAAGTTGTAGACCGCACACCGGCCAATCATCGAAGAGCTGTGAAGTTATGATTGGGTCCCTTTTGTGGTACAGCACGACAGTAAACAAAGCGGTCGAGATGGATGTAGATGAAGCCATACATTCTGTGTTGGCAACGATTCCTGAGATTGAGGATTTAAAGCTGGAACAAAGAGAATGTTTGGTGAATTTTATCAAGAGGAAAGACGTTATTGTTCTTCTTCCTACGGGATTTCGGAAAAGCTTAATATACCAGTTACCCCCATTAGCATCGCATAACAAAAGTCACGAGCAAATAGCAGCGATTGGTTAAATAAAAAAGTACCCGCCTACCGTTGAGCGAATGAATCCTAATGCTGTGAGGTCAGACGGTTTCCATGAAGTGAAACCGGCTGATGAATCAAGTTATGTCTCCACCTCTTTGGACTAAGATGTCTGAATCACATTAGTTAATCAGGTTCTGCCGGTGTTGAATCCTAAGCTTTTTCATCCTCAGGGTTTTGTTGGACCCATCTTCTTGTAAGGTTTATTATTCACATCATAACCTGCATAAAGAAGTGGACTAAGGGAATGTGACGCCATAGCATTCAGTAAATTTTGAGCCGGGTCCATATTAGGAATAGGAACTTATCAAAAATAAAACCACCAGGATCATGAAGAGCAGGTTAATATGAACATTTTAAAACCAAAATGGCGAGGCTTACTGCAGCATTTACAGAGAGAGGAGTGACAGTTTTTTTTAATGTAAAATCAATCGGAAACTGAGTCGATGGAGCCAGAAGCACCCCCATGAACACTTCCCATTTGGAACATGGCAACATATTCAGTCTATGATCCACATTGCATAATAGAATACCTTTCATTGTCCTTTCATGCGGTAACATAGGCCAATATCCAGATATCACAGTTCACCTATTTACATTACAGACCTTCCACTTGCACATGATTATACCCCTGCTAAATGAATGGTATTACAGAAATAGTTGCGTAATAAACAATTATGAATCCAGTGTGAGGAAGTGTACTGTTGAGAAGAATACAGAACGGTCTCTAATGTGGACTGTATGGTTGATGATGTGTCCTCCTTTCTGCTGCAGCTGCCCCACTTTCTCTGTGACTCTCCCTCTATCTCAGCCCACCATTAAAGCAGCTACTTATCTTCTTTTGCCTCTCTTTTTACTTGTACCCGTTAACCCCTGCCTTCTACCACTGCCAGTATCTTCTCTCACTTGTAATGAGAAATGTTGCTTTTGTTTTCACATTTGATAAAGTAGTTTGCAAAACATCGCTACCAGAAAATCCATTAAAATCATATACAGTGAGGTTTTTGTGGTCTAGAACTTAACATTAAAGGTCCTATATTATACAAAATGGATTCTTGTGAGCTTTAAACTATGTTAGAATGTTGTTTCCTCCTCAAAAACATACCCAGAGTTGCGTTTTGTTTCACTGAAGCTCAAGCTGTGTCACCTTGTGATGTCATGTATTGGTAACAACAAGTAACAACTGCTACTGCATCACCACACAAAAAACAAAACAAAAAAACAAACAAAAACAAACTCACACACACACAAAAAACATTGGTCATATCTTGCAATGGATAGAAAATAAAACCTTTCGGTATATGTACTTAAATTTGTCTACCTCTAGATATATTATATAAGCAGCTCTTGAGATCACAATATGCTCGTGCTGTTTGCATCTAATTATAATGTCCTATAATCTTGTGTGATGATCAGGAAGTGTGTGTTAGCATTCTAGCTGTTGTTACCTTAAAGGAACAATTCAAAATTTTTAACATACATTTCCTAGTGAGCCAGAGTGTTGGAGAAGTGTGAAGACACTTTTTAAAATATTCCATCCAGTCCTTGTATTTGCAGAGGTCACTGGTGCTAGGCTAGTGCATGTCAATAGGCATAGTTAGCCTGCCACTAAAAACAGCTTTACCCACTCCACAAACCATCCGAAGCAACAATTAAAATGCCAGACTATCTATGTAAATATCTGTGTTGATAGAATAATTTTTGTAGTAAAACCAGCCTTGCATTTGAAGGATTTATGTCTCTTGTTGTTGTTGTACATCCTGATAGAAAGCTTGGCAGCGGCGAACTGATATATGAGAAAATAGTCCCTCAACATGTAACGATTCATGCGATGCAAGGTTAGTTTTATTTCAGACATTATTCTATCAACACAGAGATTTATTTCGATAGTCGATAGCGGAATGGATGGAATTTTTATAAAAGTGTCTCCACGTGGCTCCAACACTCTGGCTCACTAGGAAATGAGGTCCTATGTCCAAAATTCTGAACTGTCACTTTAACGGTAACTTGTGATCGCGGTGAATTTCTATGGGTATACTCGGAATACATAAGTTAAGTGAGGAATAGCTTTGGACCACAGCAAACTGTGTGAAATTAAGTTCTGTTTTTCACTTTTTTTAAACACTTTTAAAAATCAGGTATTGCTCCTTTATATTTCTTCTACTATTAATCACAACATTTGCTCACAAACAAAGCAGCAAAATAACACTTTAAATATGTCAAACTGTTATTTCCCAGAGGTAACTAAAAGCAATAGTTGATTTGTAGCTTGCTTAGTATTATTTATTGTGCTCCATATTGGCTGTATATTGAGTTTATATTTGGCAGCAGTTGTAGTACGCTCTACCACAGTCTCATAAATCCCGGTAATGCTGAATCTAATGAGGCCGACATGACTTGATTTGATCTATATGTGAACAGAGCCTAATGCAGGATATGAGCACAAGCCTAAATTAAATCAAGCCTGTACTAGAACACTCTTCACTATAGTACACTTTAATGTACTCCCAGAACAAAAAGACACTTCCTTTGTTTGGCTCTTTCTATCAACATTATCTTCTCAGCCAATTTCTTCAGACTGGAAGCGCAGCCTGCTACTGTCTGTGACTCAGAGCATCTCCAAGCAGAACCATTGTAGCGGGTTCCCTGCTGCTTGGGGGAAAACTAATGAACTTTTAGCAACCATTTTGAATCCACAATCTCCTACATTATCAACAAATACCACTAACTTATTTAGAAACACAAGGTTGGTGCAATGTGTTGCTCAGTGATGCAACAATATAATGCGGTCAGTCATAAGTTTCTCAGTGCAAAGAGTAGACTTATCGTTACATATATGAAAGCTAGAACAATATATTTTTGGCTCTCCAGTGACTAGGTCAGGAAATGGAATACACTAGACGGTTTGCAAAAAGCCCGGAAGCGCTAATCCAGGCACAAGCCAATCAGCAAAGAGCCATACATTCTGTGTTGGCAACAATTCCTGAGATCGAGGATTTAAAGCCTGAACAAAGAGAATGTTTGATGAATTTTATCAAGGGAAAAGACATCATTGCCCTTCTCCCTAAGGGATTTGGAAAAAGCTTAATATACCAATTTGCCCCGTTAGTGGCACATTACATACGTCACGACCAAATAGCAGCGACTGGTTAAATGAAAAGAAGTACTCGCCTACTGTCGAGCGAACGAATTCTAACACTGCAAGGTCAGACGGTTTCTACAAAGTGAAATCAGGCTAAAGATTTAAGCCTTAAAAGGTTGAATCAATAATGTCTATGACTCTTTACAGATGCATACTAAATACTGAAGTGTTTCATTCTGTTTATTTATTATAGCTCATGGCCTTTTTTATTGTATAGTTAGAATAGTTTTTGTGGTTTAACTCTGCTCTTGGGTTTTTGGGTCAGTGGCATGAATTAGTTTCAGTTTTAATGTCTATATTTTCATCAGCAATATATATTGAACTTCAAAATTTGTTATTGTGACAGGCCTAGCAAAGACAGAACATATTAGGGGTTATAGAGCACTACATCTCACCTTCTGTTGTTGAGTAATGTCTATGTTTTCCAGTGAGCATCTCATATTTAAAATCAGGAACCATTATTCAGAAATAGGTTTGTTTGATCTTTTTTCCATCAACATCAGAAACCATATTCCCTTTGCTCACCTCAGCCTTCTCCCTGTTGGTTTTCAGTTTTTGCCTTTACTACCTCAAGAGCATCACTAATGGCTCGGTAGTACTACACATCATAAAATCCATTTTGGAAACGGCTCATTTCCATGGTCTGGTGTGCACTCTGCTATAAAACAGCTCTCGTATTAAACTGCCTTTAAGAGTCACGCCTCATCCCGCCACTGCCTCCACCCAATTTATTTGGGATAAATGTAAGACCTGAAGCCCCAAATTGAAGCTGCCACCCGTGAGTAAACTGCTTCTGCGCTGCTCCTGCCCTGCTATCACACTTTCCGAGGACTTCTTCAAATGCAAATGAAACGCTGTGCACCCATGACGGATACCGTATATTTTCACAAGTGTACAAAAGAGTAGGATGAAGAATCAGTTGGATAAAACTCATTTTTAAAGCCACAGTTATTACCACATCTCCGCCGCCTTCGTACATTGTCTTCATACGCTTGTTTCAGTTCAATTTGGGCCTGACATGACTAAATCCACCGAAGTCAGCAAAGATTTATAGACCATATAAGAGGTTTTCTCTGTAGCTTTGTATCCAGTGGTTTTGAAGTCAAATGCGAGATGTAAAGCTCTTTATTTTAAGCAGAGCACAGTAATGTAATGTGCAATGTTGAATGAACATTACAAAGAAAAATTATTCTGTTTTTATACTAAAAATGTTCACATGGCAACTACAAAAAGGCTGCAATAAAACAAGACATTTGACATCAGGGTTTATGATTCACAACATGGGGATAAAAACATGGGGTACATGCCTTATAGAGCTCTGTGCCAAAGCTTATCTATACTTATTGATACCCAGAAACTAGATATTAAATTGAAAAGGCATCAGTAATGAAAATAACTTAAAGGTCCCATTTTACGTTAAACTGACTGTTGTGGTCTCTAAGCCATGTTAAAATGTTATTACCTGTTCAAAAACATACGTGGAGTTGTGCTTTATCTCATTCACACATGTCTGAGTAATCCTTTATTGTTGGTCCACATCTCCAAAGCTCAAAATGTTCTGTTCCACCAATTTTCAAGTTATCAGGTACCTTTTACCTTTAGTTCAGTAGACACAGGTAATTCCAGAACTGAAAAATTATTCTAGCTTAGGTGTATGGAGTGGAGCACTTCCTGTATTAACAGATGGCATCACAAGGTGGAATATAGTGTTTTCAATTTGAGAGAAGAACAACAAAATATGCTGGGTTTGTGTTTTAAATGTGTGTGAATGAAACAAACACAACTGCAGGTATGTTTTTGATGAAGAAACAACATTATAAGAAAGACCAGAAAATAACATAATGTACGCCCTTTAAACAGCATAAAATCAAATAAAAGGCCACATTGTAATAATAAGGAAGCTACTATTATTTTGTCTGGGAAATTACATTCTCTTCTCATCAAAATCTGGATCTGTATTGAGCCTGTTCCTTCTGTTCCTTAGTACTTAGTATCAAAATCAAGTTTGAAACTTTAGTATCACAACAACATAATATTCAGTTCACTATTCATTTCTGGCTGAAATAGATGTAAGATAATGCCTTTAAAATTGCGCTTGGGCTTGTGCTTCTTTCTGCCTGGGCTCGAGTGGTATCCGCTGGTTTTGAAGTCAAGTACTGGGTGTAAAAAGCAGGGCTCAAACAGGCAGCGTGCAGAGCTTTCTTATCTCCTCATGAGCGTGAGATGAGGCTCCTAGTGTGAATAATGCTGTCCCTTGGCGTTCATTCAGTCTGCTGAGCTTAGTACTGCAAATGAGCAAGGACTAAAGGTGAATAGGAAAAGTGCTATGATGTACGGATGGGACAATAAACAATAAAACCATTTAATGTGATTAAAAGGGTAGAGACAATAGTCATTTGTGTACATTTTGTGTAATTGTGACAGTTGCCAACAAAAACAATCATCATTTTACCACAAGATTGAGCAGATACAAAGCTATTAATTCCACGATGTTCTCTTCTAGATTGTTGTTTTAGAAGATTTAACTTATAATGGTTAATAACCATTACATTTCAAATGGAATAATTATCATCATTTTAGCATTAGTCACAACAATCTTAATTTACTTAATCACTATTTTCTCTGAATGCACAAAAGCTAAATTATATATCTTCTCAGTGTTCTTAAAATAATAAATCAAAGGTTTTTAGTCAGATTATTTGCTGCAGGGAGCCAGTGTCACACTTAGTTTTGACCCTATTTTCATTTAAAATAGAATAGTAGGACAAAAACTCTGAGGTTTATCCAAAACAGATGAAAAGAGGTACAGATTTTGGGAACTGTGCGGTGCATTTTTAAAATCACGTCCAGCTGGCTGCATCAGCTGTCTGTGGATCAAACAGAACGTGCCTCTCCAGTGGATACGCAGGTCAAGCTGGTCCCCTGAAACTCCAATAGAGCCACACTTGTACTTAATACTATGGAACAAGGGTTGCATCAAAAAACAGATACTAATGGCTTCTAAAACTAGTATCTAAACTAAATACTCACTTGAAAAAGTATCGATACTACAGATTATTGCACAAAAAGGACAACATTAGACCTTTCCTGAATAGTTTTAGAGTAATCTTTATGTGACCCACATTAAAGAAAGTACAATATTGTGTTTTTTTTATTAGCATTGTGTTGTCAAAATCCATTGTAGCATTGTAATACCCTTAATGAACGTGTATAACCTTAATACAAGGACACAACTATCAAAAACAATCTATTCTAAAAATAGTATTGAAACTAGATACTCATTCTATACTGATTCTGAAAACAATTACACAAACAGGACAAAACTGGACTTTTCCTATATAGTTTTAGAATAATCTTTACCTGACCCACATTAAATTAAGTACAATATTGTGTATTGTCTATTATAAAAGAAATTAAGAAAAAATGTTTTTATTATCATTGTGTTATCAAATCAATTGGAGATTTTTCTTCTTCTGAAAATTGAGTTTGTAATTTTGTATGGTGACAACACTAGCTTCTGTTGGAGTGGCGACCTTGGGAGTTGACAGTGGGAGTGCGTGTGTGAGAAGAAGTTTAATTTACACTTGCTCTAATCAGGCACAATAGAGATCTGTGTTAATCTCCAGCTCATCCCTTCGACTTATCACCAGCTATTTGTATGAAAGTGGGTTGAGCGAAAAGGCCACCAGAAACCAGGCTCTAGATATCAGCCACTAATGGTGGGTATCAGATCACAATGTCCAGTAGGTTTATTATAGTTATTGGAGTTGGGGGTAACAGTACAACTAATATGTAAAGGGTAGTTACTATAAATAATCATGCTTAAGATCATAAATCTTTCAATAAATGGACATAGCTAACCCATTGTTGCAGAAAGTGAGCATGGGGGCACTCTCAGCTTCATGGACTTTACATTAAAATATTGTCACCCCTCTCTCTGTAACTGCTGATGTGAGCGTCATCATTTTGGTCCTAAAATGTTATATTAACCAGCTCTAAATGATCCTGCTGTTTTTTCTTTCGCAGTTTTGTCCATAAATAAGTTCCTATTCCTAATATACACCTCTGCTCCAAATTCGCTCCTATAACTCTGTGAACTTCATTTGACTGGAGACAAATGTTATGGGTGACACTTCACATTTTTGTATAACTCTTCTGAGAACACAATGTAATGAACTAGGAAACTGGCTTTTGCCCTCAGTCTAGGAGTATGACATAATACAGAACATACTGATCTAAAAAGTATTTGCAAAAACACTCTATAGATTAGTGTGCTCAATAACACTAATGTGGGATGTTTGCATGGACAGCTGACATGTTATTACAGTGGATCTGAGTGACTCTTTAGACAAACTTCATCTTTAGCACTAAAAGATATAGATGGTTAAGATGTAGTAGAAAGCAGGGAGGTCACACGTGTTATAATAATTTCATTTCTTAATTAAAAAGATGAAAAATATTTTGTATTTTGTTATTTTGACTTGTTGCATTGCTGGTCCTCTCAAAATCATGTCTTTCTTGAATAAAACTTTACAGATGAAGTTTTCAATTTATCATATATACCATATTCTTCTATTATCATACAGTTGACGACAGCAGCTCTGGTTGAATCTCTAATGACCTGAATCTATTGAACATTTTGACAAATATATAAAGCCAAAGAAGAAAGATAAATGACTTTTCACAGCTAACAACATTGCTTCCTTTCTCTGCTTCTCTGTACAAACATAGTCTCTGCTCAGTGACCCCTCATGTAACACTATTTCTATCATTGCATCAGTCTAGCACAACTTTCTGTAGTTGAATATTTGACTCTTTCTTTCTGTTTCTCCACAGTCAACAAGCACAAGCCTTGGATAGAGACATCGTACCATGGAGTGATCACAGAAAACATGGACACAGTACTGCTGGACCCTCCTTTAGTGGCTCTGGACAAGGACGCCCCGGTCCCATTCGCAGGTACGCAGTTACTCACCAATCTCAGCTGTAGGCCTTGGGATCTGTACGCCTCAGTAGTTGTTGTACTAGTAGTAGTAGTAGTAGTAGTAGTAGTAGTAGCAGTATTAGTAGCAGTAGTAGTAATAGCAGTTGCAGTAGTAGCAGTTGTAATAGCAGAAGTGTGTGAACAAAATAGTAGTAGTGTTAGGGTAGTAGTAGTTATAGCGGTAGTGATAGTAGTAGCAGCAGCATCTGGAATAGTAGTAGTAATTGTATTTGTATTTGTAGTAGTGACAGACGTACTCCTAGACCCTCCTTTAGTGGCTCTGGACACAGATGCCCTGGGCCCATTCGCAGATACACACTTACTCACCAATCACAGCTGTAGGCCTTGGGGTGTGTACGCCTCAGTAGTCCCTCTGCGCAGCAAAAAACTTCCCAACATCAAACAAAACGGATGACACAGCAGTTTTCTGGGCAGCCTGTTTGTCATGGAGACCGGATTCCATTTATCACCCTTAGCGGTGCACAACATTCGAGAATTTATTTTTCAGTGGTTTTTATGATACGGCTCAGACAAAAGGCATACGGCTGAAGTTCTCCAATATATCTGTAATGCAAACTCGTACATGGTATGCAAGGCAGCTCAAGGGGAAAAGAAATGCTTGTATTGTTTGTACATGGGATTTTTGCAGGCACTGTTCTAATTAGATTATAGCATTAGCTCAATAAACAATAATAATATTACATTGGAGGCAGTTACTGGTTGTGAGGCATACAGTACACAGGCCTGTCACAATAACAAATTTTGAAGCATGTTATATTGTGATAAATAATTATTCTGAAAATACTTTATACCACTGACACAAAGCAGGATAATCCCTGTAAACCTATTTTTAAATATACAGTATCATTAAAAGGCATAAGATGCAACAAAGAAATAGCAGAATGTACCAATAATTAGCCACAGAAGTTATTTATTCAACCCTCTACAGCTCAAATCTCATTACATTATTATTACACATGATAAAAATTGAAAACCAAAATATATTGTTCCAGCTGTCATATACTGAATGATGAATCAATATTGTAATTATTATGACAGGCCAACACCTAAACACTTTTTCTTTTGCTCTTTTCCAGCACTTCAGTTTCACCGAGGGGAGTTCATAGTGTGCTCTAGACCAAAGCTTGCAGAATTTCATGAAGAATTCAAATTTCAGAAAGTATGACAAATAGTCTATCATAACAATGATACCAAATTCCAGAAGCATGATAATTTGCTGTAGAAAAATATTGTGATAAATGATAATATTGACATTGACACAATAACAATAAAGTAAGATAATCCCAGGAAGTCCTTTTTAACATGTACAGCAACATTAAAGACAGCAATAAGGAAAATCAGAATGAACTCATTATTAGCCATTCACCGACTTCAACCCTCAACTTTTTATCTCATAATTGTAACAAAAAATAAGGAAAATCTCCCTACTATTTCAACGACAATGTACACACCATAAATATTGAGCCCCAAAATATTGCTCCAGATTCCCCTGAACGATGAGTGGATATAGTAATTATCATGAGAAAGCATAATAGTCTCATCAAAATGCCCAAACTGACTAAAAAACTCATTTTCACAGTTTGACATTGTGGTGATCAGAACTTAAGCCTGACACTGGTTTTTCATGTAAAAGCTTTGAAGCCCCCTCCACTTACGTACTCCAATTATGATTAAACTATTTGTTGTTTTTTACATAGTTGTCATTAGAATTATACATGAATGACAATCCTTTTATTTTCAAATATGAAAAGAAGTGGGAACAAATTATGAGGATGCGACTTTTATTAATCCTCGTCTGTTTTTATCGCTAGTTTGCTTGTGTCTGTCAAATATACTAGAGCTGGCGCTTGTTACGTGGTGGCATATTGACAGAGTTACTTAGCAAATAGCAGAGAAAAGTGTTGTATTTCAACATCCAAACATTACAAGCTGTTGTAATGTCAGCTTTTTCTAAAAATCACATAGAGTGCCGTTCACTGTAATTGGCCCTTATGACAATGCATTTATTTTTATCATCTTGTCAGTTTCAGCATCGGGATACATCTTCCCCTCAGCTCCTGACAGGAATCCATTCAAGGCCCTTGCTAATTGAAGCCATGCGTCATCCCTTTTTCCTCGCTACTGAATTGCCCCATTAATCTGACGGAAAAATTGCTCCCAAAAGTGGCGAAATATATGACTTTCTCCCAGGGCGTTAGCTGTTCATGACAAAGTTAATTTTCAGTCCTGAATTCAAATCTCACCCAGAGGACAAAGCAGTACAGCTTTATCTGGAAGGCACATTAACGCCAATGCATTCTGTGGGAAACAGAGGCTGAGAAACAGAGGCTGACAGGACAGGAGCAGTGGAAATAGCAATAGTAGTAGTAGTAGTAGTAGTAGCAGCAGCAGTAGCAGTATTAGTAGTGGTAGTAATAGTAGCAGCAGTTGTAGTAGCAGTAGTAACATTGTATTGGTTGTATGAACAAAATAGTAGCTGTGTCAGGGTAGTAGTAGTAGTAGTCGTAGTAGCAAAAGTGGCAGTTGTAGTAGCAGCAGCATCTGGAAAAGTAGTAGTAGTTGTATTTATAGTAGTGGCAGTAGCAGCCGCATCTAGAGTATAGTAGTATTAGTAGAAGTGGTCACATTTGGACCACTGGTAGTCGCTCCTTGTCACAGCCTGATCTCATAAGATCTAAAAAGCAGGGCTGGACTGGGAAACCGCCAGGGATACCAGGTGCCACAGTGGCTCACCAGTATCAGTGTGTCCTTAGGCAAGACACTTCACCCACTTTGCCTAGTATGAAAGTGGTGTGTGCGTGAGTGTTGGTGGTGGTCGGGGGTCAGTTTGCCCCAGGGCAGATATGGCTACAGAAGATTCTTACCACCACTCCTGTGTGGAGTGGATGAATAATGCATGAAATAGTAAAACAACGTCTGGAAAAAGCCCTATATGAAACTAATGCTTCAGTATGATGCTGATGATGATGCTGATGCTGCTGCTGATGATGATGATGATGATTATTATTATTATTATTATTATTATTATTATTTGTAGTAGTAGAGTAATAGAAACATCAAAAACAGAGAAAGTATTTATTTTTGCTTTTGTCCAAATTACTACTCGATTGTTTGTATTTTGGAGTAACAATGCGTTTACTTGATTTCTAGCACTTGTTTCTCCTCTGGAACACAAAACACCAAGATTTATTCTCAGTCTGATTTCATATCACAGTTTGCTCTAAAATGATCCTCCCGTGGACCATAAATAAAAGCCGTCTGGTACAATTGTTCTAGTCTTTAACTTTTACTGCTGTGGCTGTTTAAACCAGAGAGGCGTTACACAGTAGTTTACATTTACCCACAGCCATACAATAGAAGAACAAGAACAGGTGTATTAACTGTAGCGTGACATAATTTCTAATCTCCAATGATTTTGTCAGGTGCTCATTTTGTCTGCTAACAATACAAAAACTGCTGGCGACCACGGCAACGCTGACAGTGACAAGGGGGAAGAGAGAGGGGAGAGAGAGAGGAGGAGGGGAGCGTTGCCGTAATTAGACAAAGTATTGGGAGACTCCAAAGCAAACCGAGGGGCTTTTTTGGCAGCTTTACGCTCACCAGCTCATTATGGCAAAATGGCTGCTATTAATCGCGAGGCCTGACAAGCATGGAAAAGTGATATTCAGCTTTTCCTCTCCCCCATGGTTTTCTTTTGTGTATACGTGTGTTTACTTCGACGCTACAGCTATAATTTGCCTTTTTCAGTGCTACGTGTGAGCTGTTTTGTAAATAATGACCGAATAGAAGTGACCTTGGAAACTGTGGATAAGCCAGAATATATATTAGCAAGTTTCTGTCTGCCCGGTATTGTAAAAGCAGTTAACCTTGATTCAATAGAAATATGAGTGCTGTGGAAAAAAGTCTCAATTAGGACTGGCGACTGTTAAAAGTTACATTGATTGTGCTGAAAAAAGTGAAAGCATACTCATTCCAACACATGGTCTTTATTGAACTCCAAATAAATTATTTTTCGCACTGGAAGTTTTCTAGGCGTCAAACACTGAGAAAATCGAATACACACAAATATAAACATACCATGGCCTATAACTGACCTTTCGTTCTCCACTTTAAATAGGAGCACTATTGGTTTCAAATATTTAATGATGTACAAGTCATTAGATATTATAATTACATTTGCAGGTCAGTGATCTTTTATTCATAAAAGAAAAGTGTATCATTGTATCTTTAATTAGACCACATACCTCACCATAGATACTCAACAGTCACCGTGGAAATCTAAAGGTTTGGTGTGGCAGTGAAAAGGAAGCAACCCAAAGCAGAGGTTGGTTCCATGATTAACCACGGGCCTGTTGTCTGGAGAAGGTCAGACGCTGAAATATTGCAGTGGAAGCCGAAGAGTGCGACTTTGCACTGCTGCTGACTGGAGATATTTCTCTCCTTTAAATGTATTTCATTGCTTGCACTATAATGAATGAAACCCAAAGAATAGCTACCAAGGAGACCATCAAAAGACCAGCTCTGTTCCAATTTATCTTCCTTTGGAATTGTCTAGCAGCAGCTTCTCTGCAGTTTGCACAAACCACCCTGACAATTCACCCAAATGGCATTTCCAAATGGGTTTGTTTTGTGTTTTTGCTCCTTCTCTCTCAGCCTTTGTCATTCAAGGATTCTCTTTTTACCACCACAGTCCTATCAAACAGCTATATGTGCAGTACTGCTATTAGCAGTCTAGTTACACAAAGATTGTTGAGCAATTTCCTGTCAGCCCAGTAGGCATATTATATACTAGTACTATACTATACATACAGCATTAGGGCTGTAGTCAACTAAAGAAATTCTTAAAAGTATGATGTGTCTGTGTATCTGACCCAAACTGCACTCTCAAGACACAACTTATGCAAAAAAAAAAAAAACCCTTCCACAAACTTTATTGATTCACAAGAGAAATTATTTGGAAACAGCCTCTCACATATATAATATATTATATATATATATATATATATATATATATATATATATATATATATATATATATATATATATATATATATATATATATATATATATATATATATATATATATATATATATATATATATATATATATATATATATATATATATATATATATATATATATATATATATATATATATATATATATATATATATACATACATACACACACACACACATTTTATTCATTCATTATTTACATATATTGCAGTAGTTGCAATAGTACAGCAGTAGCAATATAGTCACAATTGGAAACTGGCCATTTAACCATACTCTGGTGTAAAACATCTCTGTCTTTTATTATTTTAATTAGACCTATCTACCCTATGATAAATACTATATCAACTTATCATTCAATATATGTTAGAGGGAACAGTCATTTTTGGGGGTCAATATTTACTGTGAATACTTTTTCTTAATACCACTCAGGAACTTTTTGTTTATTTTTCCTGTTCTTCGATTAGATGTCGAGGGTAGAATAAATAACTTCTCTGACTCATTCTAGCCACAAACTAACTACTAAAGAGTTTCTTTTTTTTCAATTTATATTTATAAACCACATAGTACATTTGAAATGTGTTTTGGGGACAATTCTACCTTGAGATTACTGAATTAGTTACATAAATTAGTTTCAATATTATTATTTATCATCTATATATTCTTCAGAAATATATTTTACTTCATTCTGTAAGTTTTTTGTTAGAGGGTCCACTGTCTGCTTGTCTCCATGGAGATGTTGTTACTTTGTCTGGAATGTCTCAGTATGGCATTAACCATATCCCTTTTTCATTTGCCCAGTAACATGTTTTTTTATTGAATTAAGAACTTGCATTCTTAATGTCAGAGGGCTCACCTCTGTGCAGAAGTGTAATGTCATAGTGTGGACCATTCCAGGCAATATATCCAAGGAAAGAAGCTGGTGATTGACCCTCCCACAGAAAAGTTACACAGTGAACCTTTAAAGTCATTGCATTCATAGTTGTGATAGCTGTTTAATTTAGATCAATCAGGCATTCCACATATAACATACTAATACATTCAACTCTTTGTTTCTTTTTTATGCCCACTCTCCCCACCTGACACTGGCCCCGCCCCCTGCCTCTGCTCCACATTTCACTGTGAAGTAAACTACCCACAGTGGACCTAAGTTGAGCATTATACGCTGAGACAGGCATTCGGTAGACAAATGCTCATTGCTGTTCACTGTGATGGCATTCTCTATCCTCTGACCACAAGCAAAGGTGCATGGGCCTCGCTCTGCTCCACCAACCGCCTCTCTCAATCAAATTAGCATGAAGGATGGTGGCAGGGGTGCACGAGAGGAGACGTTTTCATTTGCTTATTCTTTATCTCAAGGCCACAGTCAACAGCCTCTCCATTGATCATGTTATACAACAATACAGTGTGCTGGACTGTTTCACTGCTCAAGACACAGGAAACAACCCTCACTGGCCACAAGGCAGTGAAAGAGGCGGACAAGAGACAGATGGACAATACTAACGTCTGTGTGCGGTGCTTAAAGGGTCTTGTTTTTTTGACAACTACATTCATAACTCTGATTATTTCATATGAATACTTCTTTGTTTACATTCAACCCCTACAAAAAGACTACTCTCTGCTCCACTGAGTAGCTGAGATTTAAGATCGTTACAGCCTGTTAGACACAATTGTCTATTAGGCTATAGTATGGATTAGTAGCCCTCGACACCCAGATACTAATCAATACTAAAAACTACTATTGAAACTAAATACTCATTGTCATTTGATGTATTGATACAGAAAAAACACACAAAAGGACAAAATGGAACTTTCCAGAATAGTTAGTTCCATCTTAAATGGTAACATTAGTGAGTGAATTCTTAAGGGTCTTATATTACACAGAATTGTCTCTTGTGAGCTATAAGCCATGTTATAATGCTGTTACCTCATTAAAAACATACCTAGAGTTGTGTTTAGTTTCATTCCCACATCTTTTATTAGTCTGTCTACCTCTCCAAAGCTCAAAATACCACCTTGTGATGCCATGAAGCAGAAAACTACTGTTACACTAATCTTACAGGTTAACAGCTACTTTTTACCATCCATCCATCCATTTTTGTCCGCTTATCCGGGGCCGGGTCGCGGGGGCAGAAGCCTAAGCAGGGACTCCCAGACTTCCTTCACCCCAGACACGTCCTCCAGCTCCTCCGGGGGGACCCCGAGGCGTTCCCAGGCCAGCTGAGAGACATAGTCCCTCCAGCGTGTCCTGGGTCTTCCCCGTGGCCTCCTCCCGGTGGGACATGCCCGGAACACCTCCCGAGGGAGGCGCCCAGGAGGCATCCGGAACAGATGCCCGAGCCACCTCAACTGGCTCCTCTCGACGTGGAGGAGCAGCGGCTCTACTCCGAGCTCCTCCCGTGTGACTGAGCTCCTCACCCTATTTCTAAGGGAGCGCCCAGCCACCCTGCAGAGGAAACTCATTTCGAGCGCTTGTATCCGCGATCTCGTCCTTTCGGTCACTACCCAGAGCTCATGACCATAGGTGAGAGTAGGAACGAAGACTGACCGGTAAATCGAGAGCTTCGCCTTTCGACTCAGCTCCCTCTTCACCACAACGGTCCGATACAGCGACCGCATCACTGCCGAAACTGCACCGATCCGCCTGTCAATCTCACGTTCCGTCCTTCCCTCACTCGTGAACAAGACCCCGAGATACTTGAACTCCTCCACTTGAGGCAAGTGCACACTGCAGGTCCTGGCTCGATGAAGCCAACAGAACAACATCGTCCGCAAACAGCAGAGATGAAATCCTGTGGTCCCCAAACCGGACAGCCTCCGGACCCTGACTGCGCCTAGAAATTCTGTCCATAAATACAATGAACAGAACCGGTGACAAAGGGCAGCCCTGGCGGAGTCCAACATGCACCGGGAACAGGTCTGACTTACTGCCGGCAATGCGAACACAGCTCCTGCTCCGGTCATACAGGGACCGGACAGCCCTTAGCAAAGGGCCCCGGACCCCATACTCCCAGAGCACCCCCCACAGGACACCACGAGGGACATGGTCGAATGCCTTCTCCAGATCCACAAAACACATGTGGACTGGTTGGGCAAACTCCCATGAACCCTCGAGCACCCGATGGAGAGTGTACTTTTTACCTTTTGTTCAAAATGTGCTATATTTAATTTAATGAAAGTTATATATATATATATATATATATATATACACACATATATATATATATATATATATATATATATATATATATATATATATATATATATATATTTATTTATTGTGGTATTGAAGTTGGTTTTGAGTATTGAATTGAGTTTGAAAATACACTCTACTCTCATGAACCAGTTATTTGGTGCCTTGTAGTTGCATAGCTGTTGTTCTGGGTGTGCAGAGAAGTCATTTTTTAGTTTGGTAATGACACAAAATTGTCAAGTACACAGCAAAAAGTGGAGTGTTAAAACTGACTCTCACAGAGTTAATTTTAACATTTTCTCAGAGTCTATATGAGTCCAACCTGTTCTAAAGTTAATTTAACACTTTTGGAAATGTTAATTAACACTGGACCAAAGTTACTGTTTAACCCCAAAATCAAGAGTTAAATTAACATTTTGAGAGTAAAGGGTTAACACTTTGTAGGGTTATCCTGATTTAGCTAAACAACACACAGAGGTGTTTTATTTTTACACTTAATTTACAGTTATTTTAACATTTTGGAGAGTTGTAACAACACACTGTGAAGTGTAAATTCAGGTACACTGTAAAAAAAAAAACACATTCAGTGCATGCAAAGCCTTTATTTTCTTTAAAACACTGTAAAAGATGAAATTATGTACAAATCATTATCTGAAGACTCTTGGCATGTATCACCGTCCAGCTGTTGTTCGACCTGAACAGTTCTCTGATGTGTTGGGCCTCCTTGAGGATAGTCAACAGGGCTGTCCGGTGGCTGTGGAGTCACTTGCCTTTTCCGCCTTTGGACCGTCTTCAGCCTTGAGATGTACCCTGATCCACCCGCAGCATCATAGAGGTGCTCCTAAAAGTAAATAGGATGTCATACAACTTAATGTTGAATGTTAACAGAATTTACATTGCTTAGAAAGCAAAATAATTCTTACATAGCCTTTCTTGGCATATGGATCTTTGAGAGAAGGAAACGCCATCACAATCCCAAGGGCAGACTGTTCCCGGGTGGCCTTAGAGGGGAAGTTACTGAAACAGGAATTCAACTTATTAGAGACGTTAAGAATAATTTATTCAATTTTGTGAACAAACATAGAAACATACCCATGGTGTTGAATCATGTGAGAAACCAGTATATTAACCAACTTCCTTCTTGTAGTATGACTTAGGGTTTCTGTTGTTTGTTATTCCTTTAGCACTTCTTCACCACCACCTTTTTCACTTAAACCTGCTTCTATTATCTGTCAAAAAGAGAAACATATGTTACCAAGAGCTACAACATACAACATACACCAGACAGACACCAATTTGGCAAAAAAAAAAAAGATTTAAAAGCTTACTTAAAATATGCAGGATAGAATACTGAAGAGCTAAAAGACCATGGGTTATAGTTACGTCTGCTAGCAATTTCTTTGATAAAGAATTCAACCTATACAGTTATAATTGTAATTCTAACTAGTGAAGAAAATAAAAATATTGTCTATATAGTTTAAATCAAATTGTACTTACCAAAAAGAGCTGCATGTAAAAGTGAAAAATCCACTGTGTCTGTGTCTGGTTCAAACTGGTTCAAACTGGTCTTCTGTGGCGGGAATTTGAAGTGGTGGGTGGGCGGTGCTGAGTTAACACTCGGGGAAGTTGAAATAACACTAGCAGACGTTGAATTAACACTAGGGGAAGTTGAATTAACACTAGGGGAAGTTGAATTAACTTCAACCATATCAACTCTAGCAAATAACCCCAACTCTAACTCCCATTTAACTTTCAAATAGTTAAAATAACACTTTCTGTGTTAAAAACAACTCTGAAATATTTTACCTTGAAATTTTAACTCTCCAGTTTTTGCTGTGTATGAATTATGGCACCTTACATTTTAATTGTGTATTTGAGGAAAAGTCAGTCTACCGAAAGAGATTGTTCATGTTTTTCAGCTAATGTAACTAAAGAATAAGAAAAACTGCACAGTTGAAGAGACAGTTCATTAGCACATGTTCAAAAGCACCATTTCTCTCTTATTAAACACTCTCTCAGATTTAAGTGTCCATACATTATTCACAATGTCTGTCTTAGTTATTTGCTGCTGTGAAAGACAAGTATTCTAATTTAAATCATTCGAAACACAATGCTACAATGTCAGAAATATTACTGCTTTAGACATATTTAATAGTACATTCAGTTTATATTGATCAATTGGATTCCTCTCCCCTCCAGTTTTGACAAAAACGTGATATAAAAATATCTCTTACCCCTATTATCTTTATATTCAGGCCTCCTGTATTGGCAGTGTAGTAAATGAACACCTTGTCGTTATGAGTTTTTCTTTCCAAATTCATTCACTGTGTTACCAGTTGTGTGTGAGTACTACTGGACGCACCAAGGTGACAGAAACACAGCTGCTAATTAAACTCCATCTTCCAACAAAGCAGAGCGCACTTCAAAGGTGGGAAGCATTACAAAAAGAGGAGAAGATGAAAGTAAGTGAGAGAAAGAGACGTAGACCAGAAATGGGACTGTGAGAATGGATCATCAAAGACAAACAAGAGGCTTTGGAATGGACCTTCAAAACACATGCATTAAACAGGGAAACATTCCACCTCACTCATTGGATGGAAAAACCTCTTTGCCTTTGGTCAATGAAAAATGAAATGTGCGAAATAGTGAAATAAAAACACCAAGAACATGTAGAGTGGGTTAATATGAACATTTTAAGACCAAAATGATGAGGCTCACTGCAGCAGTCTATGACCCCAGTCACGTTTTGAGGTATTAAAAAAACTGTAGCTTTTTAAAAATGTAATTAAAATCACAATACAAACCCAAATCCACACATAAGTAATCAACATTAAAATAAAAGAGCGAAGTCATTTTAGATTCAAACACAGTCAAAATAGAGGCTTGTGTCACATCTTCAGGGGAACTGTTCCAGATTTTAGCTGCATAAAACTGAACTGCTGATGTTGCTGTGTGAAGAAAGGTCAATACAGTTGTTAATTGTTCTTTACACCTTCTTGGCTCTTGGATTCAATATCAGTCAAAACTACCTATAAATTTGCAGCCCCAATACCTTTTTTTAATTTGGAAGATTGTGTTTGAAAAATCCATGTTGAGAGGTCAAAGTCTGATTGGACAAAAACAGAACAAGCCTACTTTAAGATTTGGAATGGGTCCTGTGCTCCTGACAGGGTGGCCCAGCAACATTATTACCAGTTACGCATATTTTAATTTCAATTTGTAGAGCCCAGCATTAAATCGACAATAGCCTTGCACAACTTCACAACACTGTTAATTTAAAGGACCCATAATACATTATTTTCTGATCAATGTTATAATGTTTCATCCAAACCATACCTGGATTTGTGTTTTGGTTCATTCACACATGTTTAACACACAAATCCTGCATATTTAGGGTGAGTTCTACTCTCAAACAGAAAACTCTCATACAGGCATGCTCCACTGTGTTTTTAAACTCCATACACCTTCTCTAGAATCTATTTATTTCAGCCATAGACAGACCAACATAAAAGGTAGCTGAAAATTACAGCTTCATGATCATTTTGGAGCATTTTGAGCTTTGAAGATGTAGAAGAACTAATAAAAAGTTACTCAAACATGTGTGAATGAAACAAAACACAGCATTATAACACTGGTTAAATCTCACAAGAATCAATTTAGCTTAATATAGCCCCTCTAACCAACAGAAGGTTAGAAAATCATTGCTCGGTAAAAGACCAGCAGGCAAGCTTATACTACATATGGAGGACATTTAGATTTCTCTTGGCAGTGGAATTAGTATCAATAAAAGCTAAAGGACCCCTCTTTGCCTTTGCTTTTGCTCCTTCCTGCTGCTGTACTTCGAGTGCTTGTCTGAGTCCAGGGCTGTGAAGTGTCACACTGTCTGAATTGATATGTGCAGTTTTACCGTAGGGCTGAGGTCCATACTGCTGTCTCAGTGTGTTTGGACTGATGCTGACTCCTGTCGTCCTCTCATACTCTTTCATCCTCTCCTCCTCTCCTTCACAGTCTGCTCGTCACTTCCTCTGTCCTCATTTGAACTGCTGCTATAAGCCTAAAACAATAGCATTATCTCATTACGATTCATAAAGTTGTTTGTCGCGTATTAGTGATTCTCATCTCGTTTGACCTGCTGTCTGACCCGAGCTATGCATTCCACTTGGGTAATAAGGTCTGGACTCCAGCCATTTCAATATACAGTACAGGGCAGTATACTTCTCTGTTGTTTACTTCTTATGTATACATCTCGTTTTTAGATACAGCACAGGTCTTTAATGCACCATTGTTATGATTTGTAGGTCAGATGGTCTTTAGCTTGTTGAACACATATATAAGATATGCAAATATTCTTTCTGTTGCAAATATAATGTAATACAGAATGTTGTGCAAATAACTGAAGTACCCTGAGTACGAAGAGGACATTTATCAGCGTGGGACATTGTGGTAGTGCTCTGTATTCCATTGTTAAGACCAAAATGGAGATGCCCTTGGTATAGCAGTAAAATTGAAAATATTATTAAGTATTGAAAGAAAAAGTAGTAAAGTGCCTACTGGGTATTTTACATTTTTTTTACTAATTATTTTTTAAATGTCCTATTTTACACAGAATATTGTGAGCTATAAGTCATGTTATAATGCTGTAACCCTCTCAAAAACATAGCTGGAATTTTGTTTCATTCACACATAGTTGAGTAATTCTCTATTATTAAAATGTTCTGTTCCACCCTGTGATGTCAGTTAGTGTTAGTTTTTAAGTTGACAGCTACCTTTTACCATTAGTTCAATAGAGACTGAAATTCTTCAGATGATTCTAGTGAAGGTGTGTGGAGTTTAAATACACAGTGGAGCACTTCCTGTATTACCACATGACATCACAAGCTGGAGCAGAGCGTTTTCAGTTTGAGAGAAGAGCTGAGCCTAAATATGCAGGATTTGTGTGTTAAATGTTTCTGATGAGGAAACAACATTAGAACATAGATCAGAAATTAACATAATATGGGCGATTTAACAGCAACAGTGATTCATCACTGATTTGTTCTGTGTACTAACATACAAGGCCGCTATTACATATTTACTAGACCTTGTAATGTAAAGATGAATGCTTTTACATTGCGGCTCGGTTTGTAAAAAAGGGTTCAAAATAATCCTTTGAACAAACTGAAATCATCTAATGCCTCAGTGCTGCATACGGTGTTATGAAATTAGCAAACAAGCTCTAAAATGGGCTCTGACACTTGGGACCTATACTTTCCTGGCTCACATTGTAAAGCAGACACGTTTTTCTGAGGCTGATCCCTCGGCTGATCCACTGCTGCGCCCGGCTAATTACATCCATATAAGATAGTGGGAGTAATTATACGTACGGTAATGCTCCACTGCAGGTTCACCATCAATACATAGTCAAACAACCTCTTAGCCTCAAATTGATTACACTCAGGGCCTATAGTTACTTCCCCTATTACCCACAATGCACCCCTTCACTTCAGTGATTCTGATGCGTTCATTTCAAAAAGCGGTTTTAGTTCTCTTTCGCTTTCATTGTGTATGGACTTCATTATGACCTAGTTAATGCTAATGTTTTTTCAAGGGTTATTTGTTTATTTGTTTATTTTTTCATTCATAAAGTATAAAAAGGCATCAACAGTGTCACAACATCAAACATACAAGAAATGAACAAAAAGGAGCAGAAAGAAGATTCATCTTATGTTATCTGCCCCCTTTTCCAGACAAAACATCAACACCAATAGTTACTTTAAAATATTTAAAATCAGTACATTTCAGTTCAGGCACAATTATGAATCAATTGGAAACAGAAATCTTCACTATTATGCACAAAAAACTTTGTTTCCTTTTTTCATACACACACATTACATTGCATTTTATGTGTTATAAATGTCATTATTGTACTTGATTCTTTTATATCTTCGTCAAGACTATTCCATAAGTTAACTTCTTTCACAGCAATGCTTCGCTCCATAACCTTGGTTCTGAAACAGTTTTTTTTTTTTTTTTTTTTTAAATGTAAGTTCCTTTTAAATTGTGATGGCTTGTTCTCATATCAAAGTCTTTGAATATTCACAGGTACCTCATTGCACTTTGCTTTACTTTTACTTTACTTTGAGGATACTTAAGTCAACAATATCATGCATTTTCATCACTTGGATTGGATGGCTCTCAGCAATGACTGTTGGTGATAATTCTCAAGGCCCTTTTTTGTAAAATAAATAATGGCTGTAGGTAAGTTTTACATGTTGATCTCCAGATTTCTACACAGTACATTATCATTTTGTTTTTGAAAATATTATGTCAGAAGCTTAAATTGAAGGTGCAATGTGTAACTTTCTATTAGAGGGCATGCTACCTACTCATCACCATGGTGATGTTGTTGCTTTGCCTCTAATGTTCCACTGTATGCCATTAGACTTATCTATATCTCCTTGGAGACAAGCAGGTAGCACCGCCAGGCCAAATAAGTATCTGTAAGTAACTGTTTTTCAACATTTAGGTATTTTTGAGCAATAAATGCACCTGTAGAATATGCTAAAGAGTTTGTTAAATCATTATAGAAAGAAATAACATCTCCGTGAAGACAGTCAGGCAGTTAAAATAGTGCACCTACTGTCATGTTCTTATTTCCAAATGCGATAACACGCTCTTAAATCTTCCCTACAATAAACTCGAGTTACATTCAGTTATTCAAATACTGAAACATTTACCTTGAGTCACTGACCTAGTTTTACCAGCTTCTCTCTGTATTTAACAGAATAATTTGTAATTCTTTTTTTCCATTTTGGTTCAGTTTACCTTTAATCTGACAAAAAAACTAAAAACAAAACCACAAGCGGATCGAAAAGTTGGATTTTCAAAGAAGAAGTATCTAAAAACATATTTCTAAAACTCAGACGACATTTTCCTTGCTTATTTAGTTGTTATATTGTAATAGCTGGAGAGATAGTGGAGTACCTAGAAGTGCTGACTCCATTCAAGGATGGAGTTGTGACCCCTGGCCTTGGCGTGAGCACAAATCACTTAATGAAATGTGCAGTGAAAGGCAACACAGAGTAACCCGGTGATTCTGTGTCTTCTGCTGATTTTTCCTTTGCGTCTGACAGAATGGTGACAGTTCTTCACTAGCCTGACGGGCCAATTAGACCCTCATTTGCATATAGCCTCCGCTCCACTGGCCTTGTTCATATGGGCAGAAAATAGGATGATCTGCCTTTTGGACCTGTGTACTACATCAGCAGCAGAGGAGCCATAACTTTTTAGCTCCACTGTCCTCGACCTCTCAGTAATAATGAGTCAGGAGCAAGGTAATGGTGATGGCCAGACACTTATGTATTATACAGCAAGGTTACCAGTCCCCACAATGGATTTTTGTCAGCAGAATCAGCTTGTTTCCTGAGTTTGACGGCAGGCTGCTTCACTCAGCATAGGACTAGCTATTGAATACATTTTGATTGACAATTAATCATGTCTAATCATCAATTATATATTTTTTTCCACAAGCATACTTAAAGTTGGTTTCATTGGTTTCATTCACACATGTTTAACACACAAATCCTGTGTATTAAGGCTCAGTTCTTTTCTCTAACAGAAAAAAACCTCGTTCTTCTGTTGCACACACCTTCACTAGAATCATTTGGATGATTTCAGCCCTGGAATTGCCAATCTCGACTGAACAAAAGGTAAAAGGTAACTGCTAAATTGAAAACTACCACTGAGATCACAAGGTGGAACAGAAGATTTTAAGCTTTGGAGTTGTAGACAGACTAATAATAAATGGTTACTCAAACATGTATGAATGAAACAAAACACAACTCCAGGTATGTTTTTAATGAAGTAAAAACAATATAACATGGTTCAACTTCACAACAAATAATTCTGTGCAATATAGGACATATAAAAATACATCACTGTGCTCTTTTGTAAAGATTTTCATGCTGGGTTGGATAATTAATTATGTCCCTTTTCCCTACCTTGTAAATTAAATCAAATAAAAACAAAAAAATCTAAACATAAAAGAAAGGTTGCAAAGATCTACATAACTTAAAAAATCCAGTCTACTGGTTAAAAGCAGTAAACGGAATACTAGGACCTACTCTTACTGTATAATGAAGTAAACACATTGTTCATATTGACAATCTGCACACATCCCGTTCTCTACACTGACAGCATTCCCAAATTCTCCCACTTAACTATTGTTTTTTTGAAATTCTCTTTGCAGAAACTGTCCAACACCTGTGTTTCAGCAGCCCTGAATTTTAACAACATCTGAAAAAGCTATAATGAAAATCCACACACATCGGCTTGCTCCACTTTCTCTGTTTACCAGTCTAAATCTTGTACTGCTACAGACTAAATTAGATTGCATCCTCGTTGTGCAGCTTAATGAGATGTCTGAGCTCACCCACTGCCTGCAACCTTAAGGCAGATCAGGCTGAGCAGGACTTCGGGTCTCCTGGGTCAATTATGGTGGCGTAATGATTGTAACTGGCTAATTTTCAGCCCATTACCCTATTTCATGTCTCGTGCAGCAGGTTGTAATTCAGTAGAAAGTGAGTAATGGAGCTAGTGGCTTTGGGTGATAGATGGTGTCCGTGGCCGGGAAAGAGGCGCTTTGTCATTAATAGTCTTTAAGAATGAGCTGTCATAAGGCCAAGCTGCACCAGGACACTGTAGAGGTCAGGGCTGTATAAGAGGGAGATGTACCGGGGGTGGTGGACACGGGCACAGCTGTTTGAGGAAATACAGATTGGGAATGAAGCGAATTGTGAAACTCTGTGACATTCAGTGTGCTGACGTTAGAGGTGGGCAGATTAGGGAAATATTGTAAATTTTGTGAATGTTGTTTTCAGGGAAGCACGATCTAATACTGGCATCTGATATCAGCACCAATACTGAAAAATTTTCTGGGGCAGATATCAGCTTCCAAATATCAGTTCAGTTGATATCCTGGTTGGGCATATAAAATAACGGTAACACTTTAGCTTAGGGAGCACATATTAATGGCTAGCTAATAGTAAAATGCACAATAAGCGCCTATTTACATCTTTGTTAGTATTTATAAAGTACATTCAATGTTTTTTTGTCTAAAGCTTTATTTTGCAAGTATTATGCCATGAACTATTTTCTTCCCATTGCGGTAGTAGGGATTACAATAGAGGTTTCTCTACTTACACTGAAATATCAATAAGCATTAATAAGTGCTTGATAAACACCAACTAACTAACTAAGTAACAGCTAATTAGCATACCAATTGGCACTTAGTTAGTGATTAATATGTGGCCCTAAACTTAAGTGTCACCAAAATAATGTAATAAGACTATTTTGCTGTTCTTAATCAGCCCAGAAAGTTTCTTATTTATAAAGGGACAGCACACATTAATTGACGTTTAAAATATAAATATGTAAAGATTATAGTCAACGTGGCTAATTTCCATCTTCAGTTCCTTGGCAGGTTGATCTACAATCTACTAATCTACAGGGCAGGGAAAAGTACAGCAGCAGTCACATAAAAGTACATGTAACCATGCACACTTACTATACATATCATTTTTGACAATTCTTAGAAGTCAAAAGTTAAACCAATAACCCTTCAATCTAAAACTGTAATTTTGTTAAACATGGTGACATATGAAGTTTTACTTACACAAAGCTGTTCTGCAGTTACCTGAGAGATAAATAATAGCAACAGAACACATTTGGATAAGTTTTGTCTTATTTTTGTTTTAAGAAAATAAGTGCTGTTTTCAGTCACTGGTATGTGTTGACATCGATATCCGCTGATACTTAAAGCTATAGTATCATAATCGGAATCAGAACTGGAAAAGCTGGATCAGTGCATCCGTAGTTATTTTGAAGATATGCAACATTTTAGTACTGGGAATATAATTTATTCTATAATGCATCTAAATAAAGTATAAAGTATAAAGTGATATTTTTGGGATTTCTTAGATTTATATATTATATAGTCAGAATATTGTTATTGGGATACTCTCCAAAACAATCTGTATCTTATGGTGTATGTTGGCCTTATGACCTTTGCTCTATTTCAGTGTAACAAAGATGAAAAAACACTAATAATCTGAATGCTTTTGAATATGACTATGATGATAGAAGTTTTTACCAATGCCAACATTGACTTATACCTTTTAATTATTAGCCTGTTTGTTGAATCATGCCTTCCCTATCCATGTGTAATATCAGCTTTTCTTCCTTGCTTCTTCCTTCTTTTAAAGCATAAAGGAGAAAATCAGCTTTGTCAACTGAACAAAAGTTTTTTGATCTAATAAGTTTCGCAACTCATCCAACTTGCCTCTTCAGTTCAGACAGAAATGAATTTCTCCTTTGCGATGGATCCTACCTGGATGACTGAGGAATTACATGAACATTTTTTGATAAATACTAACCAAAACAAACTAAAGTTGGGATTTCTGAGAGCTCTGTTGATGGTTGATAGTTGGCCACTTGCTTCAGTCACCTTCTGAAGTCCTCATCTTTCACTAGTCATAAAATGTGGTACTATACGCTATTAGGATGTTACAGTTAGCCATGATAGTAGTAGTACACATAAAGTGAGCTGGAGCTGAGAGGAGGCTATGGTGACCTAGGAAGGAAACAGCCCTAAATGAAAGATGTTATTGGCCTCATGAATGCTAATATCATGGCACTGTCACAGGTGAATGCTGCGTTTCTCCACCTGCTTGTACAGAAGATTCCATGTGTTATTTGTTCGAGGCCTTCTGACCATGTGGCATTTCATCTCGCCTGCAGTGGACCATCTTGGACAAAGCGTGAACTGCCAGAACATTTGAAAGGCAATTTTGAATGAGTGACAGTGTAATAGATGGGGACAGAATAGGCCATCACTCAAGAGTTGAACTGTGCCAAGTCCCACTAGAGGCTCCCATGTACTTAGAGCCTGTGTCGCTCTACTGTGAATGACTGCGCTGCTCCAGGCTCAGCTCTGCCCCAGGAAATAACCTACCCCGAACACACTGATTCAATGTCAGCTAAATATTTTGAACGTCACATCACCTCAGACTGGTGGAGAAAAGTTTTTTTCAAGCAGGTTTCCTCTAGAAGAAAGAGACGACTTAGAGTGGAAAAGGGAGATCATAGAAGAGAACTGATATAAATGCCGACGATATTTGATTTTTTTCATTGAATTCAAGTTCAGACTTTTCTGGCTTTAGACTCTTTCCAATTGACTTAGAATGATGTTAACCTTTTGTACTCACTGTTGATGCTTAATAAAAAATATTACACAGGATGCTTGAAGATCCTATATTACACAAAATACATTCTTGTGAGACCCGAGTTGTGTTTTGTTTCATTCACACTGATTTGAGTAATCCTTGTTTATTAGCGTTTCTACATTCTCAAAGCTCAAAATACCATGTTCCTGCTACTTTTTACCTTGAGTTCAATAGATATCAGAAATTCCAGGGTTGAAATAATCCAAATGATTCTAGTGAAGGTGTATGGAGCTTAAAAACACAGTGGAGCACGTCCTGGTTTGCCACATGACATCACAAGGTGTAACAGAGTGTTTTCCATTTGGGAAAAAAAACTAAATATCCAGAATTTGTGTGTTAAACATGTGTGGGTGAAACAAAACATAACTTCAGGTGTTTTTATTTTTTTAATTTTTTATAAGGAAACAACATTGTAACAGATCAGAAAATAGCTTAATATGGGCCCTTTAACATCTGGACCAGTGTTGAAAAGCAAAAGTGTTGCTCCTTGGTGGTTTCCAAAGGAAGAAACTGTGAACCATGAGGGCTGAGTCAGGTGGAAATGATGAAGTAAGTGGTGGATGGTCATGTGATCAGTGCACTTACACGACCCCTGAGCTGGTTCCAACTTCTGAGAAATGCTCTCACTTTTGAATGCCTATGTACTTTTATAACTGTGCTATGGACATTATGATTGACAGTTACAAAGTGCCTGTTAAATATGTTTAATGTCAGTTTATTATTTGAATTTTTTATGACTGTATTACATTTAAAGGGCTCACGTTATGCTATTTTCAGATCTGTTATAATGTTGTTCCTCATCACAAAAATACATTTTGCATATAGTTTTGTTTTGTTTAATTCACACGTGTCAAATCCTGTATATTTTCTTCTTGTCTGTTTCTTTGTGGTGCCGTGTGGTAATACAGGAAGTGTTTTTAAACTCCATACACCTTGACTACAATTGTTTGGATGATTACAGCTCTGGAACTGCCGATCTCTACTCTTACTAAAGGTAAAAAGTGGCTGTTAACTTAAAAACTACCACTTCATGACATCACAAGGTGGAACAGAGCATTTTGAGCTTTGGAGATGTAGACAGACTAATAATAAAGGATTACTCAAACATGTGCGGGTATGTTTTTGATGAGGTACCATGATGAGGTACCAACATTCTAAAGGAACTAAAAGCTCGTAATAATCTGTTTTGTGTAATATAAGACCTTTAAAAATATAAACTAAGCGTAAGACATTATCAGTGTAGTGCTTTGAACGTTTAACAGTACACAATTAAAACAAGGAGATGTGTTTTATTCTGTCCACTCTTTGACATCATTGTTATTCTCCAGCAGCAGTTGCGTTCCTCCTGTGAGCAGCTCTTTGTATGTGCTAATTGTTGAATGGAGACTGAGGGAGAGAAAAGCACCTTTATCTGTGTCCCCCGTGCGCCCGCTGCCCTTCTCAGACCTTCCATTGACCTTTCAGTAACATTTAACACATTCACAATAAAGAGATGTGTTGATGAGGTTAGCGCTCTGCTTGTCCCCGTAGAGGTCGTAGATTCTGCTAAAAACCTGTCTATCCTTGTTAGTTACAGCCATGCTATTGTCCAGAGTTGGCAAAAGCAGAGGTGGGGACTTGCAAGTTGTGACTTGGACTCGAGTCAGACTTGAGTCACTATCCCTTTAATGCCAAATGCATCAAATGAACACTTAATCTGTTGAAGCAAGTTATAGTTACATAATTTTTTGCATTTTAGTATGTAGTAAAATTGTATAAAGGTTGTGTTCAAATTTGATACTGCAGTTAAAAAGTGGAATTTGGTAGTAAATCTCTCAATTGTCATTATCTTTCTTTTCTTGGTGCTATATGTATTATATTGATGATTGTGTATCATAAAAATGTTTTTGTCAACACAAATTACAGATTGAAATGTTATGTTTACAACAAATAATTGCACTTGAAAAATGTATGTACCTATATTTCTTTAGATGGCTAAATGGTACAGTATTGAAGATGTCCTAAGCTTTCTTGATGGCAATTCAAGCGACATAGAGGAGTTGATGTTTGCAGATGATGAAGTGTTGGATAAAGATTGGACCTCTAATGCAGATTATGATGAAGAGAACTCTAGTACTGGTGGTAGCAATGAGGACGATAAAACTCCTGATGATGGGCTTGAAGAGGAAAAGGAAGGTCTTATAATGTCACAGGCAACAAAACAGTGTGGTAGAAGCAAAATAAAAAGAAAAAAGAAGAAGAGAAAGGCACATACAGATGCTGATAACAGTGATGACCAGATTAGCACAGAAGAGGGAGGTCCAACAGTAACACAGGCCAAAAGAACAAATAATAGCAAGGAGAAAGGCAGAATTTGACCCTCCAGATCAGGGGTGTCAAACTCAAATTCACAGAGAGCCAAAATTCAAAACTGGGATAAAGTCATGGGCCAAACTAAATATTTACTGAAACATTTCAACAACATCTGCATGTTTTCTTTTCTTTCAAGATATGTAATGTTAACCTTTTCTAATTAAAATAAATGTTTAATAACAGTTTTTCTTAAACATTGAATCCAGAACAAGCATAATATAAAATAATAACAAAATTTTAAATAAATAATGTCTCTATAGCCTATCTGTAGCTGGCGGGCAGCTCTAATACATATATAAATATAATTAGATCGTGGGCCAAATTTGGCCCTTGGGCCTGAGTTTGACATGTCTGCTCCAGATGTTCCATTTATTGACAGTGCTGATGAAGGTATCAAAGAAAAGTGTGAGTTTAGCAGTAGCAATTTGGAAAAAATAAGAGGCCGATGTTCTTGTTATATTGTCTGAACTACTGTTTTCATGCCTACTAACAGTAGTAGGCATGAAAACAGCATAATACAAGAAAAAGTTACTGGAAGAGGAAGCAGTATGGAAAAATAAGAGACCAACATTCTTTACAGCTTTAGCTGGGTTTTCAAGCTTATCACTGTTCATAATAAAAGAGAAAACAAAAAAGAGGCCTAAAAGAGGCCTGCTTTTGCTGTACTGTCAGAACTTCATGTAATGGCCAATGTATCACTTACACTACAAATGGAAAAACCTATACGCAAATAATTTTTTTGTAATTATTTATTCATTTATTTTATTCAAATTTTGTGAAAGGGCCAATAAAGGTTCCAGATTCAATAAATCAGAATTTTCTGTCCACTATTTCTAGGGTCAGGCATTACAGGGATATTTTTAGGAGACTTGACTTGATAAAATGGACTAAGACTTGGGAATTGATTTAGACTTGAAGGTCAGTGACTTTGGATTACATTTGAATTTTTTTTGTTCTGACTATAATGATTCACGCTAAGATCTTGTCAATACATTTAAAAAGGATATATATATATATATATATATATATATATATATATATATATATATATATATATATATATATATATATATATATATATATACAAACTACACACATCACAGAATGTAGGAACCAAACAACATACAAGATACAAGACAAACATTAAGATCATAGAATACATACAAATAAGGACAAAGGTGACAGGGGCTGGTGACAGTATGGACATTATGTGTGTGTGTTTGTGTGTGTTTGTATACTCTATATACTCATATATAAATATACCATGACTTTTTAAGTACAATTTATCTTAAAATATATATACATGAAAAATTGCTATAATCTAAGTTATATACTATGGTTTAAAGACTTGAAAAGACTTGAAGCTCAAAGCAGATGACTTGGATTTGACTTGGACTTATGGGCCAGTGACTCAAGACTTGACTTGCCTGTATTTGACTTGTTACTTCACTCGGAATTGAGGTCAAAGACTTGAGACTTACTTGAGACTTGCAAAACAAAGACTTGGTACCACCTCTGGCAAAAGTATTGAAAATCTAATACATAATGATGCTTAAACTAGTATCAAAACTAGATACTCATTTGAGCGAGTATCTGTTCTCAAAAATTCACTTGTAACTTAAGTTGGTGACATCACATGCTTGTTTTTAAGGAAATGACCAAGGGTAATACCAAGTTGTGAGTTTACATTCCACCAGAAAAATTACACAGTGCACCTTTAATGATGAAAATGACTAAATGTCTAAATAAAGAGTATTTTTTACTATCATCATAATAACATAATTGGTAGTGAGTATCATATCTACTCCATAGTATGGAAATCCAATTTGAAATTGTGTTATTGTGACAACACTAGACCAGTGCCAAGCAAACAAGCCCTCATGGAACTATTATGTCAAATTCACATATTATTAATATTTCCAAACTGCTTTTCTCACTCTGACTCTCCACTGATGTTTTAATACGCACTTATGTTCAGCCCTGCCATTTTGTTGTCTGCCATACACATAACAAAAGCAGGTACGACAGCTTTGTGTTTGCCAGGCTAAATCCATTCGTACACACAAAAGCTGGCTGCAATCATCCATTTTCACAGAGATTTATTTCAGCCAATCTGTGTAAATGGATAACAGCGCTTGCTCTCAAAAAAAAAAAAAAAAAAAATAGACAACTTCACATTTAGTCAGCTTACAAATGATCAAACATGACGGAGACTTGTGCGTGAGCTATTGCCTGCCTCCCGTTATGACAAACTTAAGTAGCGCGCTGAGATCAATGAGAGATGACAGATTAGGTTGTCTTCACCTCAGCAGCGAATCAGAAATCACCGCTCATTACCGCTCCTGGAGATGTTTTCTGTGATTTTTTTTCCCATGCACCCTCTCGCCCATCTGGCTGACACTTAAAGCAATGTCAATTTAATAAGACGTTAGCATGCAAAAAGGTCTCCGGGGACTTGGAAATGCCACCTGTGAGACTTCTCTGATGTTGTGTTGTTTGAACTCAAGCTAAAGATAACATCTATAATGCATAATGTCTACTTAATGATGTAGCTGTTCACTCAAGTGGAGAAGTGGGTGAGTGAAATGGTCAGTGTACTCACTTGACTCTAGTGTGCAGTTTTGAATTCCTCTTAGCCTTTGATGAGAAAAAATACTGCAGAAAAATGTATTCACTTACAGAATACTCAATACCTGCATTAAATGTATTTTGTAATGTATTCTGATACATGGTCTAATCAGAGTATTGTATTCTGAATACTTAAAATACTTTCACACAGAGTTGCATATAAATTATAGTTATATATAGTTAAAGACTCAACATAGGATTGAGTCTGTTAATACTGCCTTCTGTAGTGCTGGTTTATGCTTGTTGTTTCCTTACCATTGCTGGTATGTGCTGTCCAATACCATTGTTGGTATCTTTAACTTTCCTTACCATTGTTGGTATCCTTATGTATTATTGCAGTACAGTTATGTTACCAATCTTTAACAGTGACCCTTTGGCTGCACTTGTAAATAGTTCATATAGTTTAATGTAAAATGTCTGAAAAATTCGAAAGAAAGCTCTTTGTGTTAGGTTTTTCTGCATTTCCTATCTCTATTTAGAGAAGAAAAACTTTTCTATTTTTTCACTGATTCTGTGCAGTTTGAAGCCTAAATTATGTGATCAAGTACTGCAATGTGTTCCTTTAATTTTAAATTGCTATATTCTGAATACCACCAAATGAAAAAGTAACTGTACTAGAATACTGTAACTTAGAATTAGTATTCATGTATTCTCGATACATGTATTCAGTTTCTTCCCAACACAGCTTTGTCCATAATTGTATCCACCCTTTATACATTGTGATTGCAAGTTTTCTGATGTCTTCTAAGCTTTTCGGTTTGATGACATAATGATGATGTGTCAGCTGGCTTATTAGCTACACAATGGCCTGTATTCATGTACATACACTGTATTGTTTGTACGATTGGAGTGACTGATGGTTTTCACAGCTCACATCATGTCCTCTTTTGTGGCCAAGCTCTAACAGGTTGTACATTGAGCGTTGACATTTCTCGCTCCCAGGCTCATGGCGGCTCCCTGCTGCAGCTGGCTCTTGGTGATTATCCCTGAACCGTGGCCACCTGCGTCCACACGCCGCAGGTTCAAACTGCGAGCACAAAGAGAAGTATTGTATGGATATTCGACGGATTTGAGTGAGAAATGACAAATGGCTTCAAATCACTACAAAAGACCCAGAGATCACTGTGTCGTTTTAGGCAGTACTGTAGACATATTAGAGAAAAGTCGGTAGATACTGGCTTCTTCTCTGACTGTAAAACCATGGTAAAAGTAATCTAGTTGATCCTCTTGCCCTGAACAGAATGACTGTGAGAGTATACACCATGTTCAAATGGGAGTATTCCACTTCAGATCGTTCAAGAGTCACCATAGATTTTGAATTGATTATTCTGAAACAAATATCTGTAATTCATGAATCAAATCTTGGACCAATATACATTTTTGGTTTTGCACAGAAGCATTAGGTGTATGGAAAATTTGAAGTTTGAAGTGAATATGAATGACTATTGAGCTAACTCAACTCTTACTACTATTAACAAAGTATAAGAGCAAGATAGACATACTTACTATAATTTAATTTACAATGATGTGCTATCTCTTTTTAAAATAAATTTGAATCTAATTTAATTTCATAATACTCGGCTAATACTAGCATATAAATTTTAAATACAGTACAGTGGGTTAAATTGCTACTAAAACCTCTCCACCACCTTTAAAATCTCAATTAATCCTAATTAATATTAATAGTATCATTAAAGCAGCTTTGCTATATATAGTCCTCAGTAATGAATCCCCAGTGCTGGCGACATCACCTCTTCTCTGTTTTATGAAGCACAGCCTGTTTCATACCTGTTTTCTTTTCCCATCCCACACTGTAAAATTCAAAGAGGCATTTCCCTGTGAACCGGTGACCCTCTGAGACTGCGAGCTGTCAGCTGTGGAAAGAGGCGTATGACGGACGAATAGAGAAATACGCGCAAGATAGACAGGAGAAGAAGAGTTAGTGAAGCATGTCGAGGGCGAGTACCATCTTCTCGAAAACGTCTGGGAAAAATACATAAATCACATTTGATTAACAGAGATATAGTTTATAATGTAATATTGATGTAGCATGTCTGAGTGTGTTAGCAGCAGGGTGTCTTAAATATAAGCGCATGCGTTGTGTGGTGAGATGTTGACCCAGGATTTGATGTTAACAGCTGAATAATTGCTTACTGAGGGGAAAGTGTCTGCAGACGATGAGGAGGTGAAGGTGAACCAAGGAAAAGGTTAAGAAAACCGTGCTGATAATTTTACCAGCATACGTTAGTCTGCTTATCTCTGTGTGGTTCTGGCCCTGCAGCTGCTCCTGTCTGCTCCTCCGACCACTTAGATTTAGACCCACTGTTGCTCTCATCACATCATATGATAAAGTGGACCTATTTCTACAAGCTACAGACAAAACCTGTGAGGCATAGCTAAAGGCAATTAATGCAGGCTGTCACACAACTCAAACTCAGAATTATAATTGGAAGTAAGCACCCTCCAAAAACAGACTTCTTAATATAACTTCACAAGCGTAATTTAATCAAATAACTTCTAGCACTGTATGAAGATGGAAAAGAAAACCTGTCAAGAAGGTTTCTGACAGGTTGCTCCAGTAGAATTGCAGGATGGGTCAAATGCAGAGGTGGTGACAATAAAGTGTATGTTACCATTTCAAGCAAAGCAATAACATCTTAACCGAGACAGGCAGGTGGCAGACCGGCTACCTGAAATTATATAATGCACCCCTAAACAAAATATTTGAAAAATGTCTTTAGATCCTTTCACTACTACACACAAAACATGCCAGTGGTTTTATTTATTTATTTTATTCTGAGCTGCTGTCACACACCCTCATGGTGAATAAAGTTCACACCCATCAAGCCACAATAGCTCAGCATTTTGTTTAAATGACAGAAATGTACTGCAGTCTTTTAACATATCTATGTAATATTTGTGTACTTGCTACATCTTTGGCCTTAATATTCCACTCAGAATACTTAAGCCATCTTAAAGCTTAAAGTTTCCTTGTCGGTATTTCAGTCACAAGTCGGGCTGCTCCCGGTTCAATTAACAGCCAACACTGACGGTCACAGTTCATCTGATGAATCCTAATCTCCAGCTTCAGAGGATGCAATTAATACTAATTGCTGTGCAGCCCACCAGTGCCCTGAGCGGACTGAATGCTTATTGTGTGCGATATTGAATGGGACCAGATTGTATGTGTGTTAGGCCAGGTATCAGCACTCTTTAGTGAATAGATAACCTGGGAGTGTGTGTCTGTGTGTGTGGTGGGGAGGTGTGTGTGTGTGTGTGTGTGTGTGTGTGTGTGTGTGTGAGCTCCAGCCTCGAGGTCAAGTGGATGGTGTGACAATCTCCCAAATGCAATTAGCATGTGGTGGTCTATCTAAACAGACCAGGGAGACCAGGATAAACAGGGGAGTGTTTTTGCCTTATCTTTGACTGCAAAGGCATTCAACAGTCCACATAAATAGGCTTCTGCTTTTTACTTTCAGGTTGTATGCCAAACAATGGATACAAATTTCCTGATATTGAATTACTTGGTTATAAATGGCACCAATCTTTCAAATCAACATAATGATTTGTTACATCAGTGCCATTGCAAGATAGGGTCAATGCTCTAACTCTGCCCTCAAATATACACCCTGTCCTCATATATACACTTCTCTTTATGATTGCCTGGATATTATATTTGGTGTTCTTTCATTACTTATACCATCTGAGAAATAACTCATGAGACCAGTCCAAGTGTTCCAGTAATATGATGTACAAATGAAGCCCTGAACCAAGCTTCCTTAAATGTAAATATAAAATGTGTGTTATTAAGATTTAAAAGGACCATATGTTTTATTGAGACAAATGTAAGCGCTCCAGCTGGCTTTGTACTTAGCTGCTGATGATCAGTGTCCCCACTCGTCCTCTCCAAAAACCTTGAGAAAATCTTATTAAAGCCAACGGGAGACTGGCTTACCACTAGGCCACTGAACCCTGCCTGTTTTTCTCTTGGCATCGTTCTCACACACCCACGTGCTGGCAATGAGTAAGAAGAGGCTATTTTCATCTGTGCTCTTTATAGGCTGCATATGCTAAACCACACATCAAAAGTACTTCTTTGATTTACAAGATAATGCTATTTCATGTTGTGGCCCAACATTTAGACCCACAGGTGTGATGTACTAAAGTCAAATCTACTTTACCTGAAAATTTGAAATGAAAACATATACACAGTGTAGGATTACATTATGTATGTGTATATATATATATATATATATATATATATATATATATATATATATATATATATATATATTTTATACCTTGGTGGGTGCATTATGGCAATATTATCTTGATAATATTTTTAGCTTGATTATACGTCACTATCCTGTGAGTGCTGGTTTTGAACATACAGTATATAACTGATGTAGCAGGCGCAAGTAGTGGGTAATATTTTCTTGTACATTGGTGAAAAAGAAATAAACAAGCATGGGACAGCAGTGGCTTGTACCACAAATCCAAAGTTTGATAGTTTATCCCTGTTCTGACCAATGCGTACTGCTTTTGTGTCTTTCCGAAAAATACTTGAATATGTTTGTGTGGTTGGTTTTTAGCGATAAAGGCTCTGGAGCTCACAGTCCCACTCATTTAGAAGTCTACTCTGGTTCCAGAAGTAATCTTTCCATTATTTTTTCACATAGGCATTTCCAAAAATTCAAATATTAAAAATTCAAAGACACTGTGGAGGTTAACCAGCTATGTGATAAGTAATATCCATAACACCATTGTTTGTAATTGTTTTCTCTGGCACCTGTCCACGAACAACAGAGGGGTCTTTGCTATAATCTGGCATTTTTATACTGTTATTACTTACATATGTTAATTCATATGCATTGGCCCTGTCAAATAAATAAATAAATAATAAGTAAAAAGCACACACAAGATTCTGTTTTAATAATGCTGTGGCTTATAAAGTTTTTTGTGGTCTTGAGTGAACCACATAGCTGATTAACCCTGAGCAAGCTTTCAAACTTTTAAGATATATTTTTTTAGAAAGTCTATGAGAAAAAAACAGGGGTGGGTGTTCACTGTGGAGTTCCATATGCACACACTATTAAGCTAATGAAACTGTTTTGTAAGTACTGTACATCACATTCACAAAGTAGCAATTACTTGGCTTGACTTGAGTAGCTTAATGGGGTAAAATTAAATATATTCATCAATTAAACAGAGTTTTGTTAGAAAAGGAGGTTTAAAAGGAGCTTTTATAATATGTGAGATTATTAGTTAGTTAGTGATTGGTGCATGCAGTTCACCTGAAGTACTGAGTGCTGGTGTCTGCATACATTAGATGTGGTTTGTGTACTACTGTGTACTGTGAGTGTACTGAGGAGTGTGGAGTGTACTGTGGAGTGTACTGTGGAGTGTGTGAGTGTACTGACTGTGTGTAGTGTGTCTGAGGAGTGTGGAGTGTACTGTGAGTGTACTGTGAGTGTACTGTGAGTGTACTGTGAGTGTACTGTGAGTGTACTGTGGAGTGTGGAGTGTGTGTACTGTGAGTGGAGTGTGGAGTGTAGCCTGTGGAGTGTAACTGTGAGTGGTGAGTGAGACCTAATCCAGTCATTAATTAAACGAGGAGCCGGGGTAAGTGTGAGAGGCAGCAGTGTGAAGGCATCAGAGCTTAGACATACTCTTCTGAGAAACTGACTTTAATCATGGTCTTACAACGCCATGAGCCAAGAGACAGACAGAGAGAAGAAGAGGAGGGGAGAAAGAGGGAGGGAGAAAGAGAGAGGAAGAGAGAGTAAGGGACTGGGGAGAGAGGGAGGAAAGGAGAGATAGAGACAAATAGCGAGAAAGAGACAGAGAGGGGGGGAAAGAGAGAGGGAGGGAGAGAGTAGAGGAGAGAAGAAAAAGAAGAAAGATGGAGAGATGGACTGTGAGTGAGAGAAGGAGAGAGAGGATGAAAGAGAGAGAGGGAGGGATAGAGAGAGGCTGTTGTGTCTTCGTTCTACAAATAACCCACATGGACAGATGGAGTAACAACATCTGATTAGGAAGAGGAATTAATGCGATTGAATTTTGTCTCCTGTTGATCCTGAGCTCATGGTTTACACAGGGATTTCCTGGTTATAAAGGGCTCCTATTAAACCTTACAGTACAGAGGCTGCACCACTTGTGTGTAAACAGATTTGTGTGGTTCAAACTTTAATATATGCAAATGTATTTTTAAAAGCACTACTAACACATACCTCTGGAAAGGCAACAGTCCAATTTGAGAATAGCAAAAATGAATTGCCCTGACCTGAATACAAAATTGCAAGGTAAATGCCCTATGCTGGTTCTTAAAGGTCCTATATTACACAAAATGGACTCTTCTGCATTTTAAGTCATGTTAGAATGCTGTTACCTCCCCAAAAACATACCTGGAGTTGTGTTTCGTTTCATTCACACATGTTTGAGTAATCTTGCATTGTTAATCTGTCTACATCTTCAAAGCTCAAAATGCTCTGTTCCACTGCGTGGACTGTGACTGTGTGTTCATGTCATGAAGCTGTACTTTTCTAGTTAACAGCTAATTTTTTACCTTTTGTTTAATAGGGTCTGGCAGTTCGAGGGTTGGAAGGTAAAAACAAAGTGGAGCACTTACTATAATATCACATGCTATCACAAAGTGGAACAGAGAGAAGAGAGAGAGGGAAGAACTCAATATGCAGGGTTTGTGTGTTAAACTTGTGTGAATGAAACAAACCACAAGTCCAGGTATGATTGTGGTGAGGAAATCAGAAAATATTGTAATATGGGTCCTTTAATCTATATTTTTCTGTACATTTTTGGTTATTAAACACACACCTTGAACTAAACATTGATCTGAAACTATGCCCAATAACATCTAGACCTATTTTATTTTCATATCAGCAATTACAATTACAACTTTGCATTGTATAAAGAATTCTTAGTTAATAAAATGGTACCCTTTAGCTCACTATAGTGTATTTCTGTGTAATCCCACCTGTGGTTCAGAATAGTGAGAAGAATAAAGCATTCTTCATCTGTTCAGTGATGACGGCCCGTACCTTCTCTCACAGTCAAATGGCTTCTGCTCTGTTTTGCATAATTGTCTTCTTGACATCAGTGGGTGAGTTGCTCAAAGCCTGGGTACTATTTGAATTGCATGTGCAAACCTGTTCAGACTGTGTATTGAAGAATGCCTTGAATAGCCTTTCTTTTGAATACAATTCTAGATCAATTTTAGCAAACAACAGTGCTATTTATTTTCACTTTGTTTACCTGTGTGTCTAGCAGCTGTAAAAGTACTGCTGATCCTTGCATGTCCTAGAGGATTTAAGGTTTATCCCAGTGCAAACAAAACCATTTCTAGATTTACATTTCACCGTTTTTACCAAACCAGGTCACCATGGTAACTTGGAGGATTACAGGTGAAATAATCAATACTTTTGTCCTGTGATCACCCCATTGTTCCTACAGAGAAGCAGAAAGGATCGTTACTTTGCACAGTAATGGGGTTTAGCTAGATACAGTGTTATTTATACAGTATCTAATGTAGAATCTGAATTAGCAGCATGTCTTTCCATAATCTGAATTTGAAAGATTTTTTATTTTCATTGTAAAGTACGGGGCTTGCTGGTACAGACTTAACGTGGCAGCACTCATGAGCAACTTCTATTGATTTCATTCCTCTATAAACTCCAGGCTATGTTATGTTCAAGTCAAGCAAAATATGATAATATCTTAATAATAGCGCTGTAGTCGAAATTCAGTCAATTAAAGATATGTCCTGCCAATTGATTAGTCAACTTAATAGGGGCATAGCTTAAAACTTTTGTGTGTCTCTAAGCATCTGACCAAAACTGCAATCACAAGAATACAACAGCACAGGAGTTCATGCAAACACAACTATTTATCCCAAAAAAGTACTAAGAAACAATGTATTTATATAAAGATATTAGAGTAAACTTGCAAATAAGAGCTGAATATGCCTTTTTATATTTACCAAAAAATACCAACTCACTCCCCACCTTCTCTTTTCTGCTTTATCCCACATAATTCCTTATGATCTACATAAAATCATTGGACTAATACACATTTTAGCCGACTGAGACACCACTGACCAATTAATCGACTAAACGAATAAACGGCTACAGCTTGACTTAATAGAATACTGAAAATAGGACTCATAAAATAGGTCTTACATTACATTCCTTGCATAAACTGACTCTATGCTATCCACTAATGGGAAATAAACCACATAAACAAACACACATTTACGACTCTGACATTTCTTGTTATGTATGACACAATCACTTCCCTCCTCTGCCTTGTAATAGACTGCATATCTTTTTATTATTAATTGCATCCATCTTGTGTACATCCAATGTAGCAGCAGTTTAACACAGTGTGGAGTACATGTGGTGTGACCGCTGGGTATTTCCTGTGCATGTCCTCGGCCTCTGTGGAGAACCATCTCTTTCTGATGATTGTTGTTATTGAGTTGTTTTTGCTGACTCTTCCACTTTGCTCACAGTTGGCGCCGGCAACAAGCTACCACCCTCAAGCTAAAATCTATGAGTTTTGATATTTACTCTAAGAAGCAAGCGGCTCCCTTCCCTGTCCCCCTGTGACTCTGAAATATTTGACTTAGTTTCATCCGAGTGTGCTGCAAAAGTGTTGAAATTACATGTTTGGTGGAGATGCGTGCTTGTATAATGCGTGTATTTGCTGACGCAGTTGGAGTCCATTTCAAATCCCAGTCATTACCATAGATATCCCCATTCCTCTCCATCGTCTTGGTCTCCAGCCGCTCCTCGTTCTCCAACTAAACATGCTCGCTACTAGAGACTGAGCAGAAAATGCGTTCCCAAACTGCTAGGTGGAACTGCTTTTGCTAAGGCAGGATTTGAAGCTGTGAGCTGCTATTTCTGAGAGTGGTTGTTCGGCCTCTGTCCCGTACTTGTGAGTGTGAGTGAGCAGATTATTAGCCCCTGTGGAAGCCACCCACTGTTTTTGTTATTACAAGTCTATAGATATAACCTCGAGTCTCACTGCTGCATAATGGCCGTTACATTTTCATTTAGATAAGAGCTCAAAGGAGTCAACAGGAGGGCTCCCACGCTCCAAAGCTTTCAGGATCACACAGCCTTAAGCACTGTCCCTGCCTCTTTTATTTCACTGAAGATGAGATGCTTTGAGGAGACCAAGGGGTAAGGGTTAATGATGTGAAGGGCACAGGGTAACAGTGAAATGCATTAACAGTGAAAGCTTTTACCAATAATATCTGGAGTATTTCACAATCAACATTTTTTCCACATTCAATAGGAGATATTGGTTTATCTTTAAAAGTAATATGCATATTGCCTCTGGCTCTAAATAATAGTTTTCCTTCACTATTTACTATATCTTAAAAATATATACTTTTATTTTTATTCTTATCATGGCTATATAAATATCTCTGTACAATGGAAAAAAACAATATAAGTTAAAATTACTTAAATTAAGAACATTTTACTTACTAGATTCAACTTGACAAGTAAAATGATCTACCAATGGAATAAGTGCATTTTTTCATAATTCAAGGAACACTCACTTTCGTTTCTTATTATTTTTCTTATTTTAAGTGTAGCAAGATGTATTTTCATATTTTAAGTACAAAAAGACTTATTCCACTGGCAGATAATTTTACTTTCAAGTGAAATGTACTTAAGTCATGATAAAACTTTCTTAATTCAAGTCATCTTTACTTCACTAGATTTAGTTTTTTGCAGTGTAGATATTTTACCAAAAGACTAAAAATTATAACTTTCTTTTTCATTGTAATAATTCATTTATTCATTTATTACAATTTATTCTTGTCTTGGGTCAAAGCCACTTTTTGGAAGATCCCCCTAATCCCTGGAATGTACTTCAAACTCCCATCTCCATTTCATGTACAAGCGCAGAGTACTGCGTCTGCCGTGTGTCATCCTCCTTTAGAGCCCCAGATATTTGACAGAAATCAGAAGTTATCTTCTTCTTAAGCCTGCCCCGCGAGCACAACACAGAGAGAACAGTGCGTACTGAGACATGACTGTTGAAAAGCGCCTCCAATCTGAAGTGACTTCTATAGAGCTGAAAGAAGATGTGGGCTTTTGTTGTGTTTACTTTCTCACCCACAGCTTGATTCTGTGCCAGCTCCTGCCTTTGGAGTCCACATATCCAGACGCCTTTGCAATGGAAATAACCAACAGTGTCACACAGCAGCAGTGCCAGCACATGCTTCATGAACATACTCTTTATATAGAACTATATGTAGGCCTGTCACCAGAACACAGTCTGAAGCACGATACAGTGATACTCTGCAGCTGATCGCATCAAGATTCCATGGGGGTGTGATGCTAACAGTAGACACTGCTCTGTTTGAAGCTCTGTTACTCAATTTGGACTTTGATCTGAGCTTTGTTTTAACACAATCTGACCAGAAAGAGCTGACCTGGTTGGAACTACAACAGCTGAACTGATTTGTGCTGTTAAACATGCCCATCTCACACACAGTTACAGTCACAACTCAACGGTTTGTCAATTAGTCACAATTTTTTGTTGCAATCAAACTCCTAAACGGGACCATCAAGCAATAATTGGCCACAGAAGTTATTCAACCGTATACAGCTCAAAAATACCCAAAACTCCATAATAAATTTTGATAGGCAGAATATATAGTTCCTGCTTTTATATATTAAATGATAAGTCAATATAGTAATTATTGACAGGTCTAACTGCAAGAACATGTCAGTAAAGCAAAGAGGTATAGAACTAGTAGTAAAATGTATTCAGTACTTAATGGTCCTATATTACACAAAATTGACTCTTGTGAGCTTTTAGCCATGTTATAATGCTGTTACCTAATCAAATAGATCTGAAATTATCCAAATAATTCTACTAAAGTTAGGTGGAGTTTAAAAACACAGTGGAGCACTTGGACCAAATAACTCTTTACATAGTCTAAAATATATAAATATAAATAACTATAGCTTGTTATCTCTTTTTTTCTATAAATGCTATTGCTTCTGCTTCTTTGTATTTTTTAAATCAGACACAGTTTACACTTTCTTCCCTTTGGTTTTGCTTTCACACCAGAGAAATAAGTGTTTTTCCTTTTCATGCCACATCTCTGACGTAGAGGCTTTCCTAATATAGACTGAACTTATCATATAATCCATCAGGAATTACCCCACCTATAGAGTAGTGCTCTTTTTTCAAATGTTTTTTTTTTTTTTTTTGAACAAATATGCAATCACAAGTTACACCAACACATTTCATGACATTAAAGTTCGTTACAAATGAATGTGAGTTTTGTATCCTTAAAGTGCCCATGTTATGCTATTTTCTGATCTATGTTATAATGTTGTTTCCTCAACACAAACAAAGCTGGTGTTACTTACTAAAACTACCACTACATGACATGACATCACTAGGTGGAACAGAGCATTTTGAGCTTTGGAGATGTAGACAGACTAATAACAAAAGATTACTCAAACGTGTGAATGAAACAAAACACAACTCCAGTTATATTATCTGCTCCATTTTATATATGTTATAAGAACTTATACATTTTAATCAAGCAATGAGTAGTATTCAAAATCCTGTTTACCAATAATTACAAGTATTTCTGCTAATAATGCTATTTTTAAACTAAATTTCTTCTAGCTTCTCATTGCCTTTTCTATGTGTTTTTAGGGGAGATTTGTGCCTTCAAGATCTTCGGCCAGGATGTCCCATTTGAGGCAGTGGTTCTTAATCGGACTTCTGGAGAGGGGGTGCTCCGAGCCAGTGGTCAGGTGGACTGTGAGCTCCAGAAAGAGTACACCTTCATTATACAGGCCTATGACTGCGGGGCGGGGCCAGATGGGGCAGACTGGAAGAAGTCACACAAGTAAGTAACAGAAAGCTAAGAGCACATGATCAGGAGTAACACGAACTGGAAACTTGAAATCTGTGCCCTTAAAGGGTCTATATCTTCTTATCTATATTATAATGTTGTTTCCTCATCAAAAACATACCTGGAGTTTTGTTTCGTTTTTCATCACACGTTTAACACAAATCTTGCATATTTCACTAGAATAATACAGAGCATTTTGAGCTTTGGGGATGTACACAAACTACACAGCAAATTCAGCTCGTAAATTCGTATATTGTTCATTTTAACATTTTTACCATGTCATATGAGGTCCACAATAAAAAGAGTTAAAACTATACTTTCCAAAATGTAGAGGGCTCAACACTGGTAAAGTGATGTAACCACACTCCTCATAGTTGAATTTGACACTGATTAAGATTTGATTTTTTTTACACTAGTGTATAGTGAAAAACTAAAATAACTATATTGCTATGTTTTAACACTTTATGAAGTCGAAATAGTGTAGAGTGCTCTTCATGTTACACTATTCAAAATGCTGTGGTCATTCTAGTTCATAATCCCTTTTACAAATGTAGAATAAGGAAAACCACCACAAAATTCCATTTCAACAATGCACATCATACAATCAACAAAATTTTAAAAAAGTCATATGACACAATACTATTTTTACAAAATCCAACTGACAACAGGAATTCTCTGTGCCCTCAACAGTTGGTCATAATGATTGTTATTTATTTTTTTAAAGTTGATTTTTCAATGCAAGCAGTCGATGGATGAATCAAGATCTTGTTTTGAATGGAATTCAGACATGCTCCTCTCCAAAAAATGAGAGGAGCATGTCTGACTGAAATAATCTCCTTATATAAACAACAATAACAATGTTCACAATAGAGGCAGTCCTGCTAATTATGAAACAATAACATTGCAGAGACTTTTTACCTCAAGAGTCAGTCTTTCACTCTTGGGGTTTCTTTTGACACATCCAATGTCCGTGTTGTAGACAGTTCTTTGAATACAAGTGTAAAGGTTTTAAGAGTCTGAGGACCAAGTACCTTGAAGTGTTCACCAAATTCAGCCAGGTCAATGATGACATAAAAAACCTTTGTCCTTCCCACTTAATATAATAATAATAAAATGAATATAACATATACAAGTAACCACCTTGCAAAACGGGCAATGCAATATTTAATGAGCCATGAATAAAAATGAAAAAGTAAATATAGTTAATATATTATGGGGCATGCATATATCATTATTTGTTTGTTCCTATTAAGCAGGTTATTCTGTTGCACGAGCTGTATGTTTTTGTATACAGGAAACATTCAAATAAATAACTTGAAGGGTAATTTGAAAAAATGTAGCCCCTTATTTTTAAATGCAAGACCCACAAGAAACAAAACACCTAAATGCCATTTAATTGAACTGAATTTTAATTACCATTGAATTTTAATTTTTTATTTTTTTGAAGTAACGTAATTTAATTTAGTACGAACTGTGGCTATTTTACCCAATTTTCATGGGCATCAGTGACGGTAACATTGACTCAGATGGTTGGACATGAGGCTCGTTGAGTTCAGGTTTTGCTGAAAAACAAACGCTATTAGCTGTTAGCTTTGCGCTGTTAGCTCTTAGCTTAGCTTAGCTTCGGACAGTGAAATGTGACTTCTCTCGGACTGTAGCTCTCCCACTGGGAACGCTACAAAAATCCAACACTGATGTAGTGTAATATTCAAAACAGACACTTTCTATGTGTTTCACATTAACACTGTGGATCATCTCTTTTTATGTCAACACTGAATCAACAACTACGTATTTTACTCTATAGCACTGTCATAGTTCAAATAAATCTGTTGTTACTATGTTGAAACATATCTGGATTTTCTTCACTTTACTCCAAACAACAACAACACCGTGAATTTAACACTTTTGAATTTGCTGTGTATGTTTTCATTAATTATCTTAAAAAGCAGTTGCATTGACTTACACCAGTTCTGTCATATTCAATGAAAGATTTATATAACTCGACTTGTGTCATGAGTCACTTGAAGAGCTGCTATTGTTTCTGACTGTCTGTCAGCCTACTGACAAATAACAATGTTTCCAAATAAAAACGTTAACTGTGGGCAGTAATTCACATGCACTGTCACTCAAAAACTCTTACATAACATGGACTGTTGTGAGAGGATGAATAGGATTTTTTGTATCAGAAAAAGTTTTTTCTCTACTTATGTTTCTTCCCTTTTAAAAATGTTTTATTTTAGTTTGTATGCATAACTTTACTGCCACTCTTTATAATTATAACACTTGCTGTGTGTGTCCATTCAGTGATTGGATTAACAAAAAAATATTATTCCAGCTCTGATGTAACAGCTCTTGACTGCAGTATCTCGTGATACTAGTATTTGCTTTGGGCTAATTTATTTTTGGAGCAATGCAAACCTGAAATGAATCTGCCTTATTAAACATTTCATCTTCCAGTGGAAATTTGTGTTTGGGGATCACTCAGTTTGGCAGCTGATGAAACCGTTTCCAACAAATTGTACATGATTAATTCTATTATAATAAAAATGAAAAGTACTTAATTTTGATACTGTTTCAAGCTGACTGGGAAATCGTTGGCAAATTGTTAAGACTCTAATCCTCAATGCTGATCAGACTGCAGTTTCATCATACTGTCTATCACCATACTGTAGTGTATGTAAGTACTGTATGTACTGTAAACAGGAGACTGAGTAGAAGTACTGCACATTGACTTGGTTTCTACAACAGTGACAGATGAAACAAAAGTATGGGCCCGAGTATGGGAGCCACAGACAGGCCAGTGGCAGGTACAGTGTCTCCCTCACCCACAGACGGCACTAAAATAACCTGGACAGACAACAGAGGAGACAGGGGACAGAGGAGACATAAGGGATAGAGGGAACAGAGGTGAAAAGGGGACAGCGGGGACAAAGGAGAAAAGGTGTCAGCAGGGACAGAAGACACAGAGGAAACAGGAGAGAGGAAAGAGAGGGCACAGAGGAAGCATAGGGGACACAGGGGGCAGAGGGGACAGAGGAGCGAGTGGACGCTGTGGGGCTTGTGGAGCTTCTACAGTGAAAGACTCAGATAAATAGCAGAGAGTGTCAGGGGCTTGTGTGTGTGACATTATCACTGCATGACATTCCAAATAGGCCTCATTACGCTAATGCTATTAATTAGCCAGATGTGCTTCCTCATTGCTGGTGCCGACAGAAAAGGTCACCATAAAACAAACTTCATGATGCGTCGCCATAAGAGTTTAAATGATACACTTGACTGCTCCAGTGCTCTTAAATTGCCAAAGAGCAGCACCTCCCACTAGATTACACACTGTGTGATTGGATGTGAGTAAAGAGAAATAGATGTCAACAACAGCCTATGATACACACCATTTTCTTTAGTTTAGTTTGAGCTGCCCTTATCACAAAGTAGTATCCTCCAGTAATTTATTAATATTTTGTCTGTGTCGTAAGATTTAATCTTCAGCCACAAGTTTGAGTCTTAGTGGTACAATTTTTTTTTTCACCTTGGAGCAGACAACTCCATCTTTGCATCAAAAAATAAAAGAATCCCCATGGGGAATTCTGATCATATACATTTTAAACACTGACACAATGTGCTAATGTGTGCAAAATGTGTCCGCTCCAAGTGCTTAATGAATTAAATGTTTTTAGTTCAGTGTCGTCACTCTGCACACACATTATACACAGCACATAGGGCACCAAGTGCTTGTGGGGACACCTCCAAAAAATTAGGCTTGTGAATCATCACAAAACTATCCATCCAAAGTGCGTGGAGGGAGGCGAGATGCCGGTGTCAGCACGAACAGAATCCCCCAAAATCTCTCTTTCTCTGTCTCTCCCTCTCTTTTTCTCTTCCTTTATCTCAGTGTCTGGACCTTCACGCATGCCAGCAGATAGAGTCTTCGAGGATTTTTTAAAGTTCCTTGATTGAGTAAATTCTATTGTGCAATTATTTGTACTTATGTACATCATTTACCAAAGAAATGTGTACATTATTACTTACAAGGATACATACTTGTTCTCTGTTTACAATGTTCAGTTCAGTGCTCAGTCTGCAGTCATTGCACAAATCTTTGTTTCTACTAATGATGGTGATATTTATGTATTAACACTTTTTAATAAATTATTATTTCAGCTTTCATGATTTGTGTATTTGTTCTGCAAATAAAGCGAATCACACTGATAAATTCTGAATTTTAATTCTGGGTGGGGCGGGGTGGTATGGTGGGGCATCACAAAGCATTTGTGCTTAGGGCACCCAAATGGCTAGCAATGGCCCTGTTTTAACTGTTGAATGCCACTAAAATGTATGATTGTTACACTTTTGCTTGCTATGGTCTAACCGTAGGTTGTTTTTCAGAGCGGTGGTGCATGTTCAAGTTGATGACGTCAATGAGTTCAGTCCTACGTTTCGAGAGCAGCAGTACAAAGCATCTGTGACTGAAGGAAAGATCTATGACAGCATTCTGCAGGTATTTGAACATTTGATGTTTAGTGTAGCATTTTAAAAGGTTTTACTTTCAAGATGACACTTAATGTGAATTGTAATTGTTCAGGTGGAAGCCTGGGACCAGGACTGCTCTCCACAGTACAGTCAGATCTGCAACTATGAGATTGTAACTGCTGGGACACCATTTGCCATCGACCGTAATGGTAAGCTCTATACTTGTATATGTTCCATTTTAGAAAAGCACATTATAAGACAAGAGTGATGTGATTAGCACAGATCTCAGAGACACCAGATTGAATCCTGACTCTTATTTATAACTCAAGTCCAAGTTTACTGTAAAAGAGCAGCAGAAAGTACAGTTACTTGGCTAAACAAGTAAAAGTAGTGCTGCCAAGTTTGTAAATACAAGTATACATGAAAAATACCAATTAAAGAACTAGTATTTTAGCGACTTTTCACTTCGAGTTTCTAGATACTTAAGATCAAATATCAAACGTTCCCTGAGGGTGCGATGCTAACGTTGAGCTCTATTTGAGGTTTGTTAGACTTTAATCTGTGCATTATTTTAACACAATCTGACTAAAAAGAGCAGTTTTAGTTGGAACTACAACAGGTGAGCTCATTTGTGCTGTTAAACAAGACTCACACACTTAAAATTACAGCATTAGCCAGCCATTAGCTAGCTAGCATTAGTGAACCTTTTTGGTGAAAATCAAACACCTAAATAGGACTGTGAACACTCAGACTCATCACAGGCTTCTGAAAATGTCTTATCTAAATCCATTTTGTGTTTTTTTTTTTTTTTCAGAATTCAGACAATCTTAAAACATTTGATAGTGTTTGTTAGTGTAATGTGTGCATTCTGTCACCATGGTAACTGCTGAACATTCCACCATAAAGATATGCATAGAGCACCCCCAGCATGATGTCACTGCAAATTATCAATAAAGCAGGTTTGAAAATTCTGCAGGTCGAAATGGTAGTTAGATAGCTTTTTTAGAAAGAGTGGAATAATAATAAATGAGACTAGGAATGTTGTTTGGTTTGTGACCCAAAGGAACGACAGAGGCTGAGCAGAAGAATCTGAGATCATTTTTGAAAGTGAAGATAATGATGAGTTGAATTAAATACTGGAGGAGCAGCCATGTTTGATGTTTTGCAGAATGAGATGGTGGTCGGTGAGGTTAGAGCTGATTGACAGAAAAGGATTGTTCTAGCTCTAGTGAACCTGGACATGAAGGGAGCACAGAGACAGGAAGAGGAGGCTTAGCTGGGTCAGATTAATGTATTCCTTCTGGAGGAATGCTACTTTAAAACATGCATTTCTAACATTATGAGTGAATCATTAAAAATATAAAATGTTTGAGCAAGACAGAAAATCAGTGAGGAAAAAAACAGAACAAAACTAAAGCCATGTATTTTTGAAACAGGTCCAACCAAGCTATTGCACAATTTAGAGCCAGATGAGATTGGAAAGTATTTGTGATTTACAGTTTATGTTTTTATATAAGGATATTTTAAACACATCCATGAGTATTAACATTCATGAGGAGACTGTATATGGATGTAATACAAGAATCCCATGCCGTTTCATTTCAGATTATACGTACGTCACATAGTTAGCAGGTTTTATATGAAATGTTACAAGAATTTTGATTGTAATTTACTTATTGTGGCCATTCATGGTGCAATTTTTAAGGTGCATTGTGTAACTTTTCTGGTGGAGCATTACATACTTTTCTTCATAGAGATGTTATTGCTTTGTCTAGAATGTTTCGCAGTGTAGCGTTGAACCTTTCTATCTTCAAGTAGATCAAACCAGACCAAGTTATGAGTCAGATCTGTGGAGAGGAAACCCTGATCATAGTTAGAATGTCTGTTTTTCTAGTTATTTTTGAGCTATAAAACCACCTGTAATAGAATAATTGTAAGGTAGAATAGTTTATAACATACTGTGGAACGCTTTTGGCAGAACAAGAAATAACCAGGTGACGGACCAAAAAGTTACACTATGCACCTTAATCCCATAGTCGTAGTACAAAATATAAGTATGTACATACTATATTTACCCATGGATTGTGCAAAGAAAAACAGAAGAATATTATCTTGTTTTGCTCAGTGTGAACCAAGGATCTGACCTGTTGTTCTCCTTTCTGCACATACATCTCTGTAAATTGGGAAATGCGTATGTTTTTTTGTTTTGTTTTTTTGATGTGCTATTCTGAGTGGATCTGCTGTCGGCGTGTACTCCCACAGCCTTCATATCTTTGCGGCCATGATCCGAGCGTGGTTTAATTTGAACTGAAGTGAAGCTGCTGTGATGTGATGAAGCAGAGCGGAGTGAAATATGTCTTTAGCTGGTAGTTTTAGTGGCGTCCCATTGGCCTCTCCTGTTTAACCCTCTGTCCTTGTGCTTTTGAGCTGACTTATTACTACACACCTCCAGGCACAATGACACTGGTTTGTGCTTTTCTGCTAGACATGATTGCATTATGTCTGCCGAAGTGACTGAAGAGGTTAAAGTACAAATATGGCATAAGGATTCAATTGAGCAAAGAATAATGTAATGAATAATTTATATTGAGTGATCCGCTTTTCCAATACAGTTACTAAAAAGGTTCTTTTTGTCTCATTTAGTGTACATTTTATATTTCATGGGTTTCAGCTTATGGACATTTTGATTAGGCCTGTCACAATAACAAATTTTGAAGTGTGACATGTTGTTGAAGAAAACATAGACAATAAACAATAATACTGAAACTAATATTGTAGCACTTAGTTTGCATCTGTAGTGAATCATAGAAGTTATTAATTCAACCTTTTATAGCCTATATCTTATTGTACAGTCAAAAATAACAAAAAAATTCCCAGTAGTGCAAACAAAATGTACACAGGATAAATACTGACCCCAAAAAATATTGTTCCAGCTTTCATATATTGAATAAGATGATAATAATTTCACCAGTCAGAAGATATCATCTATTTTGTGTTGTTAATTGTTATGGCAACAGACCAAATCTTTTTCATCAGCCTGTAACCCATGGATAGCTCTTTGGCCATCCTGACTACCCTATCCTGACATCAACTCAAGAATTGCATAGTCTTGAAATTACAAAATATAATAATAAGGATATATTTTAACTGTGCGCAAATATGAAGAAACTCTTTATAAAACACATTTATTCTGGTAACAGGGTATCTGCTAACCATCTTTGGAGTCCAGCAGAGAAATATGACTTAAATGTGATTACTTGAGCCGAAGTTAAAACAAACTAACCAGAGGAGTAAATTGGCTTTGTAAACCTACTGTGATAATGGCTTTTTGAAATAACAGTGATAATTGCTGTGCCACCAGTTATTTATGACTAATTTGAGTTGATTGTTTTATTGAAATGCTGAACGAATCTTAATGAGTGTTTGTGTTGATTTGTAATAATATCTGTCAAATATTGAAACTGAAACAAACCAGTGGATTTCAATTGTCCTGGATCACATAGATTTTTGTTGGCCAGAGGTGTGAGCTCTCTGATGCTGTCCCTCTGGGGAGAAAAGGAGGAATCCTTTTCTCCCCATTCTATTTTCTCTTCTCTCTCTCTCCTTGTGTCCCCCTCTCTCCCTCCCTTCTGTCTCCCCCTATAGTATCTCCCTTTCTCTCTCCTCTTGTACCCTCTGGTTTCGTCCTTCCTCTCCCTTTTTCCTCCTCTCCCTCAGTCTCCTTACATAACCTGCCCTCTCCTCTGCTCTCTCTGTGTCAGAGACTGACAGCTCTTCAAACATGGAGCCTCGAGATGCCAACTACAGAAATAGAAGTGTTGTCCTCACAGGTCTCCATAAACACTATGGGACTAAAGACATTCATTTTTCTTGCTTTTATTTCTTGCTTATTGCTTAATATTCTTAAAATCAGAATTTCAGTGGTTGCAATTTGCAAAGCTCAAAGACTACAATTATTTAGGCAATGTCATTTTCTCTGCAGAGAAAACCTATTGATTTATTAAAGAAATTAAAAACTCATCACCCTCTTACTTTAGACTTCTACATTTACTGAACATATTCTCTTAGTTTAAAAATAAAAAAATTGAGTGATCTCTTCAATATTGCTTGCAAATATATTCTTTACTTGTGACCTGCCATGCTTGTTTTGACACAAATGAACCATGTGTTTCTAGTATTGTTTAATCCCTCTGTCAGTCACTCCCGTGAGAGGTCAGAGGTCAGGGGGAGACAGGTCTAGTTACAGTTGTTTCTTCTATGTCTTGTAGCTCTCAAACACACACAGAGGAGAGTTTGCATTTAACTGTGGATGACAGGAAAAATAAATAGTAAATCCTGGCTTAAAATTGCATAGTGCATCTGCAGCTTCAGTGAACTGTTTGTGTGCTTGATAGATGAAAATCATTTCTATTTTACATTAGCATCTTATAGAAACTTTAATCAAACATAAGAACATAATATGCTGCATAATAAGGCTTCTGTATGCTTGAGTTTTTCCATTACAATCTGCCCAAATGTGGCATTAATGCACTGTTGCTTTCAATTATTGGGAAATTGAAAACCTTCCCCAGCTGTAATTTGTCCAAAAACTGCGTCAGGGAAATAATTAGAAACCTAATTGCTTTCATCTTCTGGATATCTTTCAGGTAACATCCGAAACACCGAGCGCTTGAGCTACGATAAACAACAGAGCTACAAAATCATGGTGGCGGCGTTTGACTGCGGTCAGAAGAGAGCCGCTGAAGATGTGGCTGTGCATATTGATGTGAAACCAGTGTGCAAACCTGGATGGCAAGGTCAGTTCTGAACTAACCACACAGACATCGACTCTTCTACAGGACTAATTAGCAAAGCCCAAAGCAGTTCATTTAGTAGCAGTATTATTGACACACTTGTTGTGGTCAAAATACTGATGCTAAACTTTACAGGGGTGTAGGACTGTTTATTCAGGGCCCAGTGTAAGGTAATGTAGTCTGGGTCCACTAAGATGATTTGTACCTAGAGCCCAGAATTTGGTGCTACACCCCAGGTTGTTTAGATGATAGAAAGAATACAGTGATGTAATGTCCCACTCTCATAATGAGCCTTGTACATGTTGAATACGTAAAAATATAATTGGTCACATACAGAACAGTGTTTCAAGCCATGAAGTGAAATGCATTAGAATAAGTGTAGCCTTGAATTGACATTTCTGAACATTTAAAAGGCCTATATTACACTATTATCTGATCTATAACATAATGTTGTTTCCTCATCAAAAACATCCCTGGAGTTGTGTTTGTTTCATTCACACATTTTTTACCGAAATTCTGCATATTTAGGCTGTGTTCTTCTCTCAAACAGAAAACACTCTGTTCCACCTTGTGATGTCATATGGTAATACAGGAAGTGCTCTATTGTGTTTTAAACTTCATACACCTTCACTAGACTCATTTGGATAATTTCAGCCCTAGAATTGCCAATATATACTGCACTGAAGCTCAACTAAAACTAATTGCAGCTTCATGACATCACAAGGTGGAACAGAGCCTTTTGAGCTTTGGAGATACAGACAGACAGATAATACAGAGTTACTCAAACATGTTTGAATGAAACAAAATATAACTCCAGCCATGTTTTTGATTAGGTAACAACATTATAACATGTTTTAAAACTCACAAAAGTAAAACTGATGTAATATAGAACCTTTAAATTGAAAACTAAATGTATTCATGTTCTGGTATATATGAAAGAACGGGCGGACTGGTGATGACTGTTTTTTATTCTCTGTACACGGGTGGACTTTGGCATTGGAGGCAGACTGTCTCTCCTTGTGCTTTAGCTGTCAGCGCTGACAGCATCTCAGGTGTCAAGCTCTCAGGAGAGGAGAAGAGCTGTGCGATGAGAGGGGAGAGTGAGGGAAGAGAGAGGAGATGGAGGGGAGAGAGAGAGTGGAGAGAGAGGAAGAGAGGGGAGAGAGAAGAGAAGAGGAGGGGAGAGAAGTTGAAGATGGGAGAAAGATAGAGGTGAAAGAGAAGGGGAAGAGAGGAGGAGGGGATAGAGAGTGTAGAGTCAGGGAGGAGGGAGAGAGGAAAACAATGTTACAGTCCAATGGAGATGCCAGTGTCTCCATGGGGCAGACCTGCAGCCTTGTGTTTTCAGATCAGGGTCAACTTCACACACGTATAAAGGTATTTTACTTTTTACATGATGTGAATTCATGAGTCAAGATAACGGCCTGAGGCTTAGAGAGCTTTATTTTCAGGAATATCTTGAAAGTAGCATCACATGTTACTTTGCTCTGACAAATTTGTTCATATTTAGTGAAATAAAAAGAGGTGTTTGTATTTGGGGATTCGTATAGGGGTGTTAGTAGCACCTAGGATACAAAACCTTTATGCCCAATTATATTTTCTGAACACCAACATTAACAGCTATGTAAGAAGGTAAAGCATTTAAAGATAGGCTATGTGTTATTACTGAATTCAAGTCCAAAATAATGGCTCGTTGAACTAGCAGTAAGCATCTGCTGTGTCATCTGTGAATAAAATTACTACAAATTACTCTCCTTGTGCTTATTGTAAGTTGTTCAACAAATTAAAGTCTCTTACTTCTCTCCATGACATTTAGAGGCCTTCATGCACATTTCTTACAATTTCAGGTTTATGAGCATAGCCTCTGGTCTGTTACTATGGGAACGAATTTGAATTAACCCTGAGAACTATCCTAATTTGCATAATATGACTAATTTGAAACAACATAGCCTTTTAAAAATGTTAAGCATTAGAATCAATGACAAAATGTAGCTGTCCAGACCTCGTCACCTAGAGCTTGTACTTTTTTTTTTAATAACTGAATTTTGTGAATTTGTAAAATATATTGACTCATATTATCTAGTTAAAATATTTCCTTGAAGGTGTGAGTAAACCTGTTGGAAGAGCTGCAGTCTATGGAACAAAGCAGAAGTCCTCTGTACAGCAATGGTGGCCTTGTCTTGTCGGCAGTGTGATGCCTCAATACACACTGAATCTCATGCACTCATAAACAGGACATTTGGCTTCATGTCCAATCCTGTTATTTGTGTTAAAAGACATAATTGGATCAGAAAACTTCCACGTAGGCATCAGGCGAGATGCTGTTCCAGACAAGAGCCATTAGTGAGAAGACAGAGGCAGTGAAAAGGACGGTGCCGCTGTCGTTAAGGCTCATTGAGGGAAATGTCAGAGAAGATTACAGAGGGGCGGAGCCTCTCACCCTAAGACCTGGTCACCAAGCACCAAGGCATGAATGACAGGCCACTTTATGTAAATGCCATGAGGTTTTGGCTGCTTTGGAATTCACTACAATAATATGCAGGAAATCCTGTCATGATAACTTATTGTTCAATATATGATAGATGGAACAATGATTTTTGTAGACTTTTTTTGGTACTAGTGGGCAGTTCTGTTGTTGTTGATGTTGTTGTTGTTGTTTTTTGTCTATAACAATAACATTTGAGCTTATTTATGCTCATAATCAACATGCGCATTTATGGTCTATTTTTTCTTCAGCAATATATCAAAAGATTTCTGTATTCAAAATGTGTTATCGTGATAGGCCTAGTCAGGACCTATTTACATCATTTAAGTTCTCACTGATATTTCCTCCTATATCTGAATACCTAATACGTACTGAATCCATTCACACTTAAATAGGTATTAAGACTGAGGATGCTTGGAGCAACCATTTATTTTGTAACGATGTAATGCTTTCTTTGTTTTTGTTAGTTTTTTTAAGTTTAAGTGTTTTGCCTGACCTCATCTAATTAAACAAGCAATTTATCTGCAAAACGAGAATAATAAAATGCTCAAAGATCATAACAATTGTAAGATAAACATGCACACAATTAAATGATAAGGGAAAAAACATCAAGATGTAACTGAAAAACATAATATCAAAGAGAAATGCTACAAAAAGCCATGCACCTCCAGCTTTCCACCATCAAACACATGGAGATAATACAAGGGTAGAGTCAGAAAAACAATGGCATAGTGCGTTTGCATAAATGTCGCTGTAATTTCTGCTAATCACAGTTAAATAATGTGAGCACTCACGGTGAAAGAGAGTGTAGAGTAATGAAGAAGAAATTATTGCTTCACATTGGGTTAATTGATATGACACACAAACAATGCACCACTTACACAGTGGAACAAATGATTTCATGCTATTACGTATTCAATAAAAGCCCACAGTTGTATTTCCACTGCAGTACCACTCACAGCTTATGTTTATTTACAGCTAGCACATTTGTCTGCTTTCAAAGGTTGGACCAGACGAGTGGACTATGAGCCAGGGACGGGAAGCAAGCAGCTGTTTCCCAAGATGCACTTGGAAATGTGCGGAGGCCCCCTGTCTGGTGTGAAGGCAATGGTGGAGCTACAGACAAACCACATTGGAAAAGGCTGTGACCGTGAGACATACTCCGAGAAGTCTCTGCAAAAACTATGTGGTGTGTAAGAAAGTATGAGGGAATCTTATTTATCATCGTTTACTCAAATTTACTCAAATAGCACTTAATACCACTAAAGCCCGATGTCCACTGAACGATTTTGTCTGTCAGCAGTGACATTTTCGATTGTGATGAAAATCTAATATCGTAGCTCCAGAACTGTGGTGTCATACTGTGAATACACGCTGTCTATACGGTGTAAAATACTCTTTTATTTTCCTCCTCATGTGCATGAGCAGAGAAGCACCCTTTTTTTTTTAATATTGTCACAAACCCTAGTGGATTTCCATATTGGATTTACATTATTTTTATATGAAATGCCAATGCTATGATTCATGAGTGTATATTATATATAATGTAAGAGTCATTTTCCAGACGTAAATGTGAGCTGACACACTTCAGAATAACATCACATGTGTTTGTGACTGCAGTCGTCTTGACAGTGTGTGTGTGTGTGATTGACAGGTGCAGCCTCTGGCAGCACTGACCTTCTCCCCGCCCCCAGCCCCTCTTCTAATTGGACGGCCTCCCTGCTGACCGACAGTGGGCGGGACAGTGACCTGATCTACAAGTTTGATGGGCGCCAGGCTGCTAACATCCCAGGACACATCGTACCCCAAAACCTGACCGATCAGTTCACCATAGCAACCTGGATGAAGCACGGGCCCAGTCCTGGACTCAGAGCGGAGAAGGAGACGCTACTGTGTAACTCTGACAAGACAGGTGCCACCTCAAAACCTGCTGTTTACTGTGGGGTTTATGCAGGAGCATAATGACCCAAAACACAAGGAGAGACTGCACAAGAGTCCTTTACGTAGAAATTAAGAGCAAACGTGTAAAGTACAAACATCATTAAATTAATAAAACAAATATATATGTAATTTAATATATGTTATTAAATATAATAAAATATTATGGTTAGGGTTAACATTCAGGTCTCTAATGCAGCAGTCTTGTTTAAATACAGATCTGTTTTTACACTGTAACTCTACTGTACCCTCCAGTCGTCATGACGATATAATGACAACTCTGAGAAAAAGTTTGCTATCAAACAAACAGAAAAGACATTTACTGAGTGATTAAGGAACTAAGCAGAAATTATTACAAGTAAAAAGCAATTTCTAAACCATTTGGGTGAAGTAAAATGGAACTGTTGTGCATAGCTGACATTTAATGTAGCTTGCACTTCTGAACATGTGAGGGTAAAAAATGGACCAATGAAGAACAATATAGTTATTAAAACAAATGAGTGACCTTTCTGTCTCTCATGTTTAGATGATTTACTGGGCATTTAAGGACTGGGGCGATGACAGAATTATGGAGCACAAAGCCTTCTCCAGAGATGAAAACAGGCTGTTGTCAGTCTTGTTTTGTGCTTGACCTTTTGCCAACAATGAAGGAAAATACTACACTCTGTATCGAGCCAAATGTTTGTTGCTACCACTGGTTCAATGAGTCTCACACTGCAATTACATCTGTTAAAGGTGCACTTGGTAACCTTTAAAGTGGAGGGCCTGCCACCTGATTTTCTCCATGAAGATGGTATTGCGTTGCCTGTAATGTTCCGCATTATAGCATTAAACTGATCTATCTTGATGAAACAAGCAGGTGATGCCTCCAGGCCCAAGGTCCAGTGACTCATTTCTGTGAAGAGGCAAAATAAGAATACATAATTTTCAGTGTGGTATTGAACAATAATAATTAATGACCAAACAGAAGTTTAATACCATGTTGTGAAACATTCCATCACCAGAAAACTTACATAGTGCACCTTTAAATTGTAGACACCTGGTATTACAGACATGGGCATTGTACAGCTCCTGGGCCACGTACGGCCCTTTGGTTGATTCTGACAGGCTGTTTAAGCTAAATTGTAATTACAAAATAAACATATTTTATAATTTTACCTCATGCGTGGACTAGAGGTGCATTGCTTTGATTTTAGAGATGTTTTGAAATTTTTTGACATTTTGATATTTTTGAGTGACATTTTTTGTAAGGCAACCTCACTTTTTCATAATAGTCATAACATGTACGCTTACCAGTCTTACCAACTTGTCAAAACAATGCTATTTACTCCTTTTCATAAAAAAATACAAGTAATATTATGCAAAACTGAGTAGAGGCCTGGCCCTCCACAATATTTTCTGTCTCTCATGTGGCCCTGTTGAAAAAAATAATTTCCCAGTTCTGTCGTATTATAACATTGGTAAGTGGTAACACTATGCAACATTCATTTTGTATATTTGCAGGTCATTTAGTTTACAATTTGTGAATAATTAAAGTGAGCTTTTTCTTTTGAGTTTTATTGAATGAATATATTTGAAGACCTGCTGCTAAGGAGATAACAATCCACCAGAATAGTAACATTATCAGGAGGTATAGTAATTGCTGTAGAAGAAGTAATTCTCTCATTAATTGAAACGCACTTTAAACATACATTCCACTTATTATTACATGTTTTCATGAACACTTCCATAATAAAGTCATACTGCCCTAGTTATATTTTGAATACTTCTTTTATGTCTTTCTGCTGTATGCCCATTGCCATTCTATCAAATGAATGAAAAACACTATAGTCTGTAGACCACTCAGCATAACTAGGAGAAACTCAAAGTGTTTTTTTTTTCACTGAGTCTAAATTGAGCTGCCTGAACTCTTTAATTAAGCAAACCATCTGTACACTCTTACAATGTCCACACAGATGGCTAATTGGCTACGGAAATGTGAAACGCATAATAGAAAATCGCATGGTACCAAGCCTTTCTGTGTACAAGATCTTGACCCGGTCTTTTGACGTAGATCTATTCATAACATGCTCTACATCATCTCCACAATTATAAAGCTAATTTGTTCATTTTCTGTGTGACATTGTTTCAGAGATGAACCGGCACCATTATTCACTGTATGTCCACAACTGCAGACTGGTTTTCCTGCTTCGAAGGGACTTCTCTCAGGTTGACACTTTCAGACCAGCCGAGTTTCACTGGAAACTAGAGCAGGTACGTCTCATTTGGTATGTGTGTATACCCAAGTGTTTTAGAATGATGAAAAATTAGGACCATTACCATAGTGATTAACAATTTAAAACAAAATGTAATACCTTTTCAATAGGAAAAAGTCCTCACAAATTATGCAAATAACAGGAAGTTGAAAAAGCCATGAATGCACTGCATGTGTGACAGTGGAGGACTGTTGGCATCAGTACAAGCATCAAGCAGTTTGATGCTACATTGTGACTTAACACTAATGTTATTTGAGAGAGGCTTGTTTAACAGCACAAATCAGCTCACCTTTTTAGTTCCAAATAAGTCAGTTGGTCTGTCTGGTCTGTTATAATGTTGTTTCTTCATCACAAACATACTTGGAACTCTGGTTTTTTTTTTCATTCATTTACACATGCAACCCTTTGTGGTAACAGGAAGTGCTCCACTGTGTTTTTACACTCCACACACCTTCACTATAATCACCTGGATGATTTCAGCCTTGAAATTGCCAGTCTCTACTGAATAAAGGGTAAAAGGTAGCTGTTAACTTGAAAACTACCACTACATGACATCACAAGGTGGAACAGAATATTCTGAGCTTTGAAGATGTGTGACTGAAACAAAACACAACTCCAGGTATGTTTTTGAGAAGGTAACACCATTGTAACATGACTTAACACTCACAAGAGTCAATTTTGAATAAGGACCTTCAAAGTGTAAACTTGAGTCACAGAGCTTCAGGCAGAGCAGTACCTCCAGTTAGCTTAGGAATGTTGATAGTATGATCGGAATGTATCAATTCTCAGGGTAACTCCAGTGCAGGCAAAGAGCTATTATTTGTGTTATGAAAAAAAGGCTTTCAATCCTAATTAGCTCGGGCCCTGTCACTTCTGCGCTCATGTTGGAGATAAGAGAAAGGAAGAAGGAACGTGCACATAGGTAGACAGTCTGGTGTTTGGAGTCTAGTCCAGGGTAATAGTGCTCCCAGCAGCACATCTCTATTATCTATCACATACTGGTGGAGTGCAGAACTCATTTGCTGAGAAGTAGATTTTGTTGGAGCTGCAGAGGTTTTCAAAGAAACGGTAGTTAGAAGGACGCATAAAAGTTTTCTGACAAAAACACAACATAGCTGAAAACAGAAGAGCAAAGGCAATGGTTAAAAATGAATGCTAAGACAGATCTGAATAGATACCTTGTAAAAGTCATCTGCTTTGATTTTAATATATGAATTTCAGATTGATTAATAATTCACACCGTTGCTATAGCAATTAACAATCCAAAACAAAACACTGTATATTTTAAAAGTGCTCACAAAGTGCTATAAAAAGAAGCTGAAAGTCATGAATAGTGGATGCGATAGTTTATGTGAAGTCAGTGTAGATGGATGGGAGCAGGGCTGTTGTCAGGACTGCTGTGAGTTAAGACCCTGACAAAGTACTGTATCAACCGAGCACCTGTGACGTGCACTTGGACGTGAAAGTGACTTGGACCCAAGAAATAGCAACTTCACCACAACACTACAGCCAAGTCATCCCTTTGTAAAATATGTACCAAGAAATATTTCCTTCTTCACTAATCTGATGTTAAACCCACTGAACCCTAAAACTTAACTCCCTACTGTTTCTGTTACCACTCAAACTGACACCCCATCATTGAAAAGCTGACTCTAACTATACATTATTACCTTGGTGCAAACATTACTGCGATAGATAGACAACGCTGGTTTGTGGTACTGTTTGTGATAATAACCAACATGATAATTACTATGCCCATCACTGTAATCTGTACAGCAAGGTTGGCTGGACTTCCCTACACACCCACATTTTTATTTACAAAGCTTTACTGGCAAACTTCCACAGTATCTCTCTCCTCCATGATTCAATTCAGTTTTCATCATTACCATACCAGGTCTCAAGAGGGACCGACCCTAGCAGTACTACAAATCTACGCAAAGCAAGGGAAAACTGGTTTTAGAACACTCTCATAAACCAACTAAAACTAATCAGTGTAATTCCCTTAAGTGAATGTAAACACACTATATCTGTCATCTTTTCTGACCATTGCAATTGTTTTAACTGAATGCCTTATGGACTACAGGCGCAACTCATTTTTAAATGTACTTTTTATTATGTATTTTATTAATTGCAAATCTCAATGGGACTTCCTGAAAAAATAAAACAAATAAAAAATAATGGGCCATGATAATCGTGACACAAATGTTCAGTATTCTAGTAGTAGTTGCATAGTTTCCCTTAAAATGAGCCAAAGTTTTCCTCAGCTGAATCTCTGGAGCCCAAACATTGTAGAGGATAAGCCTGTGTCTGGGAATTTCCTGTACAAACTTACTTTCCCTCATTAATTTTGGACAGCAGACGCACTGACTATAGCCTCTGTGGTCCCCTGAGACACAGCATAAATTCACCTTATATTAAACGAACATTATTGCTGAAGAAGTACTTCATGATAAAGCTGTCCTCTTGGGGGCCACTGCTTACTTAGCAAATTATTGGATGTAGAATTTCTTTCAGGCCTCAGGGCTACAGACACATGGGTCATTTAAATGTACAGTAACACGGAGAACACCAGTCACAGCCCTGTGTAACTTTTCTGATGATCCACCGCCAGCTTGTCTCCATAGAGATGGTATTGCTTTTGCTTTGACTGTAGAAGCATAGATATAATAGATAATCACTGTATTGTCACTGAGACAAACTTGTGACACCTCCAGGCCAAGTTACAAGTTACATCTGTTTTATTATATATTATATTATATATGATCATATATTATTATATTTTATTATAGAACATTCTGGGCAAAACAAATCTCTGTGGAGACAGGAGGTGGTGGACCCCCCACTGGAATAGTAACATAATGCACCTTTATGACACTTTGATAGGACAGTGAATATTATTTATCTCACAAATATAAATTCAACAAAAATCTTGTCACACCTAAAACTTTTTTCTCTGTTTATTATTTGTGTGATGGAGTCAGGGTCTAATCATGGGTCCATTTCGGTGGCCTATCCGTTTGCCTGTGTGTGCCCTGCAGACCACAGCACACACAATGCTTTCTCTCCTGTGTACCTTCTAAGCAGCTCTCTGTTTGTTCTTGGTCAAAGGTAGATTGAAAAGTGTTTTTTCCTCCGCCGCTTGTTGTTCTCTGGAGGTTGACAGAGGTGGATGTGACAAAGGCAAGGGCACACGCACACTCACATTTTTTTTTTCTTTTTTTGAGCAAACAACCCCAAGACGTAGTTTTCTTTTCATTCTCTCTGGCTTCTCTTATCTTGTGCTTTCCGACCACCATCTGTGCTTGTGCCTCATACACAGACTGTAGATATGAAAGCTTACTAGCATACGTACATAGTGTTGGGTTTAACAAGAAAGACAGCGAGGAAAACATGTGGTGTTGAGAATGATAATTTTTCTCATTCCTTTGAACTTTAGCATATTACATTTTAATATACAAATACAGACTTTAAAAAACTGTCAAAACTTCTAAGAGACCATGTTTTTATCATTTGTTGCTTAAATAACACATATATTTATTGCCCACCTGGTTTGGTTTCACAGATATTCACTCACAAACCCAGTTGGATGTCTAATCCTCAAAACCAGCTGTACTAAGCTTAGCCTGCTGTTCTATTTTGTCTGTGATGTCTGCTTGTGCGATGGAGAAACATGTTACACCATTGAAATGCACTGTTATCTGCTTAGTGTGTGAAAAAGTATACAATCTTAGGATACATTCACACGTGTCATGATTTGGCCCTGGTTTGAGCTAAGGTTAGTATTGATGTGGTCTATGTGTATCCTTAAACCGGGTCTGGACCAGGCTAAGCTCCCTGCATTAGTTAGTTTCCATATTGTCTTATCACCAGAGCTTAAGCTGTTCATCTCTAGGCCTCTAGGCTGACGTCCTGGTTAAAAACTAACCAATGTTGTACCCACCTGTAAATATTGTATTGTATTGTGTGTATGTGTTTGCGAATGTGTATCTGAATGTGGCAATGTCTGAAATGTGAAACTGCACTGATGTGTTTCAAGATTGTGTTTTGAAATGTTTAGTGTAGGGAAAAGCCCGATTAAGAACAGGAGCAGAGAGTTAGTTTAAATGAATAAACTCCCTCGATTAGAATATGATGAAACAAAAATTAGGACATTTTATGTAAAAGCCCCTCATGGTGTTAGCTTTATGACAACAGGCAGGGAGGGATCAGCTGTACAGTTTTAGAAAGGACACATTGAAACGTAACTAGGGGCAATGTGTGAGTATATATGAACAAGTGTGGGTGAGGTGAGGTGAGCCTGAATAACAGCTACAGTAACAGTAATAAATAATAACGGTGACAGAGGTGCATTGTGGGTGCGGGTGAGTAGGGGGGGGGGGGGGTGTCAACGCTGCTACTTGACGTCCTTGTTCCTCCAGCACTTAGAGAGGACACTCAATGGCTTCTCCGGCAACTCCATTTAGCTCTATTGATTTTGCAATTCTCACTTCAAGAGACAAGGAGCTGGACCCAGATGGAAGAAAGTGGGCAACGTGAGCAGGCCATGGAGAAAGAAGCTCCAATTTTCAGAGTCAATAGCACGCAGCGAGGGAATGTTACAGGAAGGCAGGCACAGCACTATGTATGCAGGGCCATACTGGGGAACGTGGACGCACTCCTCCTATCCATTGTGCTGTTTTTTCACCTGCGCTAATGGACACGAGGACACATCACTTTTCGCCAACCTCTTCTACTCTTGAATGTAGATAGCATCTTTTTTTAAGAACCCAAGCTTTACTTCTACTTTTTCTTCTTTTGTCTGTTGAGAAAGGGCTCCATTTTAGAAGTTCTGTCTTTTTTCAGATAAGATAGCGTGTAGCTGACAGTGATTTAAACCCATTTCAATGAGGGCCAATGAAGATAAAGAAAAACATATCAACACCTAGCAGCTGTTTATATCACTCCACTTTGTGTTTAAAGCCCACATGTGTAAGGAGCAGTTACACTCAGATAAAGGCCATCTAATCAAGATACACGATTTATCATATACCCGTTGTATGTTAGCAGTCGAATGGTGCACACGCAGTATCTGGCCTTATCTCACAGCTATTAGCATGCTCGCTCTGCCATGGCCTGTTCTGTGGGCTGTGTTGATTGGAAGCTTCTCTTTGTCTTTCGCAAGATTAATTGGGCAGCTTTGTGTCTGATGGCGCATTTTACTTCTTTCTTGTTTTTACTAGATACCAGCAGTACACAGTGAGTGGGTCTGGTGCTACAAAATTTTATGGAAAAAATGGGTAATAGTTAATGTTGATAATATTATAAGTTTATATACAGTAAGTCATCATGGTTACCTTGTATATTTTGTTACTTTTTTACATTTACCTACCTCCTTTTTACCTTTACCTACCTCCTTTTTGTATTTTACAGCTAAATTTGGGACTAAAGTTGTGACCCTCATTGATGAAAAGAAGTAAAATTTCAAAATATGTCATATCTCTTTACTGGTGGTTTGAAATCTCATTTGTACTTTGGCTTCCTGTCCGTTTCCTCTGTAACTGCTACATTAATGTAGAAGCTTGGTTGTGCGTGAGAGGCAGAGTCCTCTATGCTGCTTATGGCCCTCTCTATAGCCACGCTGAGTGCTACATAAGCACTACATTATTCACCAACATTACAACACTTCTCCCTGCATACTAATGCTTCAAATATCTTATCTTTTTAGACATTTTTTGCATTTTCTTGTTATCTTCCCTTTTGGGTTTTTTACTTTTAAGCTCAATAATGAATTAATTACCTCTGTTTTCTTTAAAAAGTCTATTTAAATATTTGCATATTATATATTATATATATATATATATATATATATTATATATATATATATATATATATATATATATATATATATATATATATATATATATATATATATATATATATATATATATATATATATATATATATATATATATATATATATATATATATATATATATATATATATATATATATATATATATATATGTGTTTCTCACCTTCCACGGTGGTAGGTCTCTCTCACCCTCATTCAGCTCGGGTCCTCTACCAGAGGCCTGGGAGCTTGAGAGTTCTGCGCAGTATCTTTGCTGTTCCCAGTACTGCACTTTTCTGGACTGAGATGTCCATTGTTTTTCCCGGTATCTGTTGTAGCCACTCTTCCAGTTTGGGGGTTACAGCCCCGAGTGCTCCGATCACCACAGGCACCACTGATGCCTTTACTTTCCAGGCTCTCTCCAGCTCTTCCTTGAGCCCCTGGTATTTCTCTAGCTTCTCGTGTTCCTTTTTCCTGATATTACCATCGCTTGGTATTGCGATGTCCAACCACCACGGCTCTGCTCTGTTTCTTATCCACCACCACTATGTCTGGTTGGTTCGCCATCACCATTCTGTCAGTCTGTATCTGAAAGTCCCACAGGATCTTGGCTCGGTCATTTTCCACAACCTTTGGAGGTGTTTCCCACCTTGATCCTGGGGTTTCCAGCCCGTACTCTGCACAGATGTTTCTGTACACTATGCCCGCCAATTGGTTATGTCGCTCCATGTCTGCTTTCCCTGCCAGCATCTTACACCCTGCAGTTATGTGCTGGACTGTCTCAGACCAGCCCTCTCAAGCCATTGGTAGGATTTCTTGATATCAGCCACTTCAGTTATGTTCCGGTGGTACGCCCCATGTAGGGGTTTGTCCTGCCATGATGGTCCCTCCAGCACCTCTTCCTCTGGACCCCACTGTCTGAGACATTTTCTGAGCACCTCATCTGCCGGGGCCTTGTCCTTGATGTACTCAAGGAGCTTGGATGTTTCACCCTGGACAGTGGTTCCCACACTCACTAGTCCTCGGCCCCCTTCCTTCCGGCCTGCGTACAGTCTCAGGGTGCTGGATTTGGGATGGAACCCTCCATGCATGGTCAGGAGCTTTCGTGTCTTAACATCTATGGTCTGTATCTCCTCCTTTGGCCAGCTTACAATCCCTGCAGGGTATCTGATTACTGGCAGGGCGTAGCTGTTGATTGCCTGCACCTTGTTCTTGCCATTGAGCTGCTTCTAAGGACTTGCCTCACTCTTTGCAGGTATTTGGCCGTAGCCGCTTTCCTTGTTGCCTCTTCGAGGTTGCCATTTGCTTGTGGGATACCAAGGTACTTGTAACTGTCCTCAACGTCTGCTATTGTTCCCTCTGGGAGTGACACCCCCTCTGTGTGGACTACCTTCCCTCTCTTTGTCACCATCCTGCTACATTTCTCAAGCCCGAATGACATCCCAATGTCTGTACTGTAGATCCTTGTGGTGTGGATCAGTGAGTCGATGTCTCGCTCACTCTTAGCGTACAGCTTGATGTCATCCATGTAGAGGAGGTGACTGATGGTGGCCCATATATATATATATATATATATATATATATATATATATATATATATATATATATATATATATATATATATATATATATATATATATATATATATATAGATAGATAGATAGATAGATAGATATACATATATATATATAGATAGATAGATAGATAGATATATATATATATATATATATATATATAGATAGATAGATAGATAGATCTGAGTTTCTTTTATCCATGTTTCTTGCATCTTTCCCTTCCCAACAGCACAGTGGCACATATAACAAGCAGCTATCAATAATGTACAGCACAGGGCCAATGCAAGGACATGAATACAAGCAGAACAGATAAAAAGAGCAGCCAGGTGGGGGACTTACAGGACTTTTATTGTTGTTTTGTACAGGGACAGGATCAGAATATACAAGATTACAAGGCAAGAGGATTGGCCGATTTGACTGTTAAACTTTTAGAAGGATGTCACATAGTCGCTCTGAGAAAATGAACCAAATGTATACAGATGGTGAATGACACTGACACATGGGTGAAGACAATATAATAAGTATTAAACCAGACCTATTATGCAGAATAGACTTTTCAACCATGTTATTTTTTTTTTTATTCATCCTCTTGAAGTTGTATTTGGAGTGATTTGTGCATGTTTGAGCAATCTTGAATCATTTATCTTCAAGATGCCATATTTTCAATCCCTCTTTTCACAGGCATACACCCATTGCTCTCGACCTACTTCATTCTCCAATTTTATTTTCTTAATCAGTGATACATGTATGATTTGGCAGAATCACATAGTCATTTTGGAACAAATGAAAAAAAAAAAAGTGCTTGCTGGTGTGGTCTGCAGCTATCCATCCGAGCTGCCAAATCTTTGTTGTGATGATGTTTACGCTGTCATCAGCTTGCTATAGACACCTCTGTTTTCTAATGCAAAGTCAGGGGACTTGTTTCTTTTCTTTCCAAGGGTGTTATAGATTATAACTATATAGCAGGCTCAAGCACAATATGTGTTCTTTAATGTCCTTATAAATGTTTATATCTCACAAAGACAGTTTACACAACATTTGGACCCAGATTACATTTCTGTTGCCTTACATATTTATATTTTGAGGAAATTTTCAAATTAAAATGTGATCTACTAGTTCCCTTTCATAACATAATTTTGCAAACCAGTTCCAATAATTTCCTTGGCAGAAATATCCAAAAATGTCCTTGAGGGCACCCATTTGGAGTACCAAAAATAAAAACATAACAGGAAATCACTTGACCCTTAACAATGCAAATTCTCTTCACATTTTTGAGCCCATGTTATTTGAAATCTCTCATTTTTAAACTGATCCTCCTCACCTTATTGAAATTCAAAGCCCAAACACTGTGACATGATAGTTGTCAGAGGTCTTTCAGGTGTTAAATCTTCCTCCAGTTTCCATAGTAATTTCTGCGTCCAATCAGCTTTCACAATCTCACTTCTTTTGTGCCACTATAATGTAATAGTTGATCGTAAACATGCCATGGCAGATTCACAGCAGATAGGCAGCCTTATCTGCTCTGCTTTATGCTCACAATAAAACTGGCATGTTGTTGCTGGTGATGTATGGACTCCACACAGGAAATCTGGAGATGCTGTTTACTTTTGAAGTTAACAAGATGAAACCATCGGGCGGGAGACAGGTGCCATAATTGGGTTGGTTGATATTTTTGATGGATGCAGTGGTTTACAATTAAAGTCAATGGCTTATTTCAAGTGAATTATTTCTTACTTACACACATAAATAAGTCAAGCCATAAATAAAGTTCTACTGTTGAAATATGATATGGATTTTTAACTGAATCTCTGTTTTTGCTGCTATTTATTGATTTTCAATATAACCTCTATTTATAGTCAGTGTAAGGAAAAAAGTACTAGCTTAGTGAGGCTTAGTGAGTAAAATACACATTTGCTTTAGAACTTTCTAGACAAGGCTATATTAAACTAGTGGTGGCATTCAGATTTTGTGGCAATTTCACTTTACCTGATGGTTTCTTTTGGTGAGTAGACCCAGATCTCTCTATATTACAGCAAAAACCTGCATTTTAGCATTTCATTTTTGCTGTCCCCTGTCTGTAATAAAATTGTTGGTATATAGAATATGGCGATGGTTCAGTAGATTAGTCTTTGTAGATTATTAAAGATGCCCTGCATAACATTAGTTGAGGGTCTGCTACTTACTTGCCACCATGGAAATGTTATTTGTCTGAAATGTTCCACAGTATAGATTAGACTTATCTAGTACAAGGAAAAGAAGCAGGTTACAGCACTACGTTACGTTACAGTTCAGATCTGTGGAGAGTCACCCCTATTCACAGAAGAAATTATTGTATTTTTGAACAATAGAAACACCCACATTGAGTAAATGCTAGATGGAAATGTTTAATGTCACAACATGGAACATTCCATGACAAGTAGGTAGCAAACTCTACACTTGAAAAGTTGAGCAGTTCACCTTTAAATTTTGTGTCATAGTCAGAACATATGGATATATTATGAATACTTGACCTCTGAATTATTTTTGAGTCCCACAAAATAATTTCTACTGGTTTTCCGAGTGTGTAGCTCAGAGTAAAGAAGAGAACAAGCCCAAAATGAGTCTAGTAACTATAGAGCAATAATCACTATTTTGTATTCCACGTACAGAAAAGTATATATAAAACACAGGTATATAACATAGTTTGAGCACTTGTGATCAGTGCACATCCATCCCTCTTTCTCTGGACTCTGTTGGATAGTGGTGCTCTGAGTGTCCCTGGGGCGGCCTGCAGACTGGCTCATTACAGTGTTTCTGCATTCATTGTCTTGTTATGCTTTTGCAGAGCCAACGCACTTTCAAGCTTCCTCTGACTAATGCTCTCTCAGAAAGCATACCTCAGTGGCAGCAAAGGAGCTGTGCTAATGATAGTGATGCGTTTGTGTGTATCTTTGTGTGTGTATTAAATTTAGAAAGCAGAAGAAAACAGCATAAAAATAAGGACTGCTGCAAAGTAATGGCGCCAGTTTTTCTCATACTTATCCAAACATCAGCATTATATGCAGATGTGTAAAAGATGACCTCCTATTTCTTTTCTTTATTTCTTATCAAAGCCACGCACACAGTGTTGACAGTGACAGATCTCTCTACACTTTTGTTTCCATTTGAAGAATGGCTATTTTAATTCATAAATACTTTTGTGTTATTAAATTACAGACAATGAAATACTGGGTGTATTTCTCCACTGTTTGTTTTGGTCAGAATGCCATCAGTCATTACACTCAGTGGCACAGATGGTGAATAAAATACACTGCTAAAAAAAAAAAATTAAAGGAACACTATGAAAACCCATCAGATCTCAATGTGAAAAAAAAAATGTGGATATCTATACAAATATGGACAGGGCAATGTGTTAGGAACAAAAGGCCACCTCTTTTAATGGAAATTAACATTAAGTGCACTAGTGTGGCAGCAATGAGACAACCCCTAAAACGGGACTGGTATTGGACGTGGAGGTCATTTCAGAATCCTACAGAAGTTTGTCCAACTCCTCCAGGATGGCACATCCAGACATGTCATTGCAAGAAGATTTAATGTGTCTCCCAACACAATCTCCAGAACATAGAGGAAATTTCAGGAGACAGGCCATTATTCTAGGAGAGCTGGACAGAGCCGTAGAAGGTCCTCAACTCATCAGCAGGACCCATCTGCTCCTTTGTGTAAGGAGGAACAGGTTAAGCACTGCCTGTGCCCTACAGAATGACCTCCAGCAGGCCACTGATGTGAATGTCTTTGCCTAAACAATCAGAAACAAATTTCATGAGGGTGGCATGTCCTGGAGTGGGCCCTGTGCTCAGCGCCCAGCACCATGGAGCTCCTCTTGCATTTACTAGACGACACCAGAATTGGTAAGTCCGCCACTGGTGCCCTGTGCTTTTCACAGATGAGAGCAAGTTCACCCTGTGACAGACATGAGACAGACATGAGACAGACCTCTACCATCTAGACAATGGCAGTCTGACTGCCATTATGTATCGGATGATATCCTTGAACCCATTGTCAGACCCTACACTAGTGCAGTTGGTCCTGGGTTCCTCCAGATGCATGACAATGCTCTCCCTCATGTGGTGAGAGTATCCTGGCAGTACCTGCAGGTTGAAGAGACTGAGACAACTGAATATACATGGGCAACTGAATGGACATTGCACTGCACTGTCCATATGTATATTGACAACCAACTTTTTTCATACTGAGATCAGAAGTGTTCCTTAATTTTTTTCAACAGTATATACATTAAGAAACATGAAAACCCCTGTGAAAAAGAACACTTTACTCTAAAGTACCTTTCTTGGACATATAAGAATAGCTTTGAGTAGATTTGTACAGTTTGTTCTTCAAGACAGTAACCTGGCTCACACCAGATTGATAAGTGTATCACTTGGAATTGAGTTCTACACATTATCCATCTGGAATGGCTCTCACTGAAAGTGTTCAGAAAAAGGAGGGACTTGCAGCAGAATGCCTCGAGCTGATTGAGCGACCACCATGAAGTGCCCATCCACCATAGTTTCTTTTTAACCAATCACTTCAAACCTGTCAAAATGATGTATCCAACTTGCTGGATGATCTTGCACTCTTATACGAAGGACCAGCACTCATACCTGAACCTGTTACCAGTCTCTTAACCTGCATATAGATGACAGATACATTCTCTGTATATGGACAGGCCATTCCTCATGTAAAAGAGCCTCAGAACCTCCAGGCGTCATTCACTGAGCTGCACAGGCTGCACTAGCACTGATTCATAATTGTTTGCTGGTGTTAGAGTTTATGCACTGACCACTCAGATCAGAGACAGTCCTTTTAGGTTTAAGCCAACTGGCTTTCAGCCTTGAAACTGACAATTCAAATGAGAGACAAAACAATTAATTATAACAAAAGCAAGTTGGGCATGAAGTCCAGTGTGTTTGTAAAGAACAACAACATTAATATCACAACTGTTACCAGCAACTTGTGTCAGGGGATACAGTCATGTAAATAAAAATGATACATACGCTCCTGTTAAATGTGAAATGATCATTTATCTCATTTACAGAATGGCTACAGAAGTACTTTCAAAGCATGATATAGTCATCAGTGCATTTTTATTAATTTATCTGCACTGAATAATACATGTATCTCACTTAATTAACTTCATTAATGAAATGTACATTTACAAAACAAATTCATCACAGTAAGTACTATGAGTAAGTATGATGGGAGTTGGGGTCACTTATTTTGTGTGTAAGTTGTAAGTTATTTATGATATGGTTGGAAAAAAATGTTTGGTTGCTACGGTTATATAATAGCTCTGTATGTGTGTGTAATAATAGGATGTACATAATGGGACTAATGCATATTCTTGAATTATTGTCTTTATGTCGATATTTTAATAGTAATTTAAGTAATCACTCAAATGCTATAGATGCTGCAATGGCAGGCTGCTGGGCTTTTCTAGTAAAGTGCACAATTATAGACAATCAAAATATTATTATTAGCCAGTGACACACATCAGAGATCTTGTTTTTTTGCTGCTAAGTGTCTCAGACATTGATGCTCTGTTGGGAAAAGAGACAAAGTTGCTATTGGAATCCGTTTACAGTAGCAGTACAAGCTACCTGCAGAGAGGAGTGAGAGGAGGGGGGCAGGGTGTTGACAGACTGGGATATCCTCGGGGAGTTTGTGTCTCTTCACACTCATAACGGATGACAGTCTGAGCCAGAAATCAACACTTCCCCAGAGAATGCATGAGCCCCCGACACACATCTAACCCCATTAGTTCTCACAACAGCTCCGTGTGGTGCTGCGCCTGCATTGTGCTCTGTGGAGATGATATATGCAATTGTAACTTCTGTGTTTTATATTGAAAGTCAGTGTGACATTGTGTGCAATGCCCCACTTAAATTTTTCTCAAATAAGGAATGCACTTTTATTTCTAAGTTTTTACACTATATTTGTATTTATGTTTTGAGACACCATAATGCTTCAGGTTTCATCAGTGGTCATCTCATCATCTCTGTTTTTGTGATCAAGACGTTTCAGCTCCCATGCAGAAGACATTTTCAATTGATAGAACTGGCTTGAAGCACTGGGAATTTATCCTTCTCTCAGTAACTAAGTCCAACCTCAAAAGGCAGTTTAGAGTGAAACTGCCCTGAGCTTGTTTACAGCTAATATCATTATGGGTCTTTATGTCTCTGTTGGCTCTCTCACACCGTCACAGGTCTATCAATTGAAACTGGCCAGATAACCACCAATGAAATCTTCGCTACATAATATGTATGTTTTATTGTTTTTCCAGTAATAATAAAAAAACAAAACACAACACTTATATCTAAACACAATGTGAAACACCACAGTAGAAAGAAGAATCAAATAAATATAAAATGAAATACAATATTAGGACCTTTCATATAATCTTTAAGTAGTCCTGCACCACAATCATCATCTAGCATGAACAAGACCACTCATTAATTGAACAGTGACGACCGGTCAATAACACTCAGCTGAACTGGTCTGAATGTGTTGGCTGAGTGAGAATGGCAGCCAAGTTTCTGTAAGTTAGCCTGAGGGTAGCTGTGGCTAGATGTAGTTAAGATTCTTTCTCACACAACATGAAATGCATGGAGAATGGATTTATATATGGTCAGTTCCTGTTCTTCTCCATAAACCACAGCCTCACTTCTGAGCGAAAGGGTGGGACAAGCCCCTCCCTCTGTACTTCAAAGAGTATTTTTGATGGGTGACACGGTGCATTTGTCACTCACCCTCTGCTAATGAACACCTCGTTATGCAGCACCTCGTTAGGTTATTTGATGACAGATAAATCCTTCACTGACGGAGGGACTTTGTTGCATCACTTTCACTGAAGTGAAGTGAGCAGAGAAAGCACAGCAGCTCCTGGCTTCATGATTGTAAACATCATCTTTATAACGCCTTCTGTAAACACAACCCTCCTTGGGAAAAACGCTGCCAAACTCAAAAAACATATCGCTGAGGGAATATTGTGTTTTTCCTGCTGTCCTATTTTCTTGTACTCATGAATATATTTTCATGTGAATGTACCCACAAATATCCCAGAAGTAATGAGCTCTCTGTGTATTTGCAGATATGTGACAAGGAATGGCACTACTATGTAATCAACGTGGAGTTCCCAGCCGTGACGCTGTTTGTGGATGGCGTGACCTTTGAACCCTACCTGGTGACAGACGACTGGCCCATCCACGCTTCAAACATTGACACACAGCTGACAGTGGGCGCCTGCTGGCAGGGTGTGTATGCTGTGTTTCTGTAGTTCCACAGTAATGAGGCCTCAATAACAGGGGCTGTATACATGTGTGATACATGTGTGACAGCTGTGGCTCTGGTTTGATGTTTGTGTTTGCTGCAGAAATGACAAGGAGCAGTGCGGCAACAGGAAAGCAACACATATTCTATATACTTTTAGAGGGTTATATAAAGAAATGATTAATTATGCATTACAATTACAATTTATTGACAACAGGGCATAGCATAGCAACTATTCAGATGTGACATTTCTTTTGACAATTACATATTTTTTTTATACCTACATATACAGTATATATATATATATATATATATATATATATATATATATATATATATATATATATATATATATATATATATATATATAATATATATATATATATATATATATATATATATATATATATATATATATATTATATATATATATATATATATATATATATATATATATATATATATATATATACACAGTGTATATAGTAGACCCTTCGTGCTACTGCCCACCTCATACAATGATGAGAGATAATGAAACGTACGACATGCCGGCTCAGACGTCGCCCGGCCAAACAAGGTCTGCATCAGGTGCTGGGGAACCAGGGCACCTTGATGAAAAATGGGCTACCCAAGGGTGTACGATCCTGATCCTGAAGGATCCCTCAAAGGGTGCAGTCCCATCCAACTATCGGCCAATAACCTGTCTCTCCACAACATGGAAGCTCATGTCAGGCATCATTGCTGCTAAGATAAGTGGGCACATGGATCAATACATGAGCATCGGCAAAAACACCAGGGGAGCCAAGCACCAACTCCTGGTTGACCGAACAGTCGCCCGTGACTGCAGAACCCGTAAGACCAACCTGTGCACTGCCTGGATTGATTACAAGAAAGCCTACGACTCAATGCCACACACATGGATCACTGAGTGCTTGAAGCTGTACAATATCAACAGGACTCTAAGGGCCTTCATTGCGGTTGTTGAAAACCACCCTTGAAGCCAATGGCAAGCCACTTGCACAAGTGCCCATCAAATGTGGCATATACCAAGGAGGCTCACTGTCCCCACCACTGTTCTGCATAGGTCTGAACCCCCTCAGCCAAATAATCGACCGCACTGGCTATAAATACCGACTCAGAAATGGGACCTCCTCTACATAGATGAAATCAAGCTGTACGCTAAGAGTGAGAGAGACATCGCTTCACTGATCCACACCACAAGGATCTACAGTACAGACATTGGGATGTCATTCGGGCTTGAGAAATGTAGCAGGATGGTGACAAAGAGAGGGAAGGTAGTCCACACAGAGGGGGTCTCACTCCCAGCAGACATTGAGGACAGTTACAAGTACCTTGGTATCCCACAAGCAAATGGCAACCTCGGAGAGGCAACAAGCGGCTACGGCCAAATACCTACAAAGAGTGAGGCAAGTCCTAAGAAGCCAGCTCAATGGCAAGAACAAGGCACAGGCAATCAACAGCTACGCCCTGCCAGTGATCAGATACCCTGCAGGAATTGTAAGCTGGCCAAAGGAGGAGATACAGACCACAGATGTTAAGACACGAAAGCTCCTGACCATGCATGGAGGGTTCCACACTAGTGAGTGAACCACTGTCCAGGATGAAACATCCAAGCTCCTTGAGTACATCAAGGACAAGGCCCCGGCAGATGAGGTGCTCAGAGAATGTCTCAGACAGTGGGGTCCAGAGGAAGAGGTGCTGGAGGGACCATCATGGCAGGACAAACCCCTACATGGGGCGTACCACCGGAACATAACTGAAGTGGCTGATATCAAGAAATCCTACCAATGGCTTGAGAGGGCTGGTCTGAAGGACAGCACAGAGGCACTGATCCTGGCTGCTCAGGAGCAGGCCCTGGGCACTCGAGCAATAGAGGCCCAGATCTACCACACCAGACAAGACCCACGGTGTAGACTGTGCAAAGAGGCTCCTGAGACAGTCCAGCACATAACTGCAGGGTGTAAGATGCTGGCAGGGAAAGCAGACATGGAGCGACATAACCAAGTGGCGGGCATAGTGTACAGAAACATCTGTGCAGAGTACGGGCTGGAGACCCCAGGATCAAGGTGGGAAACACCTCCAAAGGTTGTGGAGAATGACCGAGCCAAGATCCTGTGGGACTTCCAGATACAGACTGACAGAATGGTGATGGTGATGGCGAACCAACCAGACATAGTGGTGGTGGATAAGAAACAGAGCAGAGCCGTGGTGGTTGACATCGCAATACCAAGCGATGGTAATATCAGGAAAAAGGAACACGAGAAACTAGAGAAATACCAGGGGCTCAAGGAAGAGCTGGAGAGAGCCTGGAAAGTAAAGGCATCAGTGGTGCCTGTGGTGATCGGAGCACTCGGGGCTGTAACCCCCAAACTGGAAGAGTGGCTACAACAGATACCGGGAAAAACAACGGACATCTCAGTCCAGAAAAGTGCAGTACTATATATATATATATATATATATATATATATATATATATATATATATATATATATATATATATGTATATATATATATATATATATATATATATATATATATATATTATATATATATATATATATATATATATATATATATGTATGTGTATATATATATAATATATATATATATATATATATATATATACATTTCAGTTAGCCATTTTGGTTTTGTGTGTGCTAAATCTGTTGTGTTTGAGCAATTAAAAACATTGATTCAAGTTACAAAGCAGTTGTGTAGAATACTGTGTGTATTGCCTCTGAATCGCAAAAATCCTAGTTAATTAAATGTATCTGTATAGAAGAAAAGTAATCAAAGGGTTACAAAATATACAAATATGGAGAATGACAACACCCAGAGCTTTTAACCATGTTATAGTTGTTTCCCCTCTCCATTTACTCACCCCATGTTGTATTTGGAGTGATTCGTGCATGTTTGAGCAATCTATATTCAGTTATTTTCAAGACACCAAACTGCAGATCAGTCCCTGATCAATTTGATCCCTGATCAGTCATGTTCTTGGATTTAACAGAGTTGCGTAGTCCTTTTTTGGTACAAATAAAAAAAATTAAATCAGCTGTTTGCTAGTGTGATCTGCAGCTATCCATAAGAGATGCCGACTTTTTGTTGTGATTACGTTTACAGAAAATACTGAAGATCAGTGAACCAGTGCCAAAAATGCACCGAATGCCTTTTAATTGCTAGAAAATTCTTTATCAACTTAATAATAATAATCATAATAATGATAATCAATCAGTTTTATATAGCTTTTTTTTGACACTCAAAGATGTTTTACAGAGCATTATTCATTCATTCCTCTGTGGTGGTAAGTTACTATGCTGCAGCTGCTCGGGGGCAGACTGATGGAAGCAAGACTGCCATTCTGTGCCACACCACTTTCATACTAGGCAATGTGGTTGAAGTGCCTTGCCTAAGAACATAATGGCAGTTTTTGCCACTAGTGTCCCACTGTAGCAGCTGGAATTTGTTATTATTATCATTAGTTCAAATATCTCTTTGATTAGAATACAAAACTTTAGACCACTAATAAGAAAAAAAGTTTAAAGTTATGAAAGGGCCATGTTTTCTCCCAAACCATAATAAACATACATTTCAGTCTTATAGCAACTAATCACATAGTTATCCCCAAAATCTTTCACTCACACTAAACACTCATGGTAACTTCTTTTGAACATCATAATAATCTCCATGCCTCTGATTGCGTTTTCTTTTCCTCTTTCCGTGTCAAACTTCACACAGCGTTTTGCTCTTTCCATGAACGTGTGATTGTGAAAGAACGCCCTGAAGGAAGGATTAACTGGAGTGAATAGAGGACAAGTTTGCCCGCTATTACATCCCAATGAAGCCGCTTTAAGCTTCACTAAGCCGCAACTGATAACTTTGCAGGCCATTAGCGGGCGAGATTGCCTTTCAGAGTGTCTCATTTCGGCGGGCCCCCTCTCCCCCACAATCAACAACATAATGGGCAGACATGTGGAGGGGAAGTCATTCAAAGTGTGTTTGGAAAAAAACTCAAAGGCACAATACAAGGTTGTAAGTGAAAAAAATAATGTCTTTAAGTAATTTTCTGCAGATTCCAGGGGATTGTGTAAGACTATTCATTTTTACAAAGTCCATATTTTGTACAGTAAAATTATTAAAATTCATCTTACCACGCTCAGGTGTAGATATTGCCTTTGCTTTTGAGAGTCACCACAAAAAATGTGCCTTCCAGTTGCCTGACCAGCCAGTATCTTCCACATTCTGTTTGAATCCAAAAAGGGTTTGGAAGCAGATCACAGAGCGTGAAAAACCTCTGTCCAAATTTGAGACAGTCCAACCACATCCATTAATTTGTAGCACAAGTCTCTCAAATGCAAAAGACGTCTCCTCTCCAAATGTCTCGTGTCATTTAGAACTAAATTCTTTTAAATCTTTTACCTGAGATAAGTAATAGTTTGATTGTTGATTCTGAGAAAAAAATATGCATGTGTCTCTGATTGGTTAATCCACCTATCAATCACGCCCTCTGAAATTAGGGAGACAGGATATGGCTCCATATGCACTCGTCTTTGTAAAGTTTTGTCAAAGCGTGTGGTTCTGGCTGGTCAGGAAAGCCTTCCAGCACCTTTTAAATCTGATGCTCCTCCATCGCCAACCTCTGCATTTATCCAAGCATGTGGTCAGCCTTAAAGGTGCATTGTGTAAGTTTTTTGTTTTGTTTATTTGTTTTGTTTTGTAGTACTTTAATATCCCTGCAGAGAAATTGTCCTCTGCATTTCACCCATCTTTTGAGGAGCAGTGGGCAGCACCCGGAGAAGCTCCATGTGCTGCCTGTGAAATCCATGGAGATGTTATTGCTTTGTCTGGAATGTTCCACAGTATGGTATTAAACCTTTCTATCTTCATGGAGACCAAACTTGACCAAGTTACAGGTCAGATCTGTGGAGAGGCAACCCTGCTCACAGTCAGAATGCCTGTTTTCTGGCTATTTTTGCATTATAAATCCACCTGTAATTTAATAAATGTAAGGTGGAGCTGTGGACCTTTAAGCACAGTACAGTACATAGTACATTATGTTTGTATAAAAATCTTAATTGGTTTGGTATTGGAAATGCTTACTGCTTGTAGCTGTAATTGTTTTGGCAACAATATCTTATCCAGCTCAAATAATAATAAAAATAGTAATAAAAAAGTATATCATAAAAGTGACTAAAAGAAATGCCACCTAGTTTTTAAAAAGAGACCAGAAACTCACCAAAAAATGCTAAAAGGTCCTAAGATAAGGGAGCAGTGTCAGTATAACAAATATAAAACAATACATACAATACATTTATTTCCATAATAAAATAAATAAAATTAAGCAAATCTATTGGGGCCAATGCTAAAAATACAAAAAAAAAAAAAAAAAAAAAAAAAAAAAAAAGTGAAAAATGGGAAAGCCAGGAGGGGGTCCAAAGCAAAGTCGAGTCAAATAAAATCACTGCAAAAAGTGCTTGTGCAGTTTCACACTGTTACATTTGCATTCAGGGGAGCCTGCGTCTCCCAGAATGCTTTGCGATGTAAGGACACATTCCATAACTCTACTTTATACTAAATATGGTTAATCTGTCCAATTGAACGTTCTGTTTCTTGAACTTAGATGAGATGCTCTTAATAAGTCTCTACCCATATGTAACAGGCATCAGCTCTCAGCTCTCACCACTCTGAATCGCTGAATCCCGCTAATCACTCATCCAATTAGCACATTCTTACACTTAACACAGAGAATGGCACACTTTCTCAGTCTACTTACCTTTTATTCATTTGCCTTTTAACTAATACAAGAAGAGTCCGTCTAGACACTGGTACTCCAAAAATATCCCTTCTCAAACACAAAGACCCTGGCTTGATGAAAAGCTTTCAACGCCGCATTTGTCGCAGACTCAACTGGAGAAAAACAGGAGGCAGAGGAGACCGTCTGCTGTGGAAATAAAGAAAACACGTCTTTGACTTCACCTGCTCCTCTGGTCTGAGCGAGAATCAAACACAAACCGGCATCACTGAGTTTTCACTAACCACCAGCCACAACAGTCTGCAGGTTGTGTCTCTGTGTATTTAGAAGTCCACATCATCATTTGGTTGTGGGGCTGAATACATACATAAACAATTTATTGCAAAGAATCGATTACTGAGATTAGTCTGTGTATAGTGTATAGTCTGTGTGTACAGTGTATAGATCTTTACACAGATTCCAAAACATACAAATGTAATGAGAGTAGAGACTCAGACAGAACACTTACATGAATTACATGCGAATGACACAGGAAATGTGAAAACTGTGTTTTTTTTATTATAAACCTTTTGTCCTCAAGCGACATCATTAACATCATCATTGCACTTCACAAGTTTAACTGGTTACTAAACTAAGAGTTAGTTGCAGCCATGATAGACTGTATAATGAAGTGGACTAAGGGAGTCAAATGAAGCGTATTTGGAGTCTAGTTCCATATTAGAAATGTATTGATGTACAAAATAGCGAAATAAAAACACTAGGATCATGTAGAGCAAACGAACATTTTAAGACCAAAATGATGAGGCTCACTCCAGCAGTTACAGCGAGAGGGGAAACAATTTTTCAATGTAAACTCAATTGGAAGTCAATGGAGCCAGAAGCACACCCATCTTCACTTCCTATTTGGGACGTGGCAGCTAGCGGGTTAGTTATTTCCATTTATATATGCAGTCTATGGTTGCAGCTGTAGAAGGTTGTGTTGTTGACTGCCAAACTCAACAAAAACACGAGTGAATGTTTTACCAGTCTGCTCCCACGTGTGTGTAAATATGCCCCTGGAGGATGTGCAGCGGTGCCTGGGTTCCCTGCGGTTGTGTGTGAGACGCAGAGCCCAGTGTATGTGACAGTGTGGTGCCTCTGTCTCAGTGTGATCCACATCGACTGAGCCCAGGGACCACAAACCTCCAGCGGCGTACCTGCTCTCACAGATATCTGCCCCTCTGCCGAGCGCCCCTTAAGCCCCCGGCACAGAGCTGTACAGTATGTGCCATGAAACATCCACTCACTGTGAGGTAGATCAGCCTAGACAAGAGGAAACTGAAGTAACATAACTGACATGACAAATAAATATGGTTCACTTATGAGGGGAAACAATGCTGACAGTTTTTGTCATAACTTTCAAATCCACATTCACAAGTTTGTATTTCCGTGGCTACAGAGGAAGTGTATTTTTACTTACAGAATATAAACTGAGCTTAGCTGTTTTCTTGGTTCCAGTTCTGTGTGTTTACAAATTATACTTTGCACTGAATGATTTCGGAAAAGTATGTAATTCTGATATTTCTGGCAAGTATTGTGATTTTGATTGCATTTGTGATGAATATAGTCGAATTCTGTTCAAAGTGGTAAACTAATAAAGAATTCCAAGGATTTCAGATTGCTTGTCGCAGTCTAAACTCCAGGGTTTGCAGGCTTTATACATAATAAGAAGGAATATTCTGTTGTTTGAAGGGAAAATTATTATTGTAGTGTTTGCAATTAGTTAATTGTGACTATTCAAATTGTGATTTTGTTTTGATTACGATTAATCTTGCAGCCCTTCTTAGCACTTAGCATTACTATGTAAATTTATTCCAGTCAATTTATTTGGTAAATCACTATACAAGTCTGTTTTTGGATCTGGTCAATGGCAGTTTCCCATTTCCTCCATTCCTGCCCCTTCTTATCTACCCCTGTGCTTTCTCCTTTCAGGGGGAGAGGTAGCGACCCCACGCTTCACCCAGTATTTCCATGGCAGCCTGTCAGGTCTGACAATCCGACCAGGCCGCATTGAGACGCAGAAGGTTATCTCCTGTCTACAGGCCTGCAAAGAGGGCCTGGATATCAACTCCCTGGAAAGTCTGGCTAAGGACATCAAGGTGTGGAATATTAGTCAGGTTTGAATAAATGCGACTGCAAGTGCAACTAAAATATATGCATTTAATCCTGTTTTGGGCGTAGTTTCACTTTAATCCTGCTCAGTCGGTGCTGGTGGTGGAAGGAGAGGATTTGGACAGCATCAACACAGCCATGACCAAAGTGTCCTACATCAACTCAAGACAGTTCCCCACTCCGGGCATCCGAAAACTGCACATCACCACCACAGTGCAGTAAGTTACACATATTTAAACTGTACATAGTGCTGCAATCATGTTTTCACTATCTTTTATTCATTTTCTCAGTTATTTACTACCCTACATGAGTTTACTTCACAAAACTATTACAGATTATTGAAACAGACACCCCGCATCTTAATGTTACCAACAGACTAGGACAAATCATTGTGTCTGAGTCAACATACAGTCTATATTTATTCAGTCCTTGAGGTTATGTTTCTTTCATTTTAAATAAAAACACGTCAACTAGCTTCCCTGTTGTAAACAAGGTCAAGGGTGGTCATCTGGGAGTCTTGTTAAATGCAAGGATATTCTGTCTTGTTCACGATCTATACTGGATTTACTTATTCATAAAGAACCTTAACTCTGTACTGACAGATTACTTTTTAATTTTCAAGGCATAACAAAAAACACATTTAGACAAGTGGATGAATTCATGCATTTGAACTTTGAACCTTTTTAACCATATACAATTTCTACAAAATCACTGGACTCAACAAATATTTGTGTGTTGCACTATATGTAACATTTCTTTCTTCTGTGTTTAGGTGCTTTGGTGAAGACTCTTGCCTGTCCATCCCCGACGTGAAGGCCGTCGTCATGGTGATGGCTCCCAGTGAACCGCGGATCACCATCTCCGGCTCAAACCGCCTCGTGCGACCGGCCAGTGACCTGCGGGCGCCGCTCGGGGTGGCCCTCTTCAAAGAGATCCACCTCACCAGCACCGTGATCAGAGGGGACAGCCTGGGCGGGAGTGAGTCAAGGCCCTGAAACCTCTAAAGAGTGTTTTCATGTTTAATCAGCCTCACTGAAACTAGAATTGCATCTCATGTTTTAAAAAATTGGTGCTGACTGAACTTTTTTTCTGACCATAGAACAGATATACATTTTAGTGAAGACACCACAAGTAAAGCTAATTTTAGACATTGTTCAAGCAACACATTCAAATATAAGTATCACTACATTTAATAACTGTAAATATATGGGAACTATTTATATGAGAACTCTTTACTTCTAAGATTGTTTCCTGAAAACATTGTATTTTTCTCAGATTTAAATCTATTCTAAAAATACATCCTACAAGCACCAACTTCTCCAGTCTTGTATTCAGTCATATATTTTGAAGGTTTTTTTATTGAAGGCTCATTTCCAACCAGATGCTATTTATTTTACTAAATTTCATTCTGTAAATTACTAATATGTGAACTAACTAAATCAATTAACTCTAATCTTAATTGTTTTTGACATGAAATTCCTAACACTACTTTGTCCTTGTATTTAGGTCAGTTACAGTCCATACACCATTAAAGCTCCTATATTATGCAAAATTTACTCTTGTGAGCTTTAAGTCATGTCATAATGCTGTTACCTCATCAAAACATTAACATTATTTTCCATTTCAGAGAACTCAACCGAGATACCAATATGTAGGTTTTGTGTATTAAACATTTGTGCATGGAAAACAGTTTTATAACACAGATCAGAAAATAGCATAATATGGGCCCTTTCAGTTTTTGTCCACAGATGTTTATCGTGGTTGTGAATCATGTGTATTCTGTATTGTTCTAATGATAAATCTGGTTTCATTGTGTCCACACAGTGCACAGACCAGGTGTGACCGAGCTCATGCATAACCTGGACTACTGCGACGTGCTGCTAATTGGTGACGAATTAAACCCCGAAAGAGAGAGTCTAGAGATACATCACAGCGCCTTGTTAGGAAAACACCTGGATGCCACCAACTCCACCTCGGGGATATCAATATACGGTAGGAACGCGTCACCTGCCCACCTGCCTCAGTGACAGGCGAACAGTCAGTGTGGCACCTGGCCTTTACACAGAAATCAATAGGCTTAACCAGGACGCTCCGTCTCTATAGACCCAGACAGCTGTAAAGGTCCTGTCAAAACTTGTACAACTTATAACTTACAGAATGAATGGGTTTCTTGTTTTTTTGCAGGTGTGGATTCAATGGCACATTACGAGCAGGCGCTAAGACAGATCAAGTACAGAAACTGGAGACCGGCCACTCTGAGTGAGAGGAAGTTCAGAGTCACCTGCTCCGAGCTCAATGGACGATACACCAGCAATGAGTTCAACCTGGAGGTGAGCTTATATTTACGTTTTTGATGGTTTTCAGATTCTGTAATGTGATGATGTCTTACTTTCAGATAAGAGTCAAGAGACAATTTTCCCTATTGAACCAGATTATTTCTATTAATGACAAGAACTAGAGCTAGAACTTGCTATATTACAAGAAAAAATCTGCATTTTATAGTGACCATATAACGATATTTTCTGATCTACAGTATTATGATATTGGTTCATCATCAAAAACATACCCACAGTTGTGTTTTGTTTCATTCACACACAAACCTCGCATAATTAGTCTGTGTTTTTCTCTCCCCCTGTCCCCCTTTGTGATGTCATATGGTAATACATAATGCTCCACTGTGTTTTTAAACTCCATGCGTGTTCACTACATTCATTTAGATAATTTTCAACCCTGGAATTGCCCATTTCTACTGAACTAAAAGTAAATGGTTGCTGTTTACTTGAAATCTACTGCTACATGACATCACAAGGTGGAACAGAGCATTTTTGGCTTTGGAGATGTAGATGTAGATGTAGAAGGAGATATTCATTTTAGCAGCCCCCCATCTGTACTAAATGTTATTGGCCAATACAGTAGATACAAGACAGTAAATGTTCTCTGTAACTGTAAAACCCATGCTTGGGATTTTGTGCTACAGTTCCTATTTCGATGCCAGTGTTGTGTTATTGTTTGTCAGTTGATCCCTTTTGGCAAGAAAAGGCAGCATAAGCTTGGAACTTTGGTAAAATATTAAAAAAAAAAAAAAAAAAAAAAAAACTTAACTTGATGTGGGCTCAGAAATGTAGTAAAGGATTTAGTTTCTTTGGTTTCTGAAACAGAAACTCTGCAGTCACCTGGGTCAGTGGCGTAATTATTAAATAAAAACAGATAACTGGATAACTGCTCTTTTGGGGCTGCTCAGACTGTGGGATTGTCATGGTTTTTCAGAGTGCTTAATTTTATGGAGATAAAATTAAAATCCTGTCATTTAAATTCTACAAATCTAATCGCATCTGAATTAAATAAATCCTATTAATTTCCGCAAAGTGAATGCATTAGTCTCACTTTAGTTCTATTTTTCTGCCTATTTTCATTTTCAATTTGAGTTTACTTTTTTAAAACAATACATTTTCAGGAGCCTGTGATCATTCATGGTCTCGTTCAGGAGCTTGATTTCCAACAAAAAAGAGAGAGTGACTAACTGAAAAACTGTTGCAAGCTTGTGGCTAATGTTATTGGAGAAGGACAGCACAAATCAGCTCACTTGTAGTTCCAACTAATTCAGCTCTTTCTGGTCAGACTGTGTTAAAACAAAGCTCAGATTAAAGGCCAGTTTGAGTCACAGATCAGATCGATTAGTACCTTCAGTTAGCATCACACACCCCCCGTGTTGATGACATCAGCTCTGAAGTATCAGTCCTTTTGGATATGCATACACCCATGTCTCATATAGGACATTCATGTGCACACAGATGAGTCTGCTGCACCACTCTGCTGCCCCCGTGGAGCATGTAAACCACATGGCTGCCTCGTCCCAGTTTTTGAGACCAGTGCATCACCCACTGATGATCCACTCTCTCAACTCACACATGACAGGTACCTCAAATGTCATTCAATACACCACACTGACCACCAAAAGGTCATTTCATCAACCTTACCCTTATCTTCTCGACCTCATCTCACACAGGGCCAGCCCCTCCGGCGGCCACAGTGATTATAGTGGTTTGTATCGCCGCCCTGGTGGTGATTGTGGTCATTGGCGTGTACAGAATTCATGCCACTCATCAGGAGGGCTCCAGAGAGGACGAGGATGAGCCCAAAGACTGTGACATGGACTGGGACAACTCTGGCCTCACCATCACTGTCAACCCCATGGAGGTAAATACAGAAAAGATAAAAGAAGCTCCAGAGTTTAACATCATCAGTTGTTAAAGGTGCTCTATGTAACATTTCTACTGGGGTCACTTGCTTGTCTCCATGGAGATATTGCTTTGTCTTGAATATTCCAAAGTAAAATTATCTCTATAGCTTAAAACATACCAATGTAAACATGTGAATGGTAGTGGAGCATTCTTGTGTACAAAAGTCCTTTATTAACGACCAGCCCTAAAATTATCCATCTTGCATTTACTCAATTTCAGGAGTTTTATCACTTGAAAATACTGCATGTATTTTTACTGTGAGCATGGTCAACTGTACATAGATCTGACCTATACTTTGATTTGGCGACGTCCCCTCCTTGTCTCTATTAAGATTGATCATTTAATTGCCATACTGTGGAACATTCCATGCGAAACAGTAACATCTCCATGGAGACAAGCAGGTAGTGGACCCTCTAGTGTAAACGTTATGTAGAGCACCTTGAATAAAATATGACTGTTTGACTTTAATATAAACTGTCCTTTCTAGAACATCAGTGGAGCTCAGGCAGTTGCTGAAGAGGCGAAGGAAGAGAGTGAGGAAGAGGAGGAGCAGGTGGGGGGGCTGACCTGCACTGACTCAGACAACACTGACGAGGAGGACGAAGAGGAGACAAACCGGGTCACAAAACTGGAGTGGGACAGTTGCTCTGGGACCTACTGAGCACAACCACAACCATACACAATCTGTTGCTGGAAAAGATGCAGAACATGTACACCTAGAACTTCTGATGCAAGGTCTCCCTCTGTTGGACAAACTCAGAACATCAGCCACATTTGAATTCACACTAAAACAGCCAAAAGAGAACGAGCACAGTCACTGCATTGACACAACATACACCCTCTCTGTTCTTACATAGTTTGTATAAATATCCATAATATTATTTAACACCAAATGTTTCAGAGGATTCATTTGTGTTTTATGTCAGTTATTCATTTTCAGACATACATTAAAGCTGCAGTGTGTAACACTTTTGATGGTGGGTCCATTGTCTACGTGTCTCTATGAACATTTCTTGCATTGCCTGGAATGTTCAGCAATATGGCATTAAACTTATCAGTCTTTTCATTTATTCAACTGTGCTACCAGTCAAAAGTTTGGACACACCCTCTCATTCATTGTCATGTTTTTATGTTTAGTTTTTTCTACTTTCTACATTTTACATACATACAGAAGACATCAAATATATGAAGCAAGAGATGAGGAATTATGTAGTAAAGAAAAAAAAAAGAAATAATAAAGCAAAGGGTGGCTGTACTTTGAGGATTTGAATATTAAAAAAAGTTACCTTTTGACTGGTAGTGTACACATTATTTGTCAAACACCTTGAAAAAATATGCATTCTTACTGGGAGCAGGGTTGACTTTCCACAGATCTGACCTTTATTTTAGCTCGGAGGTGTCACCTGCTTGTCTCCCATGAGATCTGTTATATTTAATACCATAACATGGAACATTCCTGGCATAGCCATAACAAGCATATTTTGGATCCTTCAGAAATGTTACACAGTGCATCTTTAAGATTGGAGTCTTTGTCTTAATGCACAAACTACTGTCCCCTTACTTGTTTGGACAACACATATAGAAGGAGGTATAATATTCATTCATTAAATGTCAGTGTGTCTTCATGTTGTGTGTTATTGGCCAGTGAAGGTTTTCACAATGAGAACTAAACTGGACAAATATATGCTTGCATCTTTTAGTCAAAGTACCATGCATTTCTAATGTTTGTCAGACATTATATGCATCCATGTCTTATTAATGTATCTAACCACATTGTAGCAACGTTTTAGCATTTACTGTTGTTGTCTTTCTTTCTCTCAGTAACAGAAGTCCCCTATGCAAATTTGGTTTCCATTTCAGTAAACATCAAAATCTTTTTGTTTGAGGAGATGAACAGTCTCAATTGCAGAAGGTCCTTAATGTTTAAATATACATGAAAGTATCCTAACCCAAATCAAAACTGTTTATTGAAGAAATATATCAGATACCAAAATATGCCAAATTTAATGGGCAATGTTTTCTCTGAATGTAAATTTTAGTGAAGGCTCTGGCCTGTCCTTTTGAAGAGCTTGAGCTCATTTGTGATTAGACTAAATGCCTCTAAATGTGTCCCGTTAAAGAGCTCTATTAGCTTGTTCCCTCTGTCCCTGTTTGACTGTCCCTCTCTGTCGGCCTTTAAGCACCTGTGATTGTGATGTCATCATTGTGAGACAACTGCCTTGTTTTTTCGTCTCCTTTGTGTATCGTGCTTCAACAGATTAAATGATAAAGACGATTCTTTTACATATAAAATAAACCCTGTACAAATGTTATTTTATATTTATAAATATTGGGTTCTTTTTTTCTTTTTGTAAACAAAATGGTTGGGATTCCTCTGTATATTGACCAATAAAGACTTGTTTTAGACTCTACATGTGCAGTGTGTGTTTGCTTTTTAAAAATAAACTCTTCAGGGATCAATGTTGAAGACATAAACAGAACTTTTCAAAAAAATGATGAAACCGTTTGCAAGACATACATCAAACCTTGAAAGTTTTCACTGCTATTTTGACACAGTGAAATCTTAATTACAGCAGACTGGGTAAGTAATACATCCAGTCTGCAGCTGAGAATTCTTCAGAAGACAATGATAACAAATGGGGCTGTCCACCTTTAATGAGATGTTGTTTAACTGTGATCCTGCTATGACGTCCCAAGACAAGTCTGGTTTCATGTTTATGCTTTAGATCAACACATATTTCTCTTTCTTTAAAAGCCTGTGTTGGTCTGGAGCCAACTGTACACACTGTTGTGATAAATTATCTGTTCTTTTTCCGGCTCCTGCTCTCACTGATTATTCATTTCTTCACTGAACATTTCCCCAGAGACAGAAATACAATGAACTAATTAGATCTCTAATGCACCTTTAATCAGGAAGAGCACATGTCCAGTGATGTATGTGCATATGGATTCAGGCCAGACTCTATACTGTGTCCTGAAGGACAGAGGTACCACACTGACCTCTGAGTGGGAGATAAAAGTTGCAGTAAAATTAAAAAAAATATTTGGGAGTTTCTGATGCATTAATATCTGATCTTTCTTAGAGGCCTGTTTTATCACACTATGGCAATAAAAAAACAAAAAACAAAAACAATAATACATAATACACAGGCTCCTGCTCCCTCATGGCTTGATTTGACAGAGTTACTCCAGGATGTGAGAAGTGTGTCGCTGACTGCTGTTGTCCAAATGGGCTCTGTCATCTCACATCTGCTCAGGTTTGTTAAGTGCTAATACTTTATAATGTAGAGAAATTTAAACAAATTAAAACTAGTAATTATAAATGTTTGGGACTTTAACTGAATGTACTAAATAAATCAGTGCAAAGACGTGCACCAGTAAGACTGATCCATTGGTCAGCACAATGTCTAAAAGTGAGTTCTGACTTTTTGCTAAACTCAACAACTCCTAGTCCAATCAGTCCAGTTAAGATCTGTGCCAGACCTTTGACTTTAAATCTACCCTTATTTATCTCATACATGTAAAGAGTCCATTAGTGAGTGACATTTGTAGTTGAGAGTAAAATTACAGTTTTCTTTTACCCCATTTGTAACTGAACTAAAGGCCGTTCATCTTTCCTCAGTCGACTGGACAGGCTTCTCATTAACAAAGGACTGTAAATTGTGTTGGGTATTGAACAAACCAGGCTCAAATTTATGACGTATGTCTGAGATTCAATTGGGTTTGTATATCACGTTAGCACACTGTAAATGGGGTGTTCGCACTGGGCTTTTAAATTACAAATCTGTACCACTACATCAGGGGGAACATTACTCCTGTGCAATGTATGGTATTGCCCTGACTATAATGGCTCTCCTAAATGACTCTTCTGGGCATTCAATGTGAAAAACAGAATAAATAAATGTAAGAGAAATAAATAAATAAATAAATGTAACTGAAATGTTGGACTCTAAAAGCTCACTGGCTCCACCTATCAGAAAAAAAGGAATATTTTATGTGAAGTATGTATGACACTACTTCTAATACTACTACTACTACTGCTGCTACGGCTACTGCTAGTACTGTTACTACTGCTACTGCCATTACTACTGCCATTACTACAGCTACTGCTACTGCTACTACTACCACCACCATTACTACTACTACCACTACTACCATTACTACTGCTGCTGCTGCTGCTGCTGCTGCCGCTGATGATGATGATGATAATAAAAAACACCCATAGTTGATCTGACAGTGTCTTTAATTCAAAATAGACTATAGACATGGATAAGACTTTTTACACTGCCAACTGCATAAATAACAATAACATTCAGTAAAACTTGACATCTCGTCACTCAGGCGCCGTGTCAGCCATAATAAAATAGGAAGTCAAATAAAAAGTTAAATAATAAATAATAAAATTCATAAATCATCGTCAAAGAAGCGTTGTAACAGACAGTCTGAATGCATGTGGAGGCAACGGACTTTATACCTGCCTCCAAATATTCACTTCAGCCAAGAACAAGTTTGGCATGCGTAAATTACCATTCCCTGCAGCTCTTGAATGCAGCACAGAGCTATTTGGTCCTGTCCCGTTAGGTTAGGGTGCAGTTCTCAGCTCCAACACAAGATGGCGGTGTCTGTCTAACCATTTTCTCTTCATGTTGTTTTGAGACTATGGTTTCTTTTCTGAGCACGAGTGGGACAGTTTCATTAACAATTTATTGAAGTCCAAACAGCCCAAGTTAAAGCAGCTATGGATTGCAAGGGAGCTGGTGCCATCTTGAAGTTTCATAGGCCAAACCCGATCTGTCAGTTGATACCATATTTCATTTAAAGGCCTTGTTTTGAGGGTTTGTGTGCTCTTGAGTTCAGGCTACAGTCCATCCATCACATCCTCACATTTTGTCCTTGTCTGCAGCCTGTCCAGTAGCGCCCCCCTGGTGTCCATCACTGGTATTGGAGGTAATTCTTAAGGGACTGTGGCAAAGGGAGAGTTTCGATTTCCTGAAGGCGTTCACGACCCAAAGCGAGGCGGGCAGCTCTACGACACAGGTCCATCAGAGGCAGGGGTTCGGCTGTGGAAAAAAAAACGAAAGAGATCAGATCAATTGTCGTGATTGTGCCTAGACAGAAAGATGCCGCTTTATTCACACCTCTCATTTGACACCTGTTTAGACACTTGACAATCCATCTCCAGGCACCATCTGTCAGCCTGGTTATATGAGCTCATTTTCAGAGGTGCTTAATGACAATGTCTGCCTCCTCTAGGTTTTGTAAGCATCTATTTAGAGCTTTTCCCTGCATTAGTTCAAAGTCAGGCCCTTCGCTGACCTTCATCTTATATTGAGGGTAAGGAGGAGGTAATGGATACAGCTCAATGTAGCCTGAGGAGCTGGACACACCCACCGCTGAGAGGGCACGATGAGACAGGGATAACAAGAGCAGGAGAACAGAGTAAGAAGGGTGGACTAGAAAACAACGTTTAAAGATGCACTATGTAACTTTTCAAGTGGAGGGTATGCCACCTGCTTGTCTCAATGTTGAAGTATTTGCTTTGCCTACAATGTTCGACACTAATGGCATTAATCGAAACAGTTAGAGGCCTATAAAACATATACTATTATCCATTTATTAGAGCAGAAAGGAAAGTTTGGCATGAACATGATACATTTATAATTTTAATTCTATTCATCAAATTTTTGCTCTTCAGCACAAAACTTATAATTCAAAAATTCTTTGGCAAGCTACTTGGAAGGAGGTGGCGAGTTACACAGTATACCAACTACAGACGAGGCCAAGAGTGAAATGGATTTTTAAAAAAAATAAAAAACAAGTACCAAAACAGACAAGAACACTGACCTCTAACAAAGTGACGACACAATCTCACAATGTTAAGAGTAGCAGAACTCTTTCATCTGTTAAATGATCTCACCCCAAAGCATACACAGTGGAACTATCTATCTACTTGTGTACTGACCCCTTGTGTGTGGACTTGGTATCTACGCCCCCATCGTCAAGAATTCTCTAAATCTCCAGAATTCAAAGTCATGTGTTAAAAACTTGCATATAATAAGACGTCATTGGTCATCAATAATATACATGCTTTAGAGGGCAATAATTTGTCTTCACCCATAAAACACTGAAGAAAAAATATGAACTAAATCACCCCATCTGAGTATTCAAAAGTTTAGCAGCACTAAAAACGCCCACTAATTGCTTGTTTACAGTGTTTCCACCAAAAACAATTTCCTGGGGCCATTTTGCAATATAGCCCCATTCTGTTTTATCGTACCATCACTTTTAATTACTGGTAATAGGCTTGTCTGATTGGCTTAATTACAGCACAGGGCGACAGTAAAATGAACAGCTCCTCTCTTCCAATTTTTGCACAAAACCCAGCAGCACTCGATGGCCCTTTGACAACCTCACGTCACTACCCATCAATCAAAACACACCGCACAAAATTAATAGATAGGAGGAGATATGCAAATAAGCAAATGGCTAAAACTAGACAATCTTTTTATGTTTTCGTGAGCATCATTTACCACCTGCGTCTCCACTGTGAGCTCAAGGTGACACATGAAGGATGCAGTGGTCCAAGAGTGTGTGTGTAGTCTTGTGTGTTTGTGTGTGGCATTGTGTGTGTCTTTTGGTTGTGTTGCAGTTTTTCAAAGGGCGTACTGTTGATTTGTGCGACCTTCTATTTGACTCTATTACCCATCCCGTTGGGAAATGTAGTCCAGAAGATGACTGTAGTGACTGGTCAACTCGGGCAATAATAAAACATGAGGGATGACATGTCTGCAATTAAAGAGAAATTATGTCATCTCTGACCTTCACTCCAGCCATTCATCTTCTTTGGTCTGTTTCCAATAGAGGGCGCCAATAGAGATATTCAAGTCATTTTCAGTCTTAGGTGGGGTACAGACACAACAGTTTGCAGCAGTATTCCAATAATGTGTAATTAAATGAATTTGTGTTGTTTTACCAAAATAACATATTTTAGTAATGGGTTTGCATGGTGATGGTGTTTGAAAAGTTGTATTATCTGTAAAGCATTCTGGTGCAGGGTTCACCACTTGTATGACTCCATAGAGATGTTGATGGAGACAAACAAGTGATGGACTCCCCTTGAGAAAAGTTACATTAGTACATCTTTAATTTCTAGGCAATTCAATTCACAAATTGTATATGTAAATTTAACCAACACATCATATTGAATATTTGGTTTTGTTTCCTCATCACCTCCTCTCACTGATTCTGTGATTTTGTGAAATGTGAAACAGTTGCTGTATCCTAAACACACTAACACATACTGATAAAAAGACTTCTGTAAGGTAAGCTATTTACGACCATTTGTATGTAAACTGCACATCAAATGAGTATAAATAAGTAAAGTAACTGATAATGGCAGTATCTATAGTTTTTAGAGTAGTGATGTATGTGTTTTGTAAGTTTGCACTTAGAGCCTGTCATACTCATTACAACTAAATATAGTCTTTCCCAGGAGAAAAAAAAAAAGACTGGGCTGGCTTTGCGTTGGCTGATGGTACATGACACTTGTAAACACTTGCATTAGGCTGGTAGCATCGTGCTGGGGGAGATGTACTGCAGTCAACCATACAACCATTTGTACATCATTAGAGGTGTTGTTCGAAAAAACTCACAAGATAATTAGCAGTAGCTCCCAGGAAATAAATAATGAAATCAAACCTGAGGCTACACTATATTACATGTCTTGTTGGCAGATTCAGTCACAGAGAAAATACTAACCACTGAGAGGATATGTATATATATATCTTTATACCATTGTGCCTGCCAGAAATAAACAGCAGACAGATCATTAAGGTTCTCCTCAAAGCTGATGCGTGACAAGCAGGATAAATGGGCTAGGATTCAAGAGCGTTTTACGAGGGGCAAATTGGGATGAAATATTCAAAAAGGCAGATTTTGGTCAGATTTAGATCTAACATAAAAGCTATACAACTATAAAGGTTGACCCCAGTTAAATATAAAACATAGCCATTTAAAAATGTTTATGTTGATTCAAATAATTCAAATTTTTTTGGGATTACTGTTTTTAAATATATACGTTAATTCATCAAGAAGGAAAAATAAGGTGACACCTTTTTTCCCCAAAATTGACATTTAAACACATACGTAAATACAAATAAATAAATAAAGTCTTGCTGTATTGTAACCATAGTCCTGAAGGAGCACTTCTGGGGTACAAGTATGACAGACGCTGACAACAGCTTCTCATAGGCAGATGGTCATAATGTTTAGCCTGGTTGGTGAATGTGTGTATTTGAACAACAGCCGCAAGATACAGGTTTTATTCACCAAAACCAATTAATTTGTTTTGCTCGGCTTTTTAGTGCTTTTTTTTATTTGTACACAATTTCAGCGTTCAACTCCAGCTGCTGTGACAAATGCTGCACTGTCAACATCTGATTGTTTGCCACTTGAGGAGAAAAAAACAAGTAAATATAGAAGAAATCATAATTGTAAAAACTCACATGGGTATTGTCAAGTGTACGGCTCAATTTGAGAAGCAATTGTGGCACATTATAATGAAAGATAGAAAAGTACATATGAAACTACTTTAGCTCATCTAACATCTAAATATTTGTCACTGCTAGTAATAATTGAGCAACATGAGCAATTAGACCACAGAAGGGTTTTTTTCTGGTATCATATTTTTATTATTCATGAGGCTTTTGGCATGTGGTTTGGGTGAAATTTGGTAGATAAAATCAGTAAACCACACTGTGAATAAAATTACATCATTTAAAGAATGTTTAGTGTTTTACTGGCTGGTACTACTCTGGAACACCTTTTTACTGCACTTCTTCAACAGAAAAAGTTAATGAGCTCATTGCATATATTCTCTCATATGGATCCAAGGTAAAAACTTGTATGGCGCACTCTGTTATACTCTGGTTTAATACTTTTCAACCATGTTTCAAAAATACCGCACAACACAAAGTCATTCCTAAATTCTTCTGAATTCAAAGTATTTTTTATCAGTTTTGTTGGCATTTACCAAGTCCATCTGCTGCACATCTCCAGTGCAACAGGTTTATCCCATTCAGTGTCAGCATTTACAGTATGTGCTGAACATTTCAAACATGTGCACTCCAGCAGCTCTGACAGAAAACAGTCAGCATTTCTTTCATTATCTTTGCTCCCTGTCTCATCGCGCTGCACGGCTGGGACTGATCACAACGCGCGGGACACACGTCGTTATGAATGTTGAGCAGCTTCACTGATGACAGTGGCTGGAAATATTAGATTGACTTCTCCACGTGAGGACCTCCCCCTCTGCTCTGAGATGAGAGCGTTTCTATGGATATGAAGGGTGACCCCAGGTGCAGCACCCAGGGGAGCAGGTACAGAGTGATGTTCGTAATGAGATGCAGCGCAGTGCAGAATTTATCGTGTGTGGATGATGATAATGGGACAGGGGTGAGAATGGCAACGGCAGCAGGGTTTTTATGATAGATGATAAAACAGACCCAAGGGCCAAAACCTGACACATCCCCAAGGGCTTCCAACTCTGGTACAGGACCAACTCACAACCGCTTTGGGCTGACTAAATCATGCAAGAATAGCAGGGGTGGTGTCATGACTAAAGAAACTCTTGGTCGACTAAAGACATATCCTGACACTTCATTAGTTGACTAAAGGGGACGTGGCAAAAGCTCTCAAACAATTCACTGTCTGATCTGATCTGAGCATGTCTACACTGCACTCAAAATAAGGCTACTACAACTGCATGCAAGTTCAAACAAAACAACCAGGAAAAAGTGTATTTATTTATTCAATCATAGCCCAAAAACAATAGTGGTCGATTTCTCCTTCACAGAAAAGAAACTACACCTTCAGATGCGATGATCTGTAAACGCTACTATCAATGACACCTCAGCTGAAGCACACAATTAGAGATAAAGCCAATCTGGAACATTTTCTTAAGTGAAACTGTATCCAAGTGAGAGAGATCTGGGCACAGGAGACGACTCAGGCAAATCTGATCCACTCCATTCAGATCTCTCCTGATGGGAAACTCAATCCGGCTCTCCACTGCTCCTGCCGCTGCACCTGCCACTGCTCCTGCCGCTCCTCCTGCTGCTTCTGCTCCTGCCCCTGCCAATACTACTGCCTCTTCTCTTCTGTCCCCAATCTGGCCAGTGCTCCTGCCTTTGCCTCTGCCTCTTTCCCTTCTGCTCTTGCCTCTGTTCCTGTCAATGCTCCTGCCACTACTCCTGCCAATACTCCTGCCTCCTTCCCTTCTGCTCCTGCTTCTTGCTCCTGCCTCTGCTCCTGTCAGTGCTCTCGTCAATGCTCTTGCCCCTGTTCCTGCCCCGTATAGCTCCTCTGTCCTTTCCCTCTCTTTGCAGTCTTATCTGTCTCTCTTTGTACTTCAACAGCGCTTTTGATCATCTCCGTAACTCTGAGCTGTGTCATCAAAATGTCATCAAGAGAAGACAGGAGGCTTGTTTGGTTCAATGACAATGCAGCGATGGGACGACCCGAGAGCGTGACCGCTTTAGCGTAATCCTTTAATCTTTTAATTAAAGAGAATTGGCATGAAAAGGCAAAAGTGTACGAGGAGTTTTTGGACACAGCATAAGTTGTTGAGTTCATTGTAAAGAGCTTGCTGTAATCCCACTAACACATGACAATAAATATTTACACAAAGGAAATTCACCAAAGCCTCGTAAACATGTTGAACACAAATCCCAAAGAGCCAATGCAAGGTCACGGAGACAGGAAATCAAAGGCACGCACCCTGATGTACCTAGGAGACAGCAGTTATTGGAAATGAACACACAAAAAACAGGTTAAGTAAACATTACAGATGCAAAGAATTGTCAAGGGCAGACGGAAGGGAAACCAGACAATGATGGGAGTGATGGTGTAAACACGTGGTAAATATAATTAATTTAGCTTGACAACAGTAGCCTATCCTGCAATGGTCAAACTGTAGTCCAGAGAGCAGGTGTAAAATTTGGTATTTTTAAGTTAAGGGGTGCTCACATAAAGGTTTATTAAGGCACAAAAAGAAGCAGTGTTCGAAATATCTTGAACTCATTTGGAGCTTGACTTACAAGTAGAAGGGTATATTTAGAAATTTAGGCTAAGTTACTCTCTCCAACAACACCTTGTGATGTCATGTGGTAATCCAGGAAGTACTCCACTGCGTTTTTATACTTCATACACCTTCATTTAGATAATTTCAGTCCTGGATTTGCCCATCTCTACTGAACTAAATGTAAAGGGCAATTGTGAACCTGAAAATTACCACTACATAATATCACAAGGTGGAACAGAGCATTTGGAGCTTTGGAGATGTAGACAGACTAATAATAAAGTATTATTCAAACACAACTCCAAGTATGTTTTTGATGAGGCAACGGCATTCTAACATGGCTTAAAGCTCACAAGAATCATTTTTGCACAATGGAAAAAAATAATGAATAAGAAGGTTTTATTTAATGTATTTCATGCAGTCACATAAGTTTGGGTGTCATTGAAAAACATTGAGGAATGACTCATTTTCTATTTTTAGTGTTGCTCAAACTCTATGTAGCACTCGTAAAACATGAGTCTGAGGTTTAAGAAAGCATAACTGAGAATCAAAGTCAACTTGTCTAATAAAGAATACTGCACCAGAGCCTCAAACTAAAATTCTAAGAGCCTAACTTCCTTCAAAAACGAAACCAAAAGGATCTGGTTCAGTACAGTACACCAACAACATCTTAAATACTGAGAGCCATCCCCCATAAGTCTCTGCTCCATGTAATGAGGCTGTGCACTCCCTCTGTCTGTGAACAGAGGCTTTGTTCTACAAAAGAACTGCCACAGGGAGAAGAACTAATGAAACCAAAACTCAATGTGAATTAGACACAAACTGCTATTTTCCTAAGAAAGCTGCCCTAATAATATTTGGTTTAATGTGTTTTATTCATTTACTAGGACAACCATATTTGTGCAGTATGCATAAACCAATACTAAAATAATTGTTATGATATAGACAAGAAATTGCTCTACTACAATTTAAGTTTAGGTATAAATCGCACACTGTATGGATATAGCTAACCCGCTGGCCGCCGTGTTCCAAGTAGGAAGTGTTCATGGGGGCACGTCCGGCTCCATCGACTGTTTCAAATTGACTTTACATGGGAAAATTGTCACCCTTCTCTCTATAACTACTGCAGTGAGACTTGTCATTTTGGTCTTAAAATGTTTGTATTAACCCGCTCTACATGATCCTGATGTTTTTATTTATTTATTTATATTTTATTTATTTTGTATGTATAAATGTATAAATTCCTATTCCTAATTTGGATCTGGCTCCAAATAAACATTCTATCTAGCTTAGCATCACACTATGGAGGAGAATCCCTTTACTTTTTTGTCATCTTACAAAACCAAAAACAGCCCCAGAAAAACCTCTCTTGAGGAGTTAACAACACAGTATAAAACTATAAAGTATAGTAGTAGTTGTTGCCCCTGACAGTGCACAAGGCTAGTAGCTATAACAAAGAAGATTGCTAGTATTACAAGGCACGCTGCAGTTCTTTTGTGGGGCCCTATTGTCCTTTTAGTGATGTATTCTACAGTAAATCCACAGTGACCTCTGGAGGGATAAGAACCGGACAGATAAGAGAAAACTGGAGGGCAGGAAAAGCACAGGAAGTCAGGCAAGGAGAGACAGATGAGGCGACCCTGACATCTCCTTGACAAACTGCAGGTAAGCAGCCACAGTTCTATAAAAATGTCAATATTGGAGGAATTTATTGGGTGTAATTTACTAAACGTTTTCTTCAATTAATATTCCTGCTTACATGCAAGTCTGTCGCCGTGAAGTCAAGCTTTATGCCACGCGAGCCCCGTGTCCCTCTATCAACCCTGAATGTAATCGGCTGCTGTTGACACACTGTGGCATTTGCTAATAGCTTTAATAGGAAAAAACACAGGGATTTTTAACATGTGATAACTGCTGTTGAAGCTCAAGTACAAACTCTGAGGATGTGGAAGCGCTAGTTTTATTGATAAAGAAACTGTTAGAGAAATATTTTACAACAGAAATTACAATAAAAACACTGTAATTATCATGAAATTAAAGTCTAAAATTAATGGTTGTAGTTGATTTTGCAAAGCATATATGAACAGGAACTTTCTAAACTTTCTATTTCCATGAAATTGTGCAGGTGATGTGCCACCTCCAGACAGTTATGCAACAAACCAACACAGGTTAAAAAAAAAAAGCACCTTCTTCAGATGGTACATTTAAATCCCTGTCATATTTTAGCATTGTATTTTAGCCAGTTGCAATTAATAAGTCAATCAAAGTCTTCCACATAAGTTAGAGTGGTCCTCCCAAAGCACAATCACATTTACAGAGCTTCCTCTCCTCAAACTACATTCAGGGCCAGTGTCGGACAAAGGATCTGTGTGTGAGCAGCCCACTCCATTGAAGGACGGTAAAGTTTACTCCTGCTGCTACGGCTTTAGCAGAGATTAGTGCAAACGAGGCCCACACGTGCACTCACACAAACAGGGACATGAGCATCCACACGTGCACTCTCACATGTGCACACTCGCACACGTGTACACTCACACAGTGAGACTCCATTGAGACGGGATGGCTTTACCTGTCAGGTCACTGTGTACTTCAGCGGACACACAAATACTCCAGATCAGATTGACCAGAATGAGGCCCAGAGTGAGAGGGTAAGCATACACCAAAGTCTTAGTACAATGAGCTCTAAGGCTGCAACTAATGATTATTTTAGTAGTCCAGTAGTGATTATTTTTCCAATTAGTTGACTAGTCAAACAATTTATATTTTTAATTTTTAACCAAACAGAGTTTGAAATATTGTGAGTGAAGGCTTCTAGAGAATATTTACAAATAAAGTGCATTGTTAATATAAACCAGAAAAAGTTTATTCTTTTTTGATGTTTTCATTTTATAATGCCACCGTCTTTAATAGTTGACCAGTTACGATTACTCCCTTAGGCTGTTGCAGACCTGGTGAGGAGTTTTGAATGAAAAAACATCTGATATACAGGAAGGCCAAAGCAGCTGTGTTAGGCCCCATCATGAGTTGAGCCTGCGTCTACATCACACAGGCTTATACTTGTTTTGACAGTGTCCTGAGATGGAAATTACACACTGACTGCAGCAGGCCGGTTCAAACCAGGACAAAGTCTGAGCTCCACAACAAACCCACAATGGAACTGCAGTCTGCAACTTTTAGCTCCAAGTGCAAAAGACCAAGGATGTTTACTACTATTAAGAGCCCATTAACAGTGCTCTGCTTGGATGTTGAGGGCAGCCAAGTCCCAAGTCAAAAATAAACTCATAGATCAGACACAAGATAAATTGTTTGTTTATCTCTATCCTATGAAACACTTACAATGACTGGCTGTTATTGTATTTTTTCACTATAGCCAGGTTAGTCTCTTTGTGTGTAAAGCTAATCACTAATCACTAATGTGATGTGTACAAGGACTACATTACATCATCATAAATAATAATAATACCTTCTAATTATAATTCACAGTAACACACAGAACAGAGTCACATGCAGAGAAGCACACATACATGGGAGTGGTTAGGTGGTGGGATTAAAGGCCAGATTAAACAGAATTTTTTTAAACATCAAAAAGCAATATATTCTGCTGTGTCCTTAAAGCAAAAAAAAAAAAAAAATCTACTTCATGAATATTTAAAAAGACTGAGCTTTTTAATATTGACCAACGCTTAACTGAAATAGTTGCTAGCTAAACACAAGATGAGTGATAAGGCAATAGAAAAAATGAATTATCCATTACCATAAAATACCTCTTCGCAGAATCACATATTAAAGTACTTGAAACACAAAATGGGATATCAATTATGTTACTTGCAGACCTCATCCGCCTTTAGAGATGAACTCTTTGAAAACAGATCCTTTAACTGTGCTCATTCTCCCAAAAAGGACAATGTTTTCTTTGTCAATAAATGTAAGACTATATGTTGCCATTATATTTCAAGGGTAGAAAAATGTTGATACAGCAATATTATCAATGTCACTGGGCAGAAGTGAAACTGATGAAAGACAAAACATCTCCAGTTATTTTTAACACAAACATGTACATTTTCTTACAGCGGAGTAGTTGCCAGTCCCAGAGTACTGCAATAACATTGAACTACACAAGTGAAATAAAATCAGAACGCACCATCAATAGCAGATGATTTTTGGTTAGTTTAATTTGGGAGAGAGATGCAGCGTCATGAGCAGAGGCAGGTGTGGAGCTGGATAGAGATAACAGGGCAGTATTAGCTCGGCCATCAAACAGCGAGAAGCCAGAGATGAGAACACAACCGAGACACAAACTGGAGTGGTAACCTTGTACTGCACTTTAGAAAAATACTAAAATTGGGAAAATTCTAATTGGACATTTCATGCATTTTTAAAGCCTGTATTAGCTTTCAAAACATTTGTCGAAGTAAATGAAACAAGAGTGATTGAAGCTAGTTACAGATACAGCTACAGGTTTAAATATTTGAGCTTAATTTGTATAGCCCCAAGTACAGATATATTGTGTAATCAGCTCTTAAAGTCAAAATATGTCTGCTGTGTGCTGTCTGCATGTAAGCAGAAAGCATTTTATTGTCCGATAATCAGAAAGTGGGCGTGAGGATGCTAGTAGAGTTGTTGCTTATAAGCTCATCGTGGTAAATTATTGCAAAGCTCTAAGTACATCAGGTACAATCCTTTTAAAAATAAGCCATTAACATCCACACCCATTTATGCAGGTTGCGATTGTCCGTTGTAAACATCCATCTAAAAGGTTATACACTTTTGGGACTCCCTGTACATGTCCAAAGAGAAGATTGGCTCTTGATGTGTGCGACAGACAGCTGTCACCATCAACTGAAGGACAAAACACAATGTAAACCACGACCAGGAGACCCAGCTGTGGAACAAAGGTCACACAAGATTTAACAGGCGTAATCCATCGGGAGAGACAGAGTGGGTTTGAATGAGGAGGCCAGCGCAGCAAAGTAAAGGAAGACTGACAGGGTGCGCTCTGATTGGACAGCAGAGGTTATGCCCAAAGACAAGAGTGCAGCGAAAATTAAAGTCGTGAGTGACCCCTCCTCCTTTTTGGTCAAAAGGGGTCACAGCAAAATTCTCCTCTGGATCTGTCCCATCTTTGACAGTTTTGCACGGTTTTGTATTTCTGTTTACTATACCCAGCGACATCTGCACACACCAGAGACCAATATGTATTTATGCTGCAGCTTTGAACTGTGGGAGACTGTAAAGTGTATAGAACCACACCTCAGGGGCGCATACTAGTGTGGGAGGAAGCGACGCTAACTGCTCCAAAGGAAGAATTGAAAATAAACAACAAAGATGGTCGCGGTGCAGAAAACTAAAGATATAAATACTATATGTAAACACAGCCCAAGAGTACAACAGAAATGTAGTTAGAAATGCTGAGTAAAAAGTACCAAGCAGATAATTGCACTCTTAAAGGCCCCTTATTATCTGAATGAATTATTTAGGTAAAATATTTAGCCTGCCAAGAATGGCTTTGTCATTGTAGTGTGATCTAAACACATAGAGAGAAAAACAGCTTAGTACTAGGCCTGTCATGATAAGTACTATATCGACTTATTGTTCAATACATGAAAGCTGTAACAATCATTTTTGGAGCTCAATGTTTATCATATTTATGTTTTCTTTGTAATAATGGGGAGATTTTAGCTATACTTCTGTACTATGATCAGATTTGAGCTGTAGAGGATGAAATAAATAACTTCTCTAAGTAATTACTGGTTCCATTTGTTGCAGCTCAGGCATTTTAATGACACTGTAGATTTAGTTATTTCAACATTATCGTTTATCACAATACTTCTCTGTAGCAATGCTTTGAAATTTGTTATTGTGACAGGCCTAACTAGTACTGTCTATGCCTTCAGACAGTTGTTGCTGACCAGTCAAATTGGGGAGGGAGGAGATAAGACCACATCAAGTCAGACAATAATTACTGCACGACTGAACAAGACCACAGCTGGATGATTTTCTTGGTTTTGTCTTCTTTTGTTTGGTTTTTTTCAATTTGGAATTTATACAAAATAAAAACAAAAAAGACAGATCACACACACAAAATGTCTTCTGTCAGTCATTTAACTTGTTTTGAGCATGGCCATTATAAGTCACAGTGGGCCAGAAGGAACATGATCTGAATTGGATCTAATTGTGGACTGCAATTATCAACTCTGCATGAGCACGAGTGTTTAAAAGTAAACTTCTCAATGCTGTGCTCCTTTGCGTGGTCGTGCAGAGTGAGTTATGTACCAACAAAACATTTAATTACTACAGCTTATTTAATATGGCTTGGCTATAAAAGGTCCCAGTGACAATGAGTTGGTCTCCCGGGGTTCACTGGCAGAGGTGACTGGCGAGCTTGCACTTTCTGGATGTTAGTTTGTAGTATCTAAAATAGCTGTATACAAGCATAGTCCCAGCAGTAGCAGTAGTAGTTGAAGTAAATTACTGTAATCAAACAAAATAATCGCTAGGGATGTGGATTTTTTGGGTAATACTGATTACTGTTGTAGCCGATAACCGATACTTGCCAAGACCAGTATTAAACGTTTAAAATCCAAGCAAGTACTACAAATTTAAAGGTCCTATATTATGTAAAATTGACTACTGTGAGCTTTAAGCCAAGTTATAATGTTACCTCCTGGATATAATAACAAAATGTATTTATCAGAAGTATACAAAAAGTTACCGTTAAATCACTGTTAAACTACCCCCGAAATAAATGCAAAACTCAACTTTTACCCTTTATCTGCTGCACAACTTTCAAATCCCTATACAGTCTTTCGAAAGCCGTATGTTTAGACATTTTTCACTTCGACTGTGGCTTTTCCTCCAGGCTGACAACAACTCAAATATACTTTTGTTCTGAGCTAAAAACAACTTCTTACAACCAGCGGTGGCTTAAGAAGCTGTCAATGCAACAGATGCTCAGGGATAGCACTTGCCATATGAGACTGCTGTTGCTATGAGACAACCCCATGTCTTTTAAAATATTTGCATCTTAAAAGAGCCTATATTACAATATGTTATAATGAGCCATCCTCATCACAAACATATATGCAGTTGTGTTTTGTTTCATTCACATGTTTTACACACAAACTCTGCATATTTAAATTGTGTTCCTCTCTCATACAGAAAACACTCTTCTAGCTTATGATGACAACACAGGAAGTCCTCCACTGTGTTTGTAAACTCCATAGACCTTCACCAGAATCATTTGGATAATTTCAGAATTGCCTGGAATTACCAACCAGTAAAAGTAGTTTACTTGAAAACTATTGCTTCAGAACATCACAAGGTGGAACAGAGCATTTTGAGCTTTGAAGATTCAGACAGATAATAATAATAGCTACTCAAACATAAGTGTCAACAAAACACAACCCCAGGTATGTTTTTGATGAGGTAACCACATTCTAACATGGCTTAAAGCTTTTGAGACAATTGAGTAAATTTTGCAAACTATATGAAGTCAGTGTTGGCACAATTATAGTAAAACATCAATGAACTCAAGAAGATAGTACTACATATACAGATGAGGATTACCACATACGGCAAAGGTAAGTTAACAGTAAGTGAACGTGGGTTAAGTTGTTGTAGAAAGTTTGTCCGAAACTGCTATTCTAGTGGAGTGTGAATTATTGATTTGCTGTGATGAACAAAATAAATGAAGAGAAAAGAACTGTAAAGTAAAAATGTGAAAGCAGCATTTAATAGTCATATTATTCAGATTACCAGAAACATGAAAAGTATCCCAGATGTACTCAAACATGAAGGTTACTGCTCTATTTTTAGGCACATTAGCCACAATAGAAGCACATCCAGACAGCTAAGGTTAAACATACTGTGCACTCACAGTATAGTTTATGTAACAAGGTGACTTCCACTTACTGCAGGCCCACATAATATCTTTCATGTGATTCAGCGGTGAGTGAAATGTGACAGATTTATTTTCTAAATCACAATATGGATGTTTCAACCTTACCCCTAATATAGCCTCATATAACGGGAGCCCTCAGTCATAATACATGTGGGATATTACTATACAAAGACCCCCACAGCACAGTCACAGTCACATTGGAGCTCAATGACACAAAAACAGGAAGTGTGAAAAGTGTTTCAACCTTGTACCATTTTAAAAGGTAAGTTCTATAAATGCATTCTCCACTGACTGGCCAGTGGGGTCCATAATACAAGTATTTACCAATGTATTTAGTAGCAGTCGTATTTCTTAATTAATATAATTTACCTAACCTTACCACTTCAGACAAACTTTGGTTGTTGAAGAATATTCAAAGTCTTCAGTCCCAAACATTTTAGAACAACAACAATGATAAAAGTTTTAAATTAAAAAGTGAATGATGATAAAGCACTGGATTAAATAACCACAGCCACCCTGCGTAGACAGACAGAAATGAGTGCCAATCTGGACCAAGTGTCTTGCCTAAGGATACAATGACATTTTATTACCAGACCCACTGCCGCCCTACTGTGGCCCCTGTATTCCAGCGGTCTCCCATCCAAGTACAAACTGGGCCCGGCACAGCATTATTTATGGAGATCAGGCACTGACAAGAAGATATTTGCTACAATAACCAAATAATTCACAATATCAAATAGATTTTTTTCCCCTTATTTCTGAATCCCAAAAAATGTATTGAATTGAGCATTTTATCAGAATATCAGCTCTGATTTTAGAACATTGAAACATCTAACTGAACCTTCACATAGAAAGGTCCAAGCCAGGAGAATACAGAAGTGGTCAACTCACTGAGCTACAGTATCGGAGGTCAATGAGAGGAGCTGAAGTGATGGATAATACAGACACTATTGAAGGGCAAAGTGGACGGAAGAGATGAATCCAGGAACACAGAAACGTGAGAGAAAATACATGGACACCCGAACCAGAGAAGTCCATTGGAAAACAATACTGTAAAATCCTCTGCGTTTTACAGCCCACAGCCAAAGACAACAAGAGATAAATGAGAAAAACATCAGCCTCAGATATAAACACAACATTGGACATGAGTTATGATTTTATGAGTAGGCTTTTATAGACATTTGTAAAACTATTAGCTCTCTTTGAACAATCTCTCACAATATCACTGTAACAGAAAATGTATGAATAACAAGCTACAAATTAAGTAGAAAAAGGAAGAAATAGGTTGCAAAATTATTTATTGATGTTATCATTCCCTGGGAGTATGATGCTAACTGTAGGCTCTGCTCTGTCTGAAGCTCTGTTACTGAAATTAGACTTTATTCTGAGCTTTGGTAACACAATCTGACCTAGCTGGAACAAGCTGACTAATGTGGAACTATAATAGATGAGATGATTTTGTCATGTTCAAAAAGCCTCATATCTCAGTTACAATCACAAGATAGCTCGTACAACAGTTTCAGTTAGTCACACTCACTTATTTGTAGAAAATCAACGCCTATGGGACTATACACGCTCATGTTCATCACAGGTTCCTGAAAATGTGTTTAAATCCCTTTTGTATTTTTCAACACCATCTAAAATGTATCAGGCTGTGTTGGTTAAGGTGTGCACTGTGCCTCCAAAGTACCTTCTGAACATTGCGCTATAGAAATACGTGCAGTACATCCCCTGCGAGATGTCACTGCAAAGTATCAACTGATTTCACTTTCAGTTTAACATCTATGTGGTCATCAGTATCAGTATCAGTAGTTAGTCAATCTGCATGGAGCCTACTCATCAAGCATGTTTCAACAAGATCAAATTAAAGTGAAATTACTTCATGTCACAATGTCAGAAATTCTTCACGTCAAACCAGAATTGGGCAAAATTAGAAGAAAAAGTAGAGTCAAAATCACTGTTGCGAAAGAGCAGAGCGTACAGTACAAGATTTCCTCATGCACATTCCCTGATTTACAAGTTGAGTCATTTTATTCAGAAACTCCAGAATCCAAAAGACAAGCACACATTTCCACAGAAACACACTGATTTGTACGGAGACATTAAACAGGATATAGGAAAGCAGGATGTATAATTACGGGCACTGAGCGAATGTATGTGATTGCAATATGAACAAAACACAAGAGGCCAGCTGCTAAGTGCGAGTCATGTGATGTTAATTATTAGGTTTGGCTTCGATGTTAAAAGCACAAAAGAGGATAATAACAAGGTAGGCTTTTCCAGCAGTTAATGCAGCTTGGGAGACGAGGATACAATAAAAAGAGTAGTCAAATGTGATGCTGACCTCAATATAGGTCTACTGTAGCTTTAGGCAGAGGAGGGGGAAGTGTTAACAGTAAAATATACAACTAATTATATGTTAATGTAATAAAAGTTAATGTAAAAAACAGTATTTGTGTAACACAAGACAGAATCTATTCACAACAGAGCAAAATGTACTTCTTATGGCTTCTGTGGCCATATAGCTACTACTATATATTCAGGTTGCATCATTGCATTGCATGATTGGAAATCCCTTCTTGCTTTCACACAAAAATGTTTTGTATTAGCCAACATTAAGGTGCACTGTTTTCTAGTGGCAGTAGATGTTTTTATTTCTCAAACATACATTGAAGATATACATTCTTACTGTGAACAAGCACACCTCTACAGGTCTAACCTGTAACACCAAAGCCATGGAGGTCGTCTGCCAGATTCGTTACACAGTGCACCTTTAAGCATGTGGTTTACAAAAGTGAATAACATTTACTTCCCATTTTAGCTGCTGGACTTACCAATGTATTACTGCTAAAACCTTACTTATTATTATGTTAACCTTGCCCCCTTGAAACTATTCAAGAGCAACCAGGAAACAGAAATACAGTGGACTTATCTCAAGGGCAGAAAGAACTACAGCATGTGTCAAGCAGTGAATTCCAGTGCTCTAAAACCGAAAACTCGACATCGTCTCCTTCATGAGATGTGCATACAGACAAGGGGCGTCACCATGGAAACAGGTCAAGTCATCTTTAACAGACGGATGGCTTTGACTTGGACCCTAATACGCCACTGGAGACTCGGGCTAGTCTCTCTTCCTGTAAGACAAGACTCCACAGATCTCATTTAGTGAATCGGACACGGAAGAGCTGGAGTGAATAAAAGGGTGGTTAGAGAAATCTAGTGAGATCCATGTGCGGTTGAATTGGACAAATGTAGACTGGCCGCACCGGGGGACATTCAACTAAAAGGCAATCCTGCTGCAGATACAAAGGAATGCTGCGTGGTGTGAATTGGCGATGTCGCAAGGCCAAATTGAAGTGTTGATTAGGGCCAATCCGATGGCCGTGCGCACACAGACAGAGAGGATTACAGCTCCCGTTCATTATAAAGGTGAACCGTGATTGGATCAGCCCCTGGTAATAACACTGGACCTACGTAAAAGTGTGTTTGAGGCGGATTTAATAAAAGACCAGACTGCCTCACTGATCAGACAGTCATTTTGTCAAGGTTTGATGAGATTCCCCCTTTGTTTGTCCTGGTAAAGGAAGCAGTTATTTTCAGTCATCTCACTTAAATTGAAGCAGTCTACTGCAACTCCCACAGTTTACCACTTCAGGTAGGTGAGAAAATATTTGCAGAAATACAGCTGTTATTGACTCAGCCAGGTTCATGTTTACTTAAAGGTGTATGCACCGTGTAACTTTTTGTCTGAGGGTCCGTTACCTGCTTGTTTCTATGGACTTGCCATTGCTATGCCTGGTGGGTTTATAGCTCAAAATATCTAGAAAAACAGGCATTCTGACTGTGAGCGTGTCACCTCTCCACAGATCTGACCATTAACTTGGTCTGATTTAGTCTCTGTGAACATAGAAAGGTTTAATATCATACTGTGAAACATTCCAGACAAAGCAATAACATCTCCATGGAGAAAAAGCAGTTGACAAACCCTCAGCCTGAAAAGTTACACAGTGCCCCTTTAAATGGGACACATCAAAACAATAACTATAGAATAAAACTTATTAGACCCAGTAGTGGAAAAGATCTGATTTGCTAAGTGTGGTTTTACAATAAATAAATACATAAATAAATAAATGAATGAATATGCTTAAACACAAGGGGAAAAGCTCTTTGTTGAGGTGTGTGATATTTTGTGACAGTGTTTGGGTCAGAGAGTGGACAGTGTGAATTGTTTTTATTGTTGACTGAATGTAATTACATTGTATAATTTACTTCTGTAATATGGGACTACAAATAGAAACTAGGTATTTAGCTATAATCTGGTCCAGAACATCTGTTTTTAGCGGCTTAATGTCTCTGCACATTGTCAAAGACTGATCTTAACTTATTGCTACACAGAAGACCCCAGCTGTTGTAGTCAATGTAAAATTGGCTGAGCTCTAGTGTTATCATGATACAAATCTGGAAACTCAATTTCAATACCATAAATAGAAAATGGAAACAACTAAACAACAGAATGCAATTTTGAGTAGAAGTTTTTCCATATGGTCTTGAAGTGTATACTGAAAAAGTTAATTCTGTAACTAAAAGAAAAGTAAATTTTTTTTCTTATTTGTTGCATTTTTTTTTTTTTTTAGGAAGGATACATGTTCAGATACTATAGTTTTGCTACTAGTTTTAGCATAACCTCAAAAGTGAGATTTTTCCACTCAAACTCCAGAATATCCCCTCCTAACAGTCTGTGCACCTGGAGAACTCACCGACTGCCTTCTGAGGTGTATTGTAGCTGTTGCAGTGAAGTGGTTGATAGGCTGCCTGTGCTGATCTTTCAGAAGCGCTCTCCAGGCCAGCCTCGCCTGCATACATTTTTTAATCTCCGGTGGCTGCCTGCTATTGTGGTGCGTGACTGACTGGAGAGCACGGCGATCCATCACGGGCTCTATTGCTGTTTGAAGTATATTTTTGGAAGTTAATTGCACTTAAATGATTCTGCCCTGCTCCAGGAAATGACACAGCAGTAATGTCATGGTGCAGTAAAAGCAATAACTCCACTCCTGGATGTACAGTATGTCTTTATAGATGTATTCTCCATCGAGTGGCGGAAAACAGATGAGGCAAGATGGAGGAGAATGGGATAAATGGAGACATAATCAGGTGTGAAATCACTTGCCGTTTTTTTTTTTTTTTTTTTCCAGGCAGTTCCCCTGTTTGCTGTCTCTCAGATCAAAGTGGTTTCTGTTTTACACCAAAACCACAAACTCTTTCACATGCAACATTTTTAACATGTACAGCTGGAATGGCGAGAGCTTGTAATTTGTCAAGCTACTCAAAGCTTCCAACAGTACAGAAATATAGTGAACTGTGATTATAGTAGCACTTTTACAACGCAGACATCCAATTAAAGCAGCGTCACTGTAAGAATTTGTATGCGTTTATGAATATAACAGATCTTTTGGATTAGCAGGAAAATTATTTACTGTAAATTCAATTATTCAAATAGATTTGATATAGATATAATTGATAAGTCAATGCATAAATAGGGGACAAAAGTGGGCAGTGCAACATAATGGATATTCTCTTCATTAAGGAAAACTAAACCTATAAATAAAATACAGCCTTGAATTATTTGTTGATATAGATGTACACAATTTCTACAGACTGAAAAAACTGAACTAATTCATTTTAAAGAAGATATATTGTGGCTATGTCTGCTATATAGAGTTTCCATAGATAAAGTGGAATGGTCCCAATTGTCTGTTGTTACAAGGACGAGCTGAAGTTAATTGCTGGTTTTATGGAGTGGACTGCAAGAGTATTTTGATGTCTCACTGGGAGAAGAGTGAGATTAAGACTTGAAGTGTTGAGGCTTAAGCAGCTGTTTTAGTGCTCATTAGTGAGCCACAGGTGCACGCGCCTCTGGACCCGAGCGCCTCATAAAAGCTGCACGGATCAATACGCCATATTAAAGTGCAGGAATTAGGAAATAGTACCAGAACAATAACAACACTGCCATATTGAAGAGCCCATATTAAGCCATTTTCCCATCTATGTTATAATGTTGTCTTTCTCATCATAAACATACCTGGGGTTAGACAATTTCAGTCCTGTGTAAATGAAACAAAACACAACTCCAGGTATGTTTTTGAGGAGGTAACAGCATTATAACATGGTTAAAAGCTCACAAGAGTCAATTATGTCTAATAAGGGACCTTTAAAGTACAGGAATTAGGAAGTACTATCAGAACAATAACAATATAAGAGCGGTGCGACACAAAAACGGAGGACTACAGGAAATGGGTCCTTCTTAAAAAGTCAATGATGTAGCTTCTGATATATACAGACACATAAAAAGGCAAATTAATTGACTCATTTTTCCATTCTTGACTTAATGTTTAAAGAGAAGGTAAAACAAAACAAAAAAAGCATTTAGGTCACCTTTTTTCCTTTGCTATATTTGCTGAAAACAACATATTAACATGCTGTATAAGTTTCACTTCTGTGTCCCCCCTCCACATGGATGTGTAGCACATGTGTGGCACAGAATCGTACAGCTAACCAGCTAAGGCAGTTTCAAATAGAGATAGGGAGAGATCACTAAATTACTGAAATATGCATGGATGACATCTAAAACCTCTTCATGTATATTGTTGATCAGGGAACATGGTAGACATGGTACAAACGTTTAAAAAAAAAAAAGGGGAAAAAAATCTGCATAACATCCCACTTTAATATAAAGCACTTATATAAATATGCAGTTTGTAGCTTGTGGGGGTGGTTATTGCTTTGCCTATAATGTTCTACTGCATGGCATCTATCTCTCATTTATTCAGAAGATAAAACATGATTACTGATCTTGGAAGCATCATCTGTTTGTCTCCATGGATATGGCCAAGCTTAGTGCAATAATGTGGAACATTCAGTGAAGACAAGCAAATGACACAGTGCACCAGAAAAGTTACATATAGTGCGCCTTTAATATGTTCAGGATGTTCTCACTAAGAAAGTCCTCAGACCAGGAAACAGCACTGACTTTTGTAAGCAGTCAATAAAATGTGTTCGGTTTTTGCTAACAGATAAAATCTAAATGATAGTAACATTTGTGATCCTCCAATTTAAAAGCACTGGTTCTAAAAACAACCAAACAAGCAGACATATTTATTTATCTTGCAGGAAAATTAAGCCAACAAAAGCATGTGAACAAGGTAAGAAATTCCTAATTTTGTAATAAGGATTAAGTACTAATTCAATCCATATTGCTTCAGGGACTTTGAAAAGTCTATATAACAAAATCCCCCTCAACAAATAATAAAAAAGTATCCCATTGTATGTCAGTAGTAATAGTTCACAGTTAACCATATTCTTTTTGAATGCATTTTAAACATCTTTCACTGCTGCTTCGCTGGAAAGACGAGCTGCTAAATATTTGATCACGAGCCCCTGACATGACGGCTCCCTCATGCAGAATACACTTGGATCTTAAAGCTTACTTAAACATTAATCTGAGCGTTAGCTGTGCCTTTAATGCAAGATTTGTAGCGTTTTGACTGAAGAAATGTTCAAAGGCTTCTGCAGTGTGGGAGGTATGCACATCAGCCTTTGGTACTTCGGCACAATTTGCTACAATTATGTCTTTGCGAGTGGGAAAATCATTGTGCATTATTGCTTTTCATTAGGAATAATAGTGACTGACTTGTACTCGCTACCATGTGTGACAAAAGAGATTGAAGAAGTGAGAGAAGAACACACAGATGAGAGCCAGAGGAGAAGGAGGGGAGCACAGCACAACAGCATTAAAAGCACAGAGACCAGAGCCATGCCAGAGGCTAAAGGACTAACCCAGTGACCCACATATCACACATCCAGGAGTGAGCTCTCGCCAGCCAACTGCCATACGGCCAATGAAGCTGAGTCACATGGTCCCACAGGACGATACATAATTCAAATGATGTTGAAAGGACCTAGAATAATAGACAAAAGCCAAATGGGTCTTATCTGAGTAAAGAGGAGCAATTTTCCAGCAGAAACCACGTGCCTTCAGGGTGAATTGGAACCAATAGCCTTAAAACCAAAATGTTAGAATTGGAACTTGGATACAGTGTCAACATGGTTATGTCAATAGAAAATAATAATTAGCTTACCAACAGTTGCCAGAATAGAGCAGCTACGCCTAAAAACCAGCCCACAATTGTAGTCATTGAGACAATAAAAAACATTTAAAACACATTTCATTGCCTGCTTTGCATGAGAACCAACAGTAAATGAATTGTCCTAACTATCAAGCAACAGCAATTTTAGTAAAATGGGGTCAAAAAAGCATAAGGTTTTGACTGTCTGCAACCTCTTTAATACATTCTCTGCTGAAGACTGTTATTCATCATTACTTTGCACCAAAACATGACCTACAAAAGCATGCCAAGTCGTCCAAGTCGTGCCTATATCCATGTTTTATGTGGTCTGGTCTGAGCCGCACTAACAGGCTGTGGAGTGAAAAGCCCTTCAGTAAGCAGCTGGGCCTGTTCGGACCCTCTGTATGAGACTGTATGCTCATGTGATACAGACTAAACAGGAGAGAGAGAGGGGTCAAAGGTCATGGGCTCATGGGGGCAGAGGAAAGTGGGTCACCTCCCCGCCACAGATCTGCAGGAATGTGCCGCTTGAATAAACCTACAGTCAGGCTTTGACTGTTAGTCTGAGTCCAGCCAGGCCAGTAACAGACACGAGACAGGACAGATTTACAGACATTGTAAACTGGATTTTCATATGCAGCAGCAGTGGACCAAAATCATGCATGTGTTTAAACGTGGTATTCACATTTCCTGGTGAAGTATAGGTGGAATGCTCTAATTAGGTAATTTACACTATGCTATTACAGTCTACTACATAAATACTTTAATTTTAATGCTCATGAGTTATGAAACCCTTTACTTGATCTATTTCAAAACAAAATATTACACTTTCTAGTACATAATAGTAGTAATGGCAGCATGAACAGTAACAGGGAGCGGGGGCACTAACCCATACTTTGAAAAACATCATTGATTTGAGAACAGATTTGAGATGCATCTACAATCATTATTCATTGTAGAGCCCGACCAATATGGATTTTGCTGTGGCCGATATGAAACCGATATAATGGGAGTTGGAGCTGCCGATAGCCGATATAATCACTGATATATTTAGTGATGTAAAAATTCACTGTAAATGTTGAATTGTTTAAAAAACTTAGGTTTGGCTCTGGTGGATTTTAAATTGGGTTTATTTAGGCAACATTTATTGTTATTCTGCCTCTTTACATCATATTTACAGACAGTAGGTTGACTTAATGGTATTTTTGCCTCACATTCTAGACACTAGTGATGGGTATTCCAGTTCTTTTTAGAGAACCGGCTCTTTTGGCTCGGCTCACTAAAAGCTGCTGGTTCTTTTGGGTCCCAAGCGGCTCTTCAGATTGTTTTGTTGCAAGCAGGTCGAAAGCACGTCTAAAGCAGGACTGAATCAGGACTGAACCAGGTCTAAACCAGGACTAAAACAGATCTAGACCACATGTAAAACAGGACTAAACCAAAACTGAACCAGGACTTAGTGTCGGGACTCGGTCTCTATCTCATGCCCAAGATTAGTCCTGGTTTATTTATTTTATTAAATACTGATGCAGAGTCACATATTAGGACATTTATCTGTCTGTAAATTGAATTAAATTAACATAATGTAGCGAGTCTAAGATTTTTAACGACTATCACATGCCCACGTGAAATATCGGCCCCTATCAGCAAGCATATCGGCCGATATGCCTCCAGGAGCCCATATCAGCTGATAATATAGGCCAACCGATATATCGGTCGGGCTCTAATTCATTGTATAATAAATACAAAGTTAAAGATAGCTACAATGTTGAGCAGCCCAGACAGGTCACAGCAGTGCCTCCATGCAGTCTAGACAGTAAAGAAAAGAATTACACATGTTTGAGTAATACAGAAACTCCAGATTCATCATAGTAGAAACTGAAATATTTGAGGTGAGGAGATAAGGATTTATTATTTGTAAACTTTGAGCTATACCCAAACATTTACCTAAAACAGTGTTAATTTCAGCCATGTAACTGTATCCTGTGGTGTGGTAATGATGGACTCTTTGTGCGGACTGGAGAAAGCCACCAGCAGGTTCCAAGGAGGCTCCGTAAATCTCTTTTTAATACCTCTGCAGTAGGTTCCCCTTAACAACAATCATTCACAAACAATCCAATAGTAGCTATGTTAGATCAAGCCATTACCGAGCGTCCAGGAGGCTATTTCATCACGAGACACATATTACATGAAGCAAATGGCCTGGAAAGACTAAAGCTATATGATACAACCTAAGCTTTCCGGTTGGCTACACAGATATATTTTGATTCAATATCATGGACAGAAATATAGCTTCACTCTAGCTCACCTTCGTGCTACTGAGAATGTGCCTGTAATAATCCTCAGTTTGGACACTCCGCTGCAAATACAATACCTCAAGGCAATTTACTCTACCGCTCAGAGAAGTCAGAAAATATCACTCCCTCTGAGCTTTTTGTTTCACTTTCACTGTGACTTTTACCTAGGAAAAACCCAATGCAATACACCATAAACACAAGTCTCCAAATGTCTTAAGCAATGACATTATAATCGCCTCTGAAATACCCCTGCTTAACTGTCCTTTTAGTATAATCACACATCCTCTCAGAAATTAATATTATGCTAAACTGACCCTTGTTTGTTTTAAGCCATGTAATAATGTTGTTATTTCATCAAAAACATACCTGGAGTTGTGTTTTGTTTGCTCTGTTCCACTGTGTGATGTCATGAAGCTGTAGTTTTCAAGTTAACATCTCCCTTTTAAATTTTGATTTGTAGATATTGGCAATTCCAGGTCTGAAATTATCCAAATGATTCTGATTAAGGTGTATGGAGTTTAAAAACACAGTGGAGCATTTCATGTATCATATAACATCACAAGAGTGTTTTCTGTTTGAGAAGAACTAAGCACTGAAGGCCGTAACAAGTAATTAAGTGTCGTGAGTAAACCACATGCAATTATTATATGCTGAAATCATATATTTGTTAAAAAAAACATTAATGAAGTCACACAATTAATGTTTAACAACTGAAATCTGATATACATGTTTAAAGAAACTGCTGTGTAGATTGTGTCTTTTTAAAGAAAAAGACACAATAGAGCAGCTGACAAGGGGACATCCTGGCTGGCTCCAAACCTAAATAGATCCGGTCATTCCCATAAACGGAGAGGCTTCAGGGAGGATCCAAGGAGTGAACCTGATCAACATATCATTTGCATATTTCTGTGAATGAATATATATAGGGTTAAGGGACAGATGCAGGTGTTCAGACTACCTGAAATAAGTCCTGTGTAGAATAAGCAATCAGGGACAGTGGTTTGACCCAGAGCTCTGTATTAGAATTGTATTGTATAGGGAATAAATTTTTGTGATTTCAATCGATCGATTCCAGTCATTATTTTCTACAATTGGAACACGCCAACAGTATGCAAGATCTGTGTGTTTATCATATGTGACTGAAACAAAACAGAACTCCAAGTATGTTTTTGACCAGGAAACAGCATTATAACAAAGATCAGAATAGTGAAATATGAGCTCTTTAATGAATATAGATGAACCACTTTTGATAGCTTAAGAACTTATATTTTTATTCTTCCAAATCCTAAATGTGGGGACACTTTTTTTTTTTTTTTTTACTGATGTATGCATACACTGCAGGAAGAAAATTAAAGTTATTCACTTCACAATAGACAAACACAATAAAAGAATTCTTCAAATGTCAAAACGTACATCTTTGACAAGGCAGTTATCAACTTCAATTTTCCCAGCTATTTATTTTGTCTACAGTTTTGTCTGACTGCCTCTTTTCTAATATTTTTGAGGTACACAGCAGACAGATGAAGTTGCTTTTAGTTGGAAATATGTTCATAAATGTATTTTCACATAAATCCGGTCCGAATTTCACACAGCTCTCCTTGGGATTCCTCACCCTTTTGTATTCTTGCACAAGATTTTCAATAGTCAAATTTTATTTCACACAATGCATTTCAGCAAAAGGTAGCCATTCGTGACTACTGCTGTGATGGCTTCATAAACAGAAACTGTTTGAGTCAAGGGGCTTTCGGCACTCAACTTGTAGTTTGAACATACCCAAGATCCTCAGATACATTTCTTACTTTTAACTTTGGATTTACAAATCCAGGCATTAAAGAAATCACCAAATTCTTAGTGCTTGTAAATGAGACTGCATGTAATTTAAATCCATATTTAAAAAAAAGACTTAACATATTTTGACTGCCAAACATCGCTAACACAAAAAGTAGAGATTGAAGGTGATTAGAAAATCATAACACAGCACTACTCCTTTGGGAGATTTGAGATTTAAGGAGGTTATGGACAAACACCGCCTGCTGCGATATCAAAAACACTTCTTCAAACAGAAAGAGAATCCACCAGTGGATCATAAGCTTGTGCACTTTCCCTGGCCGTCAGGTGTGAGTGTGCATGTGTGATGTATATGAAGTCTATAAAGGCTTTTAACCAGCTTTTCAAAAGAGGCTCTGTTTAGACTGGGAGAGGAGCAAACTGGCCCCTTTCATAATAACACACAGACAGGGGAATGCAAAACATAGCATATTCACATTCTGAACTTTGACTGACACGGGCTGCCAATTTACATATGAAACAGAGGTTCTCAAAATGTAGAACAGATTCAGGTTGCATGAAAAAGTTACAGTATTAGTTTTATTGTTGTTCTAAATAAGTCCAAGCTTGGTCATGGTTCAGCTTTGGCCGAGCCTCGCTTTAGTCCAGTTTGTTGTACTAAATACGCTCGTCTCCTTGGATATGTTAAAGGTTTTCCTGTAATGTTACACAGTATGGCATTAAAGAGAGAAAAACATCCACTTTTCTTGTGAGCCTCTCCACAGACCTGACCTGCTTGTCTTCATGGAAATGAATAAGTTTAATGCCATATTGTGAAGCCTTCCATTGCAGGCAAGATATTAACATCTCCATGGAGACAAGCAAGTGATAGACCTTCCACTTGAAAATTTACACCCTCGTGGTTCGTCAAATCAAATATATACTATATGGCAGTGTGAGTGAAACGTTTAAGAATCAGTGTTTTAATCTTGGAATATGTTTGTTTTACTTATCACAAACTCTGAAACTAAATTCCTAATCTCATTCTGCCATTTGAATTGCCAGGTGTTTAACAAATGAGATAAGGAAAGAATATGATGTAATACTCACGATCTAAGCCATTGATGTACTTCATGGTGATCTCGCAATGTCCCCACACAGCACTGACAACCGGATACAACTTCTTGCCTTTAAGTCCTCTGAACGCCACTCCCAGATACTGTCCATCCACCATAAAGCTTAGCGTACCTTCGTCCATATCTAAAATCACTAATAACGAATCCGGCAGCGTGAATGACTCCTCTGGCTCTAGGAAACACGGGTAGAAGGGCAGTGAACTGTGTGCCCTGTTTTTACTGTCATGGTACAACCGGTTTCGCCCCAGATCCCAGCCCCAGGACTCTGAGTCGGACCCCACCAACGCAGTGTATCCTACAGAGTGTAAAGGTGCTTCTGAAGTAGCTACTCCGACAACAGCATGGGTCCCCCTTTGTCTTGACGGCCAGTGGATCTTCCAGACGTGAAGCCCTCTAGTGTATCCTACTTTACCCCTAATGCAATCTGTGCTTTGAGCTACAGGATGGCGATGAAAGGTTAGCTTATCATCATCCTTGATAAAAATATTAAGCGATCGATCGTCAGGGTTCCATGCATGACGAAGTTGAGTTTCAAGTCCAGCACAAGGCATGTCCAAAAGCAGGTCTAATCTTGGTGGTCTTGAAAAATCTGGACCTCTAAACTCTGGGTGCTGTCTTCTGTGCGCTAGCGGTCGGTATGACGGCGATCCACCACTCTCCCCGCGGCTGTCTATAGACTTGATGCCGCTGGAGATCTTCTGACCCATATCGGTGAAGTGAAGGGTCCACACAGGGAGAGGGCGTGGCAGGGCAGGGCGTGGCCAAGGGGTGGGGCTGCGTGAAACAGAACTCTGCGTTACCTCATCAAGGCAGCAGGGGGGGCAGGAGAGTCGACCCAAAACAACAGCAGGTGCTGGGAGATGAAGGGGGTGATGGATAGGTGATGGATGCAGTCACGGCTCATGCCAGTTAGGTTGTCATAATGTCAGATTACAGCTGCTGTCAATCCTGTGGGGGGAAAAAAGAAGAGAACAATTAACTCAGATATGAACTGGGGGGGTATAATTTTTATTGTTTATGATATTCATTATATTTTATGACTATAGCTTTCCAAATGATATATTGTTATTAGCCTATAATAAAAAAAGAACATAACATAATTTATAACTTGGTTGTGACAGGGCATGAATCACATGAACCGTACATGTTATGACTGAACATACTCCAATGCACACATATTGTATATTCAGATATGATTATTTCAATCAGAGCGGAAAACCAAGGCTGTATACTTGATCATTTTCTGTGAGTAATAACAAGACTAAAAATATATATGAAGGCCTTTCATGATTTTATATTTTAAAAATTCACTGGCTTTTAACAGATGAGATATAGATTTCTTGCTGCTGATGAATATCTTGTGTCTTATGCTTTTTATGTTTTTAATAGTTGTGTTGTGACTTTGACTGTGATTGTCTTTCTTTATTCTATGACTAGCACTTTGGCCAGCTCAAAAATGTTTTAAGTACTTTATAAATAAAGTTGGCATGGTAAAAATTAAAGTAAATGTCACATACATACGTATTCATTCCACTTTCAAGGTACTAAAAAAAACAAAAAACACTTTACACCTAGAAATTTTAATCCATTCACACATGCATTCATACACCAGTGTACACAGACAGAGTTTAAGACCAGTATGCTACCCACTTTGCTACAATTCTTTACATAATTCAAGAGTTATTAAATACCAGAATAAAGTGTACTTCAAAAACACTGAGCACAAAGTGACAAGAATTAAAGTAGCTAATGTCAATAACAAGAACCCAGTACAAAGGTGAGAAAAAGCTGGTGTGAAAAGTTAGTTTGGATTTTACTGACTGTGACGAGAATTAACAATGAGCAGGATGGACAGACGTGTGAACACTGGCAGACAACAGCCCACTTCCTCTGACTCATCTGTACCTCCATGGACTAACCATACTCTGCAGTCATCATCTAGGCCTGTCACGATAACACATTTTGAACCATATTGCTACAGAGTTATACTGCGATAAATGATAATAGTGAAACTACTTTATGCCAATGACACAAAGCAGGATAATCCCAGTAAACTATTTTAAATATTCTACACATGTTATCATTAAAAGGCATGAGCTGCAACAAATAAATAAAATAGCAGAATTAAAATAATTAGCTACAAAAGTTATTCAGCAATTTACAGCTCAAGCGTATTGTATCTAATTACAACAGAAATAACAAAAATCTTACCATTATATAAATGTAGATACAAGTAAAAAATAAAAATATAGAAATATAGCAATACAAATATATCTCTCAGCTATAACAATATGACAAAATACAGTCACATATCTGTACCTCCATGGACGAAACCTAGACTAAAGACTTAGACCAACGTTACTGATCCACAAGGGAAATTATTTGGACAGAGTAGCTCACACATCACAATATATTATAATAATAAAGAGCAATAATAAATTCAAGATACAGACACTCATGTGTACCATGGACTAAACCTACGCTACAGTCACTTAGCCTAGTCCAGAACCACACTCATTTCACTAATGTACCTTTAATGAGCTTTATCTGAGTCAGCAAACACATAAAGTGGATGATGAGCAAAAACATCAGGTAATATTCACCACCACAAAACAGGATCGGCTCTGAGGCCACAATGGGGGGTGATGTCATTCCAATGCAGACGAGATAAGACTGTGGTTGAAGTGACGTGATTGTGTCAGCTTCCTGTTCAGAGGAAGAGACTTGTGCAGACGGGTGGGAAGTGGATGAAACAACTCCTGCTGCATCATTCATCCACAAGTCTGCTCCTATCTGCTTCACACAAAGCCACAAAGCACTGTTATCCTTATGACAGCGGTCAACTCATGTGACACAAAACAATCCAGCCCTTTACACAAGTAGAAATAAACATCACTGAAAAAAGCTTATAAAAGGTACACTATGTAACTTCTGTAGTGAAGGATGTGTCACTTCGTTGTCTCCATGGAGATGTTATTTTTTTTTGCCTTTCTGCCTTTATTAAGCAATAAAACACATGATTTAGTGGGTAAATGCAAGACACTCAAGAGAAATGCCATTTATACTCTGGAACATGGCAAAACATTCACATCTCCATGGAGACAAGCAGGTCCTCTGCCAGAAAAGTTACAGAGAGCACCGTTAAGAAAAAGATGTACGGAAGAAAGTAAAGATTTGGAATAGACTTTTGTTCTTTAAAATGTGTAAAATACAGTAGATTGACCTAACCTCCAGTGTTTAAAAAAATACAAATCACCAACAGATTAATACTGGTGATATCAAAAGTCTCAACCAAGAGATTAAAAAACATAGTGTCACTTTAAATGTTGTAGATTCAGATGCAGTGAAGTTAAAGTAGCGTATGGTCAAAGCTGACATAAGCAAAAACATTCCCACAAACCGACTCACACTTCAGGTCATGATGTAATTCTGTGACTGTCTGAGCCTGTCTTACACCAGAGAGACTCCTCCAGAACACTTGGTTTGTGTCATTGACTCTTGTCTCTATCTCTGTGCTGTGAATGAGGTCATGGCAGCTGGCAGACAAGGTGTGCCAGTGCGGGGCGTCAGAGCAGTTCAAGGATTGGTCAGACTCACAGGCAGCTGGACTGTCTCTGTGACATGTGCCAGACAGGTGCTCACAGGGCAAATAGTCCAAACATGACCTTATTAAACTCATATGACCAGTTAAACTACTTTTTATTCTAGTAATAATAAGTGCATGTTACCCATTCTAAAACTGGTAAAAAATAATTAGTGAATAAACCTTTAAAACAAGACAAGTACAAGTCATTCTTTCTTTAATCAAGTTAAAACAAGAATGAAGTAATATTTCCAGGTCATGGCCTTATGCAGAAAACAATCTGGCACCATCAAAGAGGATCATCACATTTGACCCTGTGTCGTCACGGTTACAGTTCCGTGGTAACCTCTCAAGAGGCCGATGGGCTGGCATGGCGGCTGGTGCGAATAGCCGCAACATGCTAGTGCCATCTGTTGTTTACTTTGCCTCCCTCACTCCTGCGTTTGTGTGCAGCCAACTCATTTAGGACTACTGCCCCGTCTTCATGTGGCCGCTCCTTCATGTGCCCGCTCAGCTGCGTCAGGCTGGGCTCTGTCCTGCCAACAGCCTTTTACTGTTGTTCCCACACAGAGAGGAGCGTATGTGGTTACACGGAGAAAAGATGCACCTAGGGCCCTGTTACACTTTCAAGGCCAAACTGGGACTGTTGCGGTCTGTAATTGAACCATTTTATAATTTTTCCCATGAAACTAAAAATGTTCTTAATCTCCTACAATATCAATTCCTCTTTTAGTGTGGTAGAACTTTGTCAAAGACTTTAAAGTCAAGGTATTACCAAAACTATTGTCTTTCGTTCACCAGGAGAAGCTTTTCACTGATTCAGCATGAACCATGTCATGTGCAGTGAATGGAGTACAGATGTTTTTTTTACTCAGATAAAATATTTTAAATTTTGTCAGGCATTAACAAATTATTCCTGATTTCATTGTTAACATATGTTAAACCAAATGTGGGATATTGGGATAATTTTGTTTTCACCACCTACACTTTGCCAGATTAAAGTGCGTACACAGGTTAATATCAAACACAGACAAGCACAAAGACAATGATGCTGTGTTGTATGTGTCAAAATAAATGCAATGAACAAGCGGGACAAAACAAACAGCCACTGTAGATGAACGCAACAACTTGGCAAAGCGCTGAGATAAGAGGAGACAGATGTGGGCTGCACCTGGTGAGTGGGCTGCCTTCATCTGTCCTCTACAGGCTGCACGGCTAACAAGCATCTCCCACTTACACTGTCTGCTGCTATGTGTCTATGGGCCTCTGCTTGGCTTTCATTTGAATGTGCCTAACCAGCTCTGACCGGGCCGGCTCGCTTTGAAGTCTGACACACATACACAGGGAGGGGGAGCGAAACAGCGCCCCCCGGGAGGAGTGCACACATGTCAGCAGACTTTTCCACTCAAAATATGGCAGCTCTGACGTGTGACTAACAGCCGGGTTTGTTTCCTGCATTTGTGACTGAGGTGGATTGTGATGGCAAGGTCATTTAAGGACAAAGGACAGATAGTTGGATAGTAGAATTCATTTGATTAAAGTCTGAAATTGGAAGTATTAGTAATGCTGATTTTTTTAATTGTATTTTTCTGTGGATACAATTACAGCCCCTTACATGTAAAGTGTACCCTAACCAGCTATCTATAGAATATCAGTACTTGTTTGATTAAGCTGTATACATGTTAGAAAAGGAGCATAATAAAGACCTATTAAACATTCCCCTAACCAAGAAAGTCACACTCAATAATAGCCAACCATCTATCAATAACAACTTTCAAATAAAATTACAAAACATATCTTTTGTAAGACATATTTTCTTCATCTGCTGGTAAAATTATTAGACATTTAAAAAGAAGAAACTAGACAGTGAGCCTAGCATTAAATTAAAATTTACTTTCTAACTGATGGGTCAAGGTTGATAAACCCCAAATTATTTCCTTCATCACAAATTTCTGAAGTGCCTTGAAACTAACGAAGAAAGAATACAACATTAGTTCTGACTAATTAGTAAATAATACCCAATCATGAAAAAAAATAAATAAATCCAATTTTACATTTCTACAGAATTTACTTTTGATTATGTAACTGCTCTTCTTCAAGGTCTGATTCAAACGAAGACTTAAAGATGACTCACATCATCGGTCACTTCTTCCATTTTCCATTTTTAGAGAGGACATCTCAGAAGCACTGTATCCATGCACATAATAGCTATACTTTATCTGTAAATACCTGCGGAGTGGTTAACCCTTTAGATAAACAAACTGCCATCCTCTCTGCAGTACACACACTCACTCCTTCTGAGGGAATCCCTGAGCAGCACCAGGGGCCAGACATAAACTGTGCCGTCTGGCTCCTAACACAATGTCAAAATACAGACGCAGAGACCAAACAGCTCCTCACACATGATGGGGAGGCTTGTATGGGCTGGTATAAAAGCATTAACTGACCAAATATGTTTTCCCATCAAAAAGATCAAATCAAAGAACACACTGACAGGGACCAGCTGTAATACAAGGCAAACCACACAGACATATCTAAAATCAGTTCAACGCAGGGTCTCCTTTGTTAAGGTATTCTGTTTCAAACAAGTTTAAAAGAGCCCATATTGCACTTTTTTAGTCTGTGTTATAATGTTGTTTCCTCATCAAAACCATACCCAGAGTTGTGTTTTGTTTCATTCACAAGTGTTTAATACACAAACCTTGTATATTTAGGCTGGATTCTTCTCTCCCATAGAAAACACACTGTTCCACCTTGTAATGTCATGTGGTAATACAGGAAGTGCTTCACTGTGTTTTAAACTCTATACATCTTCACTAGAATCACTTTAATAATTTCAGACCTGGAATTGCCAGGTTGCTTGATCACTTGAAAACTACCACTTCATGACATCACAAGGTGGAACAGAGCATTTTAAGCTTTGGAGATGTAGACAGACTAATAATAAAGGCTTACTCATACACAACTCCTGGTATGTCTTTGATGAGGAAACAGCATTATAACATGGCTTAAAGTTCACACAAATCAATTTAGCATAATATAAGATATTTAAGAATAAGCTAAAGACATATGATGAGTAGAAAGCTATAGTAATTTAATGCAGAAATATAAAGTGGCTGTATGAACATACCGTGTCTTGAAGAAAATCTAAATATGATGGCTTGGCTTGTTCGTATGATTACATTTGCAGATCATTACGTCTTTGGTTTGGAAATCACCAGCAGTTCTCAAGAATAGGAACAGTACAACATAGTGTACATTTGCAGACAGCACTTCCTCTCTTTCTTTCACATACGACTTTATAACAAAGCTGTGGTCATCGCCTGAATTAGTCATATTCCCAGACTTTTCCCTTCTGTCAGCTCTTCCTGGGAAGTTCCTCTCATGACGCCTTGAAAGGATGTGCAGACTGTGATCCAGACTACAGAGCCACACCAAAACTATTCATTTTATCCAAGGAATTTTTGCACTGTCCTGTAAAGTTTTGCCTCTACAATGTTACACTCTAGCAAACAAAAATGAACAAAATGAGAATGAAAATGTAAAAGAACTGCCTGGTTCCATATCCAAACCAGCAATTAGTCAAATTTTAAGCCAACAGACCTAATTAAAGATAATTTTGTGATTCATTGCTTCTCTGTTTAAATCAGCTCTATGCTAAAAAGCCAACAGCCCATATTGTCCAATTATCCACCCCAAATTACAACAGCGCGATAATGTTTTTTTTCAAAGCTTAACTCCAAAACCAAAAACTTCTTTACAATTCCCACCACTAACTTCTGACAAACAAACAAACAATCCAACCAGATACTATAAATATAAAGTATCCAGAAATCCTCACTATACTGTATGTTCATAGCCAGCTGTAAAAATCTTTCTATTTCTCCAGTGGCCAGTGTGACACTTAAAAAATCCATGGAGCCCAGAGGGAAGACCATTAGTGGAGCAGTGATTGAGCACTTCTTTATGGACACCTTGGTAAAAGCTATCCATCTCTGCACACATACACACGCACACACATATATGAAGATACACGCACATCCACACAGGACACTGGAGGCCTTGATGCCATCCATAAAGCTGGGGGGGCAGGGGGACGTTCAGGTGGCAGATTCACAACCAGAGCAGTAATGAAACTGAATCAAAGTGTGGCCCCAATGACGCACACTGCACACTCACTCATGCCAGGACGAGGCGCGTGCAAGAGGAACAGGTCCCTCCCACATAGCACACATATGACCTCAGCAGCTGTTGCACTGAAGCAATACAGGAATGTCTGAATAATGCCTAATCAAAGGGGCTGTCTAAGAATGAATGAAAAGGAAAAATCAAGGTATTGTTTGTTAGAAAGAACTAGAGAAATGTTGGCACTGAGTTTCAATAGGCCATTATATTTACATTGGTCATGCAAAACGTCTCCACCATTGTAACAGTTCTTATTATTTGTACTGAAGACATCATTAATCCTAAGAGGCACAACAATATCTCATAATATATAGAGTTTACCATACCATACCATACTATACTATGCCATCAGCGAATGGAGTGACTGAGTGACTCCAGTATAGTAAACTTAAATTGTAGCCACATCTGCCTTAATATTAAATAAGTATATTTATTCTTCAATTCAGTTGTATTGATCTTTCCAATTTAAAAAAAAAGTTTTTAATCACAAACAGACCTTTTGCACATTTGTAAAGGCTTAATTTGGCCAATATCTAGTATCGCCATGGGATGAATGTCCTTGAATAGTTCTAGAGGCAGCATGCATGCTATTGACTCCATCTCTTTTAGATGGTTAATGTGTTTGCATTGACTGATGATTAAATGCAAGGTTATATAACATAGGACAGAATGTGATACTGAATGTTAATCACAGGCTGCATACACCATTATAGTCATCATGTGGTAAGAAGAACTCTTATGATTATACTCTTATAGTCGTTTTTCAGCTACAGTGTCCCTTGTGGATCAATTCAGTTCGTTTAGTAAGTTTACTTCACTATTCATTCTTTCGTGTCATTGCAACTTTTCCGAGCTCAGAAGTTCAACTGAGCAGACTCTGAAAATTTGGCTGAAAGAAAAAATAATTACAGGGGTTTAAGAGAGCAACAGTGCATCTCTAAAAGGGGAAAGCAGGGCCCAGTGACAAAGCCTGCCTCGGGAGTGTGACTGTAGACTACAGAGAAATACTGCAAGTGAAAGGGAGCCCAAACAATGGAAGAGATGGAGCGAAGAGAAGCGGAGGTCGGCAGCTGACAAAACAAAGGATAAAGTCAGAAAAGATGACTGCTATCTCTACGTCCCAGGACAGTCCACATGTACCCCTCCCACACAGGGTCAGTCCCCATGCATAGACTAAACACCAACATGAACCCTCAGATTAACATAGGGGACAATGAGTATAAAAATAGCCCAAAGGATCTGTCCTATTATTCTAAGTGAGGGGGATATCCTTAGCCTGCCCCAGCTTTGCACCATGCTCAAACAAAGGCTCAAAATAGTGCTACTTAATCACTAACAGCGCAGATATCCACCTTTGGCCCTATCCCGCAATGGTTAAAACAAAGAGTTGAACTGGGCATCTTCTAGTTCAAGGGTAAAAACAAATCAATTTTGGGATGGGAGTGAAAAATAAGCCAAAACTGTCTTCTCAATTAAAACAAATGGAAAAATGTATGTAAAACTTCATTAGTTATTGCGATTATTGCAAAACATGGAAAATTGTTGTGGAAGGGCATTTGGTTTAATGTAAATCTTGAATATGGATTTGCTTTTAAATGACAAAAGATTAAAATAAAACAAAATAAAATAAAACTTAGGCGTGAACATAACAAAAAGTGATGTTTTGTGAGAGGGGGGATATCCTTGTATAGTCCAGCCCTCCTCTCTCCACTGCTCTCAAACAAAAGCAGTGACAAATCCACACAGGAGGGGAGTCCCGGCAGACCAGCTGGTGCTCAGACCATTAGCAGCTTTAAGACAAGAGAAACTGAACAGCCGCAGGGGTGAGGCGGGCACAGGAAGGAGTCACAGGGTTAGGGGCTAAAGTAAATGCACTGGAACTCATCACCTGCTTCTCACATAAGCCCTGAACTGTGTGTTAATGTAGTCAATTTTGATGCATGGAGTATTATAAAAAAGGCAGATATACTGTTAAAGGTCCTACATTACACAAAAATGAGTCTTGTGAGATTGAAGCCATGTTATATTGTTGTTACATCCTCAAAAACACACCCAGAGTTGTGTTTGGTTTAATTTACACATATTTGAGTAATATTGGTTTGAGTTCCACTGTGTTTAAAAACACAGCGGAGCACTTCCTGTTTTCTAGACAACAACATAGATCTGAAAATAGCCTAATATGAGCCCTTTAAGTACACAGTGCAAAAGAAAGAGGTTTTGAGTAGATACAAAACAGCATGAAAGCTCACTGCTCCATGTTCTATCTAGTACAATAAAATACAACTTTAATAACACTGACTCACCACTAGTCATAAACCAATGTGTTCATGATTTTAAAGATAGCCTAGCTTTCCAATTACCTGGAATTACAAAGCCAAAGAAGCAACAACTAAACAATAAAAGGCAGATTCTAAACAAACAATCATGTTGTGTCATGGTTGTGGTAGGAAGGGCATCTGACATAAAGACAAAAAGGTTGACAAAATAGTAACTGGTTCTCTGGTACAACTCCTCACAGCTAGGGCTTGTTTGGGTTTTAGGCTGGTAAAATACTGACTTTTTGGATTAAGCAAAACATTATAGAATATTTGTATAGCCAAATGTTGAGGTCCGAGATAACGTAAAATTGACTCTTGTGAGCTTTAAGCAAATGAAACAAACACAACTCCAACTGTGTTTGATGAAGAAACAACAGTATAACAGATGTCAAAATAGGGAAATATGAACCCTTCAAGTAATACTGACCAAATACAAGTGTAAACAAAGTCACTTACCTAAATTGCTATTTGTAATATGTTCCCATCGAAACAAACCAAACAATTAAATGACTTCAGTAAATCCCTGTACATGTCCCAGCACAACATCAGTCTTCTTTATGCTCACCCAAGAGGAAAGCACAATCCACAGCCAGAGAGAGACATATAGTGAGTGACTATTTCCTCAGAGACGGTTCCTGATGCATCCTGGTCCCTCCTCCCTCCCACCCAGCTCCAGTGTCCCGGGGCTACAGCCTTTAACGCCCCAACACTAGCCTGTGTTTCCACGGCATCCTCATCACAACACTCTGACATGAACAGACTGAGAGCTGTGCAGTTTCAGTTCCACTTCCCAGAGAAAAGAAGAGGGCTGGGCCAAGAACTGAGCGGCTGAAAGGCGATCCTGCTCTGATCTCATCAAGTTGAGTTAACAGTGGACTAGAGCAGCAGGCAGCCTTCTCACTGCTCCTAATGCTGTGTATATCCAGAGTCTTACAGAGAGGTCCAGACAATCCTTCCCCTGCGTGCACACACTTGCACACGTGCCACACCAAAAGCATGGGTAAGACATGTGGCAACTGCCTGTGACCTGCCAAAGATTTCACAGTAAACTGATGTGGTACAGTCTGCAGTACTGTAGTCTGTGTTATTCAATGGTATTTTCAGTGGCAGACATTATCAAAAGTTTCAACATCTATTAGATTACACTAATAGACAGCTTTTTTGTATCTTAGCAAAAATACAAGTTACTCAAAACAAAGTAGAAGAACTTGTACTTGGTTGTTCAGTTAAAAGTAGCAGTGAACAGATGTATTCCACTGTCATTTAAATAAGATACACTGGGCACCTTGTTATACAATACTCAGATTTTTTTGCAATGAAATATCAGTTGTAATGAATGTACAGTATATTTGTAATGAAAATGGAGATTTAATATTTCAGTGGGAAACTAGCTGATTGACTGCTTTCAGCTAATGGGATCCATGTAAATAAACAAATAAGTACAATCTAAAAGACTGTTAATGTATTAATTCATGTATTGCAATATTGTTCTTTTTTTTATATATAATCATGGCGTAAGTTCTTTTTCCATAGTTTTAATGCCAATGAACTCTTTTGTTTATAGTTTTGCATATTACTGGCTCTGTATGAAAAAGTCCAAGAATGAGGCCTCTTTGAAACTGAAAGGTTGAGTTGAACTTTAGCTGTGAATAGTGCTGTATAAGCAGCTTGTCACTCTTTGACGAGCACTGCTGTAGACAGACCCCACCAGGGAGAGCAGGTCACTTCCTGTGGGGACTTTTCCCAGCCCTTAAGACCACCAGGGTTTTTGTCAGGGATACGTGGTCTTTAAGTCTGTAAATATGACTACAGAAAGAAAACAATTACTAGTGCTTATAACTAAAATATATCAATGTACAATTATTTTTGCTTAACTACTAACATTTCCATAGCAATCTTTGCATTTTCCCCATTTAGAGGTTCACTTTGTAACTTTTCTATTTGAATTTAACTTAAGTATCTTTAATATATTCAATCACAAGTTTTGGAACATGCATTTTTAGTCATCTTTCCATAGACATGACATGCAACTTTGGCTTCACTTACTTGTCTCCACGGAGATACAGAAGTTTAGTGCTATAAAGCGGAACAGAAGGAGAGACAATGACACATCTATGAAGACGAGCAGGTGACGGACTGTCCACTACAAAAGGTACAAAGTGTACCTTTAATTATCCAAAATTATACAAACTTGGCTCATGTGAGCTTTAAGCCATGATGAAATGTTGTTACCTTCCTCCAACACATAGCTGGAATTGTGTTTTGTTTCATTCACACATGTCTGAGTAATCCTTTATTATTAGTCTGTCTACATTTCTAAAGCTCAAAATGCTCTGTTCCACCTTTTGATGTCTAGTGGTAGTTTTCAAATTAACAGAGCTACTGTTTCACCCTTAGTTCAGTGGAGATCCCAGAGTTAAAATGATCCAAATGAGCCAAAGCTGATGGAGTTAAAAACACACACACAGTGAAGTAATTCCTGTATTGCCATGACGTTGAAAATGGAACAGAGTGTTTCCTGAACTAAATATGCAAGGTTTGTGTGTTAAACATGCATGTTTAACACACAAACCTTGCATATTGCATGCATGCTTGAATGAAACAAAACACAACTCCAGGTGTCTTTGTGATGAAGAAACAACATTATAACATATATCTATGGGTTCTTTAATTTGCAGCATTAGCCTACCAACAATATTTCACAGTGTCAAATATTTCCTCCAGACTGTCAGATGTTTAGGAAAGAGGATACATTTCATCAAGGACATGTGTAAACTGAACGTTTTGAAGCTAAAAAGGGCATAACTGACAGGAACCAACATCCAGTGTAAACAAACCACAGACCAATCACGCTGCTTCACTGGAGCAGGGGGGCTGGGGAGAGGAAACACAGACCCCCCTGGATCAGCTGCAGACTTACCTTTGGCCTACACACACTCTGACTGCATACATTCACATGAGAGAGCCTGTTACTCTAGACACCGTCGATGTAGGTCAGTGGTTTTGAATGCAAGCAGTCACTGAGGGCTTAACATAATACGCACAGGTATATGAGGAAGGAAGACTTTGAACTCGCAAGCTGAAATCTGGACATGGGGAGTACAAGGTTGAGAAACTGAAGTATATAAAATGTGGGGATTTTTTGTTAGTTTTCATTTTTGTTCATGAAAAATATAGCCATGTATTTCAAGTATGCATAGCAAGACTTGGCTAATACTGTATATCACACAGTTCTAATACAGTATTTTGGTATATTTGATTCAGGGGGTGTTTGCTTCTGCTCATGGATTACAAATACGAGAAGTAATTATGTGTCACCAAGTACATGAACAAATTTCACAGGCAACCTAACTTCCACATGTGGGAGTAAAGGTTAATGTACACTTGTAACAGTTTTGTATTGAATAAGGTATTGATAATTTGCAGCTGATGTCATCAAGATTCCCTGGGGGTGTGATGCTAACTGTAGACACTGCTCTGTCTGAATCTCTGTTACTCAAGTTAGACTTTGACCTGAGCTTTGTTTTAATCTGAGCTATCTGAGAAATAGCTGACTTGATTGTATTGTTTGTATTGACTGTATTGATCACAGACTCCTGAAAACTGTCAATTTTGTATTTTTTTCTTGAGGGCTCAAACTATCTTAAAACATTTTTGGCAGTGTTTCCTAATAGTGTCTGTTTGGTAACTACAGAAACATTCCACTATACAGATACATGTTGAACACCCCCCGCGTGATGTGACTGCAAAGTATCAATTTGCACTGATAAGAGTTTCAAAAGTACCTTTATATTGTTACTTTTTGTGGGGGAAAAAAATCAGTCTTTGTCTCATGTCTAATCTTTTCAGGTATAGGGGAGGCAATATTACAAATTGAAAAGAAAATGCTGGAAATAGAGTTTTGGAATAAAGATAAAATTAAGTATTTAGGATGTTAAAATCTCTTCTTAGGCTGACTAAAAAAATATGACTTACCTAGGCCTGTCATGATAACAAATTTTGAAGCATAATCTACTGCGATAAACAACAATATTGAGACTATTTAATGCCACTGACACTGTAATAATAAAGCAGGATAATCCTTGTAAACATTTTTTAAATACAGTATCATTAAAAGCCATGAGCTGAACAAATAAATGAAACAATAATTAGCCATAGAAGCTGGATATTCAAGTCTGTAAAGCTCAAAAGTACAACAAATATGCCCCAAATCTCCCCACTTTTAGAAAAAAAAAAAGTACACATGATAAATATTGAGCCCCAAAATGAATATATTGAATAAGTTAATATAGTAATTATCGTGATAAGCCTAATGATCACAAAAAAACAGCTCTATAGAAAAGTAACTATATGAGTTTTGACTTTTTAGAAAAATATAAAGTCAGTTTGACCTAAATTATGGCCATTATTGGTATTTTTCTATAGTCACGTAAGCACAGTGAATGACAAGCCTCTGCCCGGTGGCTATGAAGCCCGCTCTGCCTCTCCCATCTTCTCTGCTGGACCCCATCTTAAATTGGCCCTTGATTTTCTGCCTGAGGGCACATCCACACTTAAGAGCCCCATGGGGTCCTGGGACACGTGTGCATCTGAGAGGGAGTTAATCTGCAGGACAATAGGGCCCTGTCCCCATCCCAGACACAGCACTGAGGCTTGGGGGCAGCACACGGACAAAGGAAACCCAAGGTGCCTGCTGCCAACACATGTCACACAAAAGCCACCCAACAGTCTGCAGGGCCCAAGGGAGAAGGGTGCAGGGGTGAAACTACAGAAGGAATGAAAGTGGCGAGCAAAGATCCTGGGGCGAAAGGGCTGAAAAGAGAGCATGTCCAAGCCAGAACAAGGAGCTCAAGGTAGAATTACAGCGTGCAGATGGCGGTGAAAAGAGCCACACGAACCAGACCACAGTTTGGACAAGAACGTAATGAAAAGAGGCCATTTTGTGCCTCAGTGGTTTCGTGCTTGAAAAAGGACAATTCATACAGTTCAGTTGAGTAGATGTGAAGACTTTGCAGACACATTTTATATTCAGTGTTTGTAATTGTAATTTTCCTTCCAATAATCTCAGAAGAATTACTGATATGGAGTTTCAGAACTTTAAAACATTGTACTGGCCACTAGTTATCTTTTGCTATATATGGCTATGTATTACTAAACACGTCACTGGTTCTCAGTTTCTTGTTCCTGTTAAAAAAGAACAGTCAAGTTCAGCACTCCAGTCACATGCAAGACTGATATGAGGATTTGGTTACAGCAGGTAAAGGTCAATTGTAGAATCAAAATTAGACACATGGATAGTGCGATACAGTAGACATGCAAGTTTCCAAGCATCAAGATGTTTCACTAGATCTTCTTCATAAAATACATAAATTACATCATGCCAAAAGACACAAATATGCAGTGGAAATTTGAAAGTTAGGTTCTCTTCTTGCCTTGAGAACAGATTGTAACCCTGAGTTACAAAGCAGGGTTCATATTTAACAAACACAAAGAGAAAAGTCACTACGGGACAAAGCTCCACTCATTTCGCTCTGACTCATGTCGAAACAGATGTCTGCTATCTCCAACTCCAGCAGGACTGCATTAGCCCAGCCTGCCGCACAATCAATGGAGGCAGCAGGAGGCAGACAGGGATCTCTTATTTCACCTTGTAGATACTAAACCCTACTTCTGCATTTCTTATTTTATGAAACAAATAGCATTTTATTGTCGATATCAGCCAGGATAAGTGCTTCATGCTAAATCAATAATACAGACTTTTTCAATTCCCTTTAAAGTTCAGAAGAATATTTACTAGGGGTGCATGAAAGTGTGAAATAAGATGCTAAACCCTAAATCAAGGCACAGGTTAAAATCTTGCAATGAAAAAATGCTGTGCCTGGTCTTGCCTAAGTGAAGCCAACAACAACTAGCATGTTAACACACACTTCTTGATTACTGGACAACAAAACGCTTTATACTTAAATGCTACCAGCATGCATGACTTGAGACCAATTTACATTTCATATGAAGTAAGAAATGCATTCTTACACCTAGAGCTGTAAGAACAAGAACAAACATTTCATATACTTCATCAGAACTTCTGCCAAATCTCTATGTTGTTAAGGAGATTATCAACAGTACAGTGGTAGCACAGTTGTTGCTAATAAAATATTAAAACGTTATATATTCACCACAATGGCTGAAATCTTTTTTTAAAATCACAAATTCTAACAGCTAAATATATTTTTTAATTAACCACGACAACTCAGAAAATCCAACCAATCACAGTGCAGACAGACAATAAGAACAAAGTTCTGCTTAGTCTATTTGTCGAGAAAAAGCTGTGAAAACTGCAGATCGGGAGCTGTAAGCGCAAACACAAAGAACGTGATGTCATCTTGTTCTTACAGGTGTAAGAACAATGGTCTTAAACTTGCCAAAATACATGGGAAAAATTTGTTACAGGGTTTTTAATAATAATATTGGATAAGATAGACTTTTAAGTCTTAGCATTCTTGATTAGAATATCTATACATTTAGCTATGTGCAGGAGAAATAAAGTCAAACTTGTACACAAACACACACACACACCTTGACCCTTTCCCTCCTCACTCCCCTCCATCTCCTCCCGTCCATCCATCACTCCCCTTTCCTGACGGGGTTCTTCTCCGCCTTTCTATCCTCCACACAGCTGCTGCTCTTCTGTCTGTCACTGTTGACCTCCCAGAGCCACGTGCCAAGTCCCTTGCACACTGTCCCATGGAGACCCTAAATCAGACCCCCCCTCCCGCCCTGAATGACACGCGCACACAAAGTTAGCATCTGATCGAGACTCTCATCACATTACGCTGCATCGTTTGTCACTTAAATGCCTTATAAATGCCAGATCCCTCACTGAATTAGAGCAGGACAAGATGTGAGGGGAATATCAAGCAAGATTGTTACGGACAGAGCATATTGGAACTGCAAAATGACAGGCAGAAATATCACATGCAGTAATACTACTCCATTTTTGCTTTGATATGAAACAAACATTGTCAGTTACTAGTGAGCCAATCAAACATAAATATAGGGAACAGTGAAAACTAAAAAAAAAAAAAAAAACACTAAAGAATAATCACTGATAATATTTAACTAAACATAAGACATGAGCATATCCCTCTTCGTGTTCTAAGCAGAGAGCCATGAACGCACTAGTCAGCATAATAAATATAATGTCGTCAAAGCATCTCAAGCCCTCAGTGCTTCACAACACCGATGAAGAGCAAAGACTGATTCAATAACACTTATTTAAATCTTAAAGGTCACTCATGTTGTACAATTACAAACTAACTCAATGAGTCATGAAACCTGTAATAACAGTGCCTCAAATTGCTTATCAAGACATTATTTCCCACTTCACCGACCAGACATGATTTTTAAAGAGGGGGTATTATGCATAATTTACTTTTTGGAGATTTCTACCACGTTATAACGTTGCCATCATCAAAACATGCCTGAAGAGGTTTTAGATGTCATCCATGCATGTTTGAGTATTTTAGTGATCTCTCCTGGGCCCTATTCGAACCCTCCTCACGGTCTGCTGTAAGATTCTGTCACATTATGACAGCTCCATTTCCTCTGACAGACTGTGCAGGGCTGCCTCATAAGCTCCTTTGGTTTGGATTAGCGGCAGGTGTCACTCACTGTCTGCACTCACAGTGAGGGCTTGCACCATTCATGGATTTACAGAAGAGTCAAGAGCAAACGTAAGATTCTGAAGTCAAGACAAAGAAAAAATGTTATTTGTTTATTTGTATGAATGAACATGTACACTACCAGTCAAAATTATGGACACACCCTCTCATTCAATGTTTTTTTTTTCTCCTTTCTGTTTACTACTTTCTACATTTTAGATACATACAGAAAATATCAAACACATGATGCAAGATATAGAAAATTACAGTATGTAGCAAAGAAAAAAAGCTCATGACTGCTTTGCTGACATCTCTGCATTTTACAGTGCAAATAATAATTTATTTCATTTTTCCATTAAGTATATTAAAGTGTATTTTATACAAGCTAGAGACAAACTTGGATAAATGAGGTTGTAGCATGAAAACAGTCAATGCCATGTCAATCAGGAAGCAGATGATTTGCCATGCTGGCCTTGGACACTTAAAGGATATTACCTATTATTGATATATAGTGCCAGAATTTATATTTGTTTAGACAACTTAAAAGTTACTGTAAACTGTAGATTGATCGATACAGATTTCAAGGCAAATTTTTAATTCAGTTTTCTAGTATCATAGCACCTGATATCCAATAAGATTTAAAAACAAAGGAAAATTATTTTAGGACCAGATCCCTGTTTCACTACAAACCAAACCCAGTGTACCATATTTAGAGCAGTGCCCCCTTCTGATGGCCTGAAGCAAATGTGGCACTCACTGAAGCGTTAAAACAAAGCTTCATGCTTTTCATTTAGACAGGATGTGAGCCCAAACAGCAACCCAATCTCTACTGTAACCACAGCAATAACAATTTAATAAAGTAAGAAATAGTTTGTTTATACTGGAGACTTAGATGAGAACGTTATGCCCATGGGTGTAACTCTGTATAAAAATTCAACCTTTTCAGACTTGCTCCATTGTGACTTTGTATAACTCTCTAGTAAGTTTGAGCAACTTGTGAATTGTTTTGCATAAAGTCAGAGCGAAGACAATCCTTGCCTCCAGCAAAGACCTGCTGCAGTACATTTGCATGAGGTTTTTGGCTTTGTGGGACTGGAGTAGGGACCTTTAAAGACATTTGTGTAGGAGTTTAACGTATCACTGTCCTGAAGCAATAAACAACTGTAAACATCCAAGTCAAGCAGTAAGTGATGCGACTCAGGGTGGTGCAAGTCAAGACTCTTTTAGTGTTTGTAAACAGAACGTTACCATAAGTTAAACAGCCGTTATACATAAATCATTATGTACTGTCAGTGGAAGATAGCACCAGAATATATTCCCACAATATAGATGGTTTCGGCAATGACTAAGATATTTCAGAGCCTGCTTAAAAATACTAACACATATTAGCAATGTTTATTCCAGTATGCACTGAAGAAGCTACTGAAACATTTTGGTTAGCTAACTGTACTGTATCTATATGCAAAATTAGATTCTAGTAGAAGAGGAAGATGAGACACTTTTGTTTTCTTCCAATAAAAAAATCTTAATTGACATAAAATCCAGCTATTGGAATGTGTCACTGTGAATAAACTTTTTAAGTGTTAAACGTTTTACAAGACCCACTGAAATCACGCAGAAAGACTCCCTCATTTAACATTTATTTGCTTTCAAAGGTGAAAGGTTAAACCAATAAACTACAGAGACCAAAGACACTGAGCCCATTATCCGATGAAAACATCTCTATATGCCACAATCTGACGTTGCCATGGCAACCGGCCGAGTACAGGAGAAGAGGCCGATACGGGGACGACGTTACTGGAAGAGTGTGAGAGTAAGTGGTGCCAAATATAGGAACAGAGCGTGGTCTTATCGTGTCTCCCATATCTACAGCTCATCTTCAGAGCATCGCGCCTTTGCCTCAGAGGAGCTAAATATCTCCCAGAGGAGCCTACCCTGAGTGAGCCGGCAACAGAGATCTGAGATTGACTTTGCAATGGTTATTTATTGGTTTTGTTTATGAATCTGATTTCAATTAGAGTTGTTTTGTAAGTATTCTTGGAAAATGTTTTTTTTTTTTTACTTTTTGTTTAACTGATGGGTTAAAAAAGGCACATGCTATTCTTCTTGTGTAGTCCATACATCATTTGCCAGACTTGCTCTGAGCCTTTCCTTAGCAAATTTATACCAAGAGCTTTGTGGTTCATTGAGTACAGTTGTTACGGCATGCCTTTGTTCATTTTGGAGGATGTAGCCAAAGACAAACACACCAGCCTGGTTTATTTAGTACACAAATTAAAACTTAAAAACAGTAAAGAGAAAAGAAGACAGCACTCACATCTACATGAGAGACACTGTGTTGTAGTTTCAGGCCACACTTGAATAATCACGGATGCTATACTTAGACAGTGGCACAGCACACATTGGTAATCCTTTCTAAGTCAAGTTTGTTTTGTTCTTGTGCTCTGGATCTCGGACAGATCTTGTTGTGTTTGGCAGGCACGCTCACAGCATCTTTCCTGAAACTTAGAAGATGAGTATTTCATCAGTAAATACCATAAGACCAGTTAAAAGTAATTATAATTTAAAATTCTGGCACAGAGGTGACTGGGAGGCAAAAGTGAAGAGAAACACAATGCAAATTCCATGAAAAAAAAGTTGACCCAACAAATCAGCTAGGATTTATTTAAAACAAAAGCACAACTTTTATCCTTTGTAGTAGAGCAGAAAACTTAATACATGTGCTTAAAACCAGTAATATTTTAGATCTGATATCCTCCATTCTGGAATTTTGAACATTCTTTTGGCAAGGAATTGGGTTTACATATTGTTTTTTTTTTTTCTTTCCCTACAATGAAGTCATGTATTGTGTGTCCTATGTGCAATCGAACACAGTGCTGCTGCCAACATGGTTGCCTTTGAGACACTGTAAGTTGCCTGTACAGACTCTCCAGTTTCAGCACCACCTCCTGTTTCCTTCACTAATTCAAGGCAATGGCTTAGATCGATTACAAACACCGATAAACAAGCCGAGCGGGGAAGTGAAGGCCCTGGAGCCAAAATAATGCTATTCTTCTTATCTGCCTCTCTCCACAAGATGATGCCACAAATAGTCAGATTCTGCCCTGTAGATTCTAGCACCTGTTGGTTTGAGCCCAGGCCCTGCGGAAACAGATATGTGAACAGCTTGGCCACATATGTGGAGGTTTGTGCTTCTCTGTCCAGACTTTCAAAACAAGAAAAGTACTCAGGTCTTCCAGCTATTCAAGAAGCACCTAGAGATAATGAATCAAAAAGGCCTTTATTTTGCCTCTATGTAGAAAAATAAAGACTCCAATGGAATCATGTGCATTTCTTTTTAGTGCAAATTGACAGCTGCTCGAATGTATTATAAATTATCATAAGTGTTACATATTGTTTTTCCCAAAAAAGAGCCGCTGCAAAATAAAATAAGAAAAACAGAGGTTCTCATAGCACTCGGTGGTTTTAGAATTTTTTAAGTCAAAGTTCAAACAAATACCAAGGAATAGACTCGATATTCAATACAAATTCTGATACCATGATGATAATTAAAAAAAATTAAAAATTCTTTAAACAATGGAATATGATTTTCAACATGAAACCATCTTGCTTTTATGTTATAATGTGCCTTATATCTGTGTAATCCCTCAGTCATCCAGATATGTTCCAAAGTGGTCCATGGGTGTATGCAAGTCTATGTGGTCATCATTCTAAAGCTTTTCAGGAAAGGTTAATTAATTTTGACTTTCCTGTCACAGTCAGAATGGGCAATTGGGCTAACATGCTTATACAGGATACAACAACGTGTACTTACGCAAGGGTTTGAACCGGCCACCTCAAAACAAATACTTCAATCATTGCACTCCAGCTGTTTAAAATGAGTTTAGTCTCCTTTACCACCAGCCTCAGCACCACTCACACAGAAAGCACATCATCTTGTAATCCTCCATAAGTGCTGTGCGTTGTCCTCCTCTTGGCATTCACTTTACATAAACCGAAACAGCAGAGCCTCGGTGACAGGCCTGAAGTGCTCACTGAATCACATGCATGTTCCCTTCCGAGTCTCTTGAAAAAGTCTTCTCCTGTCAACTGACTCACAGAGACTTGTTCTTAATCTTTCCAGGTTGAGGTAAATTAAATAATAAAAATAATCATATGTTAAAAGGTGCCTTGTGTAACTTTTCTGGTGGAGAGTCCATCACCTGCTTGTTTCTATGGATATATCATTGCCCTGCCAGGAATTAAGATGAACTTTACATGTCTTAAATTATATGTGGTTTTATAACTCAAAAACAGATATTCTTGCTGTGAGTGGGGGTTGCCTCTCCACACATCTGACCAGTAACTTGGTCTGGTTTGGTCTCCATGAAGGTTTAAATTTAAATGAAAGGTTTAATACCATATTGTGAAACATTCCAGACAAAGCAATAACATCTCCATGGAGAAAAGCATTAGACAGACCCTCCACCGGAAAAATTACGCAATGCCCCTTTAAAGCAAATTCTACTGATACAATAACCTCAGAAAAATGCTAAGCTAATAAGCAAGAAGGAAAATATTGTTTTAAATCAACCTTGCAGCAATTGAACTGATCTGAAATAAACCTTTCCAGCATTCCCAAGACCAAACAAAATTAGGTGGAAAAATAGAAATGCTACAATAGAAAACAGAATAAAAACATTACACACATTACTGAGGGTACAAAAGAAATGAACTAACTATAGAACTGGTGCTAATGTAAGGATAAAAGATGTAAGGTACAATGGAAAAGCACAACATAAAGAGCCAAGCTATTGCTGTAACATGGTATGTCCATCTCTAACATTAGAATGGCACAGACAACAGTAACATGGTGAAGCTCCTGACTTTACTTTTCCATTCTTGTTATTGTGTAAGGAGACGCTATAAAGAACTTTATTTCTACATGTCTATATGAATAGATTCTGCTACATACGATGACATACGCTTAGTCCACTGGTCTACATATCACACAAATCAGCCTTAAATAGAGTCTAGTGCCTTGTGTCTACATTTAACAAACCCAAATTGTAAGTGGCACAATGGAGCAAGAGCCAGTCTGCGAGAGGTGCTACAATGTTTTATTCATGACAATTCTCCACTAAAATAGCCCCATAAATAAACATGTATGTATAAATAAGCATGCCATTTCGACTCTGCTGGGCTGAATTAGAGATCACCACAGCTGGGAAACACAACAGCCTGCCCAGTTTAATCAATAACATAACATGAGCTAACTAACTATAACTGTGGCTTCTCAACATGTGGTTCTGTTTCTGCTCTCAGGGCTGTAATGTGGTGGTGATAAAAACATGGTGGTATCTTGTCTGCACTGTTGGGAGTAGAGATCCTAGTGCCAACTCAAGTGGGTATTGCTGCTGGTAATGGGGCATATGCTGTGTGACTGCACATGTAAGAAATTATAAATACGGACCAGAGTAAAGTCCAAATGATAAATACCATATGTCATCTTTCATCTTAATTTTTTTTCAGTAAACAAGCCATTATTGCAGAATACAGAATTTCAAACTAGCAGATAGGCCTGTCAGAATAACAAATTGTGAATGACGATAAACAATAATACTGAAACTACTTCATGTCACTGACACCATAACAATAAAGGCAGGATAATCCCAGTAGACCATGTTTAAATAGACAGGATCATTTAAAGGCCTGAGCTGCAACAAATAAAAAGCAGAACGAAGCCATTAAAGTTACTTATTCAAAAGTCTACATATTATAACTAAAATAACAAAAACCTCTCCCCTATTGGGAAGAAAATGTTTGATAAATGCACAATAAATACTGAGCCCAAAAATATATTGTTCCAGGTTTCAGGCCTACTAATGGAAATATAGATTTCACTCAACTCAAGTTGTGATAAAACTGAAGTAAGTTATCCTGAACTGGCCCAGCTCTGTCCCTGCTTGTGGATGATATTCATGTGGGGCGAGCACTGACTTAAACACTTTCTGATCTTGCTGTAATACATGCTAATGCGAGCACCAGCCTCAGGGACAGTTTTTATCTCTCCATCAGCAGGAGTTCATTTACTGTATCAGCCCTGTACCACGTTCAAATCATTTCTGGGCCCGAAGATGTGTTTTATTTGAACACCCACGCTTCACGCTTTGGCAGAGACATCACCAGTAAAGACACACAGTATCCTGCTGCAAATTGATGACAAACTTTACAATCCTTCCACTTCAATCTTCTCAAACAAATTTACTAGTGCATTTCAATAAATAAATGGGAGTCTAACCTATTTTTGTACTTCAGTTGTAGATGGATGTGGATTTTCATAGCCAAACATTTTACTTTCAATAATCACAAGACTGGTTAAGTAATTATGCATGCTATGTTTTACACTGGCTCGCTTTTAGTTAAGTTATACCCCACCTAAAGTCCACTGTTGCTGCAACAGCATCTAAAATGAATGAGCACCCTGGTAACAAAACAAAAACAACCCTATTTGACTTTACAATTGACCTGAAATGAATTGAGGTCCCCAATAAATCCTGATTTATTGAGACATGGCTTTTCATCATTCAGCTCCTGTGCCAGTGCTTCTTAAACAAGATTTACAAAAAATGGGCCCCACTAATTTATTAAACGTATGTCGTTCATTATCTCACCATTAAACAAAAGAAGCAGAGGCAGCAGCTGCAGAGACCCCTCACCAGCTGTGATCCTCAGGTTTACATTTTCCGATTGGTCGGTTTGTGTCTGCATTAACTTCCACCACAATATGAGCTTTTGATCATTTCCCATCATGCCCCAGTCATGAGCCTATGTCTCCATAATTAGAGCAGACCAGCCACACATGGGCCTCCCCTGACACTCCACAGTCTAAATATTCATGAGTCTAAACACCCACTCCAGCACTATAATTATGGACACAGCACAGAGAGGCACAAAAAGTCTCCAAAATTGGTTGAAATGAGAAAAATAAATGGAAGTTGCCCTGCATTTTCCTAAAGAGTGAATTGCAAAATATCTAGTGGTAAAAACGCTTTGAGGAAAAATCATGAGCCAGCTGATCAAAATAACCAGTGCTAAGAAGGCCATGTTTTTGACATGTATCTTTATAGATGTTATAGTCTTTTTGGGGGTCACAAAAGCGTCTAGTGTCCCATCGTCACAAACATGTAGTATTTGACAAACAGCCTTAAATTTACTTTGATAACACCTTCAAATATGTATTACACTTTTGCACAAGTTCAGGTATGAGGAAAAAACTACTGAAAGATCACATATTCTGAAGTATTACAAGTTAACAAAAGGTGTGTTTAACCATCAACCTTCCCCATTAAAAATGGAGATGCCCAATTTAAGAGCCAAGTCAATGAAAAGCAATAAGATTACAACAACACTTGTTTGGCTGCTGACTTTAAAAAACACATTCTCAGTTTTGCTCCATTTGGCTTTGGGGAATGTGCCAAAGGGGAGCTGGGCAAGCAACCAAAAACAGCACTGAGGGGCACTTGAAGTGAAGCAGGTACTTTCACTAAAAGCTCTTTCTCTGTTGTTTAGAGGCACATAAAAGACACTCAGCCAATAACCACATAAGAACTACTCATGCATGCTAGTCCCCTGGACTAAACTAGTACTTAGGGCATAGTTTACTGCCACTAGTAGCATTTAAATATGTGTATTCTAGGTCTAGCACAAAACTCTAATATTAGTGAAGATGATGTGTGGGCAGGAGCCTTACTGCGTGTCTACTCTATTTTTAGCTTTGAAAGTAAACTGTGGGCACAGGCAGCCAGGATTCCTGTTACAATATGATACATAAGCTTACACAACATATCTCGTCTTTCTGATTTATAACAGAATAACATTTCTTTCCCAGCATTAAATAGTGTTTTGGTAATGCTATATTCATACTCATATTTTTAAATGTCATTTTACAGTCTTAGCGCTGTTTTACATAGTTACATCAAAGGAAAAAATAAAAACTAACCTAAGTCTGCAAAATTTATCACACTTTAATAGAAATCACAATTGTAATGTGATCATTAAAATTGTGTTGTTGTTTTTTTTTAAAGCACTGATCTTCAAACAACCATCATCTATCTTCTGTCATGAAACCTGGTAACCTGATATTTTAGATCTAACATGTTCTTAGATGTATGCTGTTTTATATTTTAACCTTAACTCAAATGTTAACATAAAATATCATCACTTGCAAAACAATTTCAATCTACAATTTTCCAAGAATATACTGCTTAATGATACACTATAGTAAAGTGACATACTCTGCCAGTCAAAGTAATTTAATCATGATTTTAAACATATTTTTTCTTGAAGAGGGGACTTTAAAGTTCCTATGACAGGTTACACTACTTATTTGACTGAAACACAGTTAAGATATATTATAATTTTTAGGTTTAAAATTTTACTTCCTGGTTGGAAATCGTTTCACATCTGTCATCAACTGTAGAAAAAATGAATAAAGTTACAGACAGTTGCTTTAATTTCACAGAAAATGATAAAATGATAAATGACGATGAGCCTAACACAACCTGTCAACTGTGATTTATATGCAAATGCCGTTACAAATCCCTACTTCAATTCACTTCACAAGGCAAAATAAGTGAAAACTTTGTGTGAGAAGGCGTCAGACAGATGACTACTCACACAAAATGTGACAAGAAGACAGTTTGTGGCACGCAATCTAAAACCCAAGGTTTTCTACCTTTAATAACCTCCAGTTTATGTCTCTTCCCTGAGGGTCTGCATGGACTGGACATGCCCCCCACCATTGACAAGTGTTTGATTAACATCCCACCACTGGAAATCAATTCTAAAACTGACACATAGCACGCAGCATGACAAGCAGAATCAACCAGGCTTTTTAGAACTGATGAGCAAGCTAAAACATAGAGTGGAAATATGCATGGTGGGTCAATGTATTCCTCTATCTATTGACAGGCACAGGCAGTGAATGTGCCCATTTTACAGTAAAGAACCATTACCTCAGTTACAGTGTGTTTGCTGTGACCTGGTTAGTCACGTCCACAGCGGGGCAGGTGTGTTTTTTGTTCAATTCTGGGACACTGAGCACCTGTCAAGAGCAAGAGGAACACATCATCTCATCTGTTTGTTTCTCTGCACCACTGTCGCTGCCTCTGATTCAGACTGAGACAATGCTGCTTGTAACAGTTCTATAGGCTTAGCTCACTCATGTGCTAAACAGCGGTTTATGTTTCTTTATGTTTGTAACATTAAGTAATTTAATCATTTTAAAAGGTATTTATGACATTATATTACACAGGAAGGTCAAAATTATATAAATTATATGGTGATTAATATTGGCAGCACGGTGTGGCTAGCATTCACGCTTCACAGGAAGAAAGTTCAACTCCTGAGTCACCCAGGCCTTTCTGTGCGGAATTTACATGTGTCTCCCAGTTTCTAGGTGGGTCTCATCCAGGCATCGTTTTTTTTCCCCCATCCACCCAAAACATGCATAGTAGGTAAAATCCTTCAGCTAGTGTAGTCCTGACCAAGACCGACTCAGCTCTAGATGGGTCCCAGAGAGCTGTACAGCAGTAGCTCACTGCTTCTGACAGGTTGCCCCAGTGGCACTGGTTGAAGGATGGGTCAAATGTAGAGAATGAATTGCCCTCACAAGGGATCAATAAAGTATACTTTAACATTTACATAAAATAGTAGTCTATGAACTCACTAACAATTACTACATTTTACTGAATATCTAAAGCAGTGAGAAATTAATTTTTTTCTTCTTCTTGTTTGTATTGGCTAGCATTGCAAACTGAATAATGTGACAATCCAGTAATTATACAACTAAAATAAAGTTTTTCCACATTAGGAAATAATATGACACTGATATGGACCTTTTCCCAGTAGCTCTCACTACTCTGCAGTTTGATGTGTGCCTTGATTTGGTCTAATTTGAGGGTTCAAATGTTCAGATGTTTTGAATTGCTTCCTGCTGGAGCCCACTTCCTGTGGCAATGCATAACTTGCACAGTGGAGGCAAGTCAGGGAAATATAAGTAATTAAAAATAATGATGACTAGAGAAAATTTCACATTGAAAGATCTTCTCATGAGAGGGCTGGAAACAAGAGGGAGAGACATGGTACTTTGAGGAACAGAGCACTGGTGAGGAGAAACTGGCCCAGTAAACAATTAAATCATCATTCATCACCACATGGTTGATTAATTAACATGTAACAACACTGAGTCAACTCTTGTGTGGCCATTGACTTTGAGTGATGGCTCTCCAACTCTGACTCCTCACCATCTGTAGTCCACTGCGGTTTCAAAATTCAAACAGACTTACACTATTCAAAAGATGAAGCCTATCTACTTGATTAAACATAACAAAGTCAAAGATTTCACAAAGTCCCTGCAGCTCTAGCCGTGTTGAATGTTAAATGATGCCAACCACAGCCCCCAAGGACCCCCTCTTTTTCACAAGTCATCAGTCAAGATGCTTACCAATCCACTGGAGAGGACACCTGGCGAACACCGTCCTACATCCCAGAATCCACCGGAACACACCATGCAAAATATGCTCAATTAAATTCCATAGACACCGTATTAACAGAGATTGGCCAATGAGTCGTGCAGATGCTTTGTGCAGTTAGAAGATTTATCATCCAGAGTGAGAATTACTTAAGTGGCAAAAGAAGTAGCCGATAAGGAAAATAAATGGTCACTTTAGATTAGATCAACATGTTTATAAGACCATCACCTTTGCCTGTTTACGGTAAGATGAAAGTTGAAGTCACAATCCTATTCTGTATCAAGTGATAACCCAGTGTTTCCGTGGACTAACTTTGTCATCAACTACCATATACAAAGAAAGTTAGCTGATCGTGTGCGTAAAACTACACAGTAAAGATAAAGAACTATTTAATTAAACCACACGCCACGGTCCGAGTCTGACTACAAATAACCCACCGCTCCAAATCCCTGAGCCGCTGTATCCGGTGTAAACAGGGAAACACTTACCGTAGAAACTCAAATCGTCCACGAAGCGTACTTTTATCACGCGGTTTATAAAGAAAAAGACAACGGAATCGGTCAGTTTTCTAGTCCGCCGATGACAGAAACATAATCCCAGCGTGGTGACAAATGTGACAGTGGTGGAGGCACGGATCCGCTTCTTTGTTGCGGTAAACAGGAGCTCGATCAGCGACGGTGGCGGCGGAGGACCGACGCAGAACACCTCGGTTTACTCCACAGAGTGCTCACGGATTGGTTAACTGGGCTGTGACGTAGGACTGTGCCGTGATCTGATTGGCTGTGGACCTCAAGATGCGTTCAAGTTTAATAAGATTTATGTAGCTTTCTATATTTTTATTGTCTCTATTTGCATAATATGCTTATTAAGACAGGAGATAATTTAAATATGTATAATTAGTATTGATGTGTGTGATGCGTAAATAAAGAAAATAATAATAATAATAATAATACAAATAATATAACATAATGACTAGGGGGGGTGTAAAAATGTCAGTCGTACTGTTTAATGTGATGATACAGTATCGATATAAGAGGCTGCTACATCGATAAATGAGTATTTTTTTGTATATTTTGTTAGATTATTTTGTTACAGTGCTGCTAGTTTAGAGGAAGTAAACTCGTTTATGCAACACATTTGACATATACACTGTTTTGGTTATTAAAATGGGTGTGTTTCATATGAACTTTACAAAAGAAGTGGTTTAATAAAGACTTTAGAATCACAGCTGTGATTTAGTCATTATTTCTTACTGAAGCGTATTAATTCAACTTGAAATATATTGTATCAAATCAAAAGTGCACTGTATCGAGATATTGTTTCGCGGCCTGTGTATCAAGGTATGTATCATATTAGCAACTTCTGAATGATACTCAGCCCTAATAATGACCATATAATATACTGTACTTAAGAACCAGTGTGTGTGTGTGTGTGTGTGTGTGTGTGTGTGTGTGTGTGTGTGTGTGTGTGTGTGTGTGTGTGTGTGTGTGTGTGTGTGTGTGTGTGTGTGTGTGTGCGCGTGTGTGTACTACTAAGGGTCCATAAAACATTCATTTATTTTTACATGTACCGTCTATTTTCTATAAATCTTCTGATTCAGAAAGTGGTCTGTCTACCAACTCAAAAGCTTGTTCTATTATAAATCAATACTAAATATCCTAAGGCAAGTTTAATATCTACCACAACATACGCAATGATGGATTATCCATTTCCATCTATCCCCGTTCACTGATCAGTTCGGTTATATGTTAAACGCATTAGAGTACAAGAGTAGAAATCGATCATTTAATACTTCAGTAACAGACTTGAATAGACTCTGTTGACGTTGATTCCTCTCCTTCCATTTAGCGCCATCTGCTGACTGTGGTCTATTAACACAATCCCTGAGATACGAGAAGGGCACGCTCACAATGTAAGCAGTTTATTGTAGAAGTAGTACAAAGAAAAGACGAGCACGTGTACCTGCATTTTCTTTTATTAAAACAAAATCAAGTCAAATCAAAAATGACAAAATATTTCAGTTGCCCAAATGGAAACAGACATCAAGACAAATAAACACAGACGATAATTACATGAAATGCCCCCATATTTGGGGCTATGTAGAAACAATGCACATCTGAGGGATCATTAGTGATTTTACAGAATGCTTTAAAATAATTTCACATAGAAACATAAAGGAGACCAAACATAACCAAAATTGAATGTGATGGTATTCAGTACATACCTCTGCTTGCTGGTAAACACACAACTGGCTGAATTTAGTCAGACATCACAGTACTACTTTATAGATAACCAGCCTAGTGATAAAAGGGTTTGTTAATGTTTGAATTTCACAAGTAATTTTCACAACAACTTTTTACATTTAGTCTCCAAATGTCTCAAAATAAAATACTGAACAGATAACAATACTACAACATTTTGAAATGAATGTCAGAACAAATGTAAACACAAAAATGTCTTAGCAAAATCGTCAGCAAAACAATCAAATCATTTTCACACTGGTATTTCACATGGCAGTTAACAGTTAAAACCAGTACGTAAAAAAAATCTATATAATCAAAAAATATCTTGCAAATGGCAAGTGAATAATGAGGACCTTATGAGTGATATGCATACATCTACAGCATTGTCTACAAACATATGGACATCCTTCACTGCTACAGAGAATTCAAAGCTTTACAATATATCTGCCATATATGTTGCACAAAATACAATTTTAATATTCAATAATACTTTTTCATAAATTTTCACACACAAAAAGCAAAGCACAAGCCCGAAAAGTGCATGTTTTAAGGTAAATTGGAAGTCACTAGAAAAGAAGAACTGGCAAAGTGGCAGAAAAGCTGTCATTCTTGTACAGAAGCTCTTCAACACTCTGTCGTTCCAAATCATTGTTAGAAGAGGGCCATCTGAATAGATGTAAATTATTGCACATGCAGAGAAACATTTTCATTAAAATGGTGACCTCACACAAGCTACTGTACTTCTAATAACTGTGCATTCTTTCCTTCTCCTTCACAGTAAAATAAAGTACTGCAAAATCAAAAAGGGCTAAGTTAATAATAAAAAGTACCATTGCCAATTGTCCACATATTAAGAGCAAATTCTTAAACAGTTAAGGAAAATTACAAATTGCATTTAGCATGTGCTTAGTAACAGACCAAATATTTAATAAATTACCTCAATTACAGACCATTTTTTCATAACAAATGTTATTTAACTACATCATGTTAACACATTCCAATAGTTTTGTGAATGAAATTTGGTGTGTGTCGCCTTCAGACTAATATTGGACAATGAAGTAACAATATAATAATACAAAAAAAGATTTTCAGGTGTCTCCCATTCACATTATCAAGAGCACCAGAGGAAAAGGCTGCATTGTAAGCTTTAAACGTAGTTAAGGCCACTGATGTGTGCTTTTTCCTATAGAGGTACCATGGAGTCTAGTCTCACACTCCTCGCCATGTATCTGTGAACTCTAGTCCTCTATTCTTCAGTTACTAGTGTTGAACCTTCTGATCCAGTATCATAATAAATGGTACTAGAAATAAATGTTGATGAACTAAAGGACCAAAAATGTTTTACACAAAAAAAAAAGTTCTTTGTCTCTAGTATGCTCAAGTACTTTGGTCTTTGAACAAGCCTCCTCGTCAGCGCCCGAGCAGGTACACCACTACTTCATAGGTGCACATCATAATGGCTGTGTTGGGGATTTGTCGGACCAGGTGAGTGGTCAGGCCACGATACAATGCTCGGTATCCTTCCTCCTTGGGAACAGTCAATAAAGTCTGAAAGAAAGAGCGATACCTGCTGCCCTCCTCTCGTAGTCGTGTGCGGATAACCTCTGCAAAAACATTAAAATGTTTGGACTTAATAAGTTGTTTGCAGGAGTATGTAAGAGGTATAAAAATAATTCTTACCATGTGGATAAGCAATGGTTGTGGCGCAGGTTTTCGAGGTAGCAGCTGCAAGCATCATTCCTACAAAGTCTGAGGCGTCTTTCACAGCCTCATCCTCTTCGTCCATGCTGGTGTGGGCTTTGGACTCCAGCAGTTTACGTTTGATGCTCTCGTAAATGACAAAGTGGATCACAGTCTCAGAAATACCAGCATATGAGGCTGACATGCCTCTGTAGAATCCTCTGAGTCCATCCATCTGGTACACCCGCCGCACACAGTCCAGTGCATTCATGCGTCGTTCCCCGCGGTTTCTGTGGACAATACATAACTGTTAGTTTAGAATTCTTAACCACATATAATTGACACTTGTTGAGTTGAATAAAGGTTTTTGTTGTGATGCTCACCTGGCATCCAGCTGCATTCGAGTCTTTATGAGCCAGATGGGGTTGGTGGCTGTAATGGCTGTGAACCCTAAAAATTTGAGAAGAATTGCATAAGTTACAATATGCACACACAAAATAAATTAATTACATTTAAACAGATTTTTATGAACTAAACAAGAACAGTGGGAAAGTACTTTGAAAGTATAAACCACTTTCATAATGTAGATGGGTCAAAATGCGTTTTAATCACAAAATCACAAATTGTATTATTAGTTAAATGATCACATGAACATATGCTTAACTGTGAAAGGGTTTAGTATAAAACATCTGTTTATCATGACATATTTAATACAAAGTTCATAAACAAATATTTAGCTATTTAATGATATTTAACTTTAAGAAATAAACTTTTAGAACAAAAGATAGTAGTGTACAGTGAAAATATGAATGCAACTGTAATGGTAAACTGTAAAAGTAATAAATGTTATAAAATAGCTATAACTATGTTTTAATACTGGATTGTGTAGCTTTTTAATCATAATTATGTGGTACAATTAAAAAAACATTTCTAGAGTTGTGGTTGTGTTTTGTAAAGTTCCTTTATGACTGCTTTGTCAGTTGTTACACTGGACGTCTTGGCCCACACATTTTTTTTTTTACTGTCAGCATCCCAACAAGGGATGGAAGAACAAAATGGTGCCTAGAGAACAATGTTTAATTATTGAACAGGGCTAAAGTGAGAGGTCTCTGGGCTTTACATAAAGAACTTAAGATAATAAACCTTAATTCATCTGTCACTGTAGTGCACTAAAAAGCTTGTGATATGAATCAAGTGGACTACTTGCATAGTAAGAATTTGTTCCAATTGCAGTGTTTTTCTGTATTGCATTTGAATACTGTGTACAGCAAAGAATGTACTGTCGTGGTGCTGTAATTTCTGAAATTAAACTGAATGCAAATGCACAATTAAACTGTAAATTACAACAATTTCCTAGAAACATCTAAGGCCACTGCAAATCTATGTAGACAACACAACCCTAAGTGAGGACAACTGCATGAGAAGAGGACCACAGATCTGAGAAGGGAGAGAGAGAGAGAGAGAGAGAAGGTAGAAAAAGGGAAATGTAGCGTCTATGGCGTGTACTCACGAGGGAGGGGCAAAGCTCCTCCAGCTCCTCCCCGCTGCAGCTAGAAGCCTGCAGATTTGGGGGGCTCAGATGGCGGGGGTCTCCCACCCAATCACGCAGGGGTGAAAGCTTTATAATAAAGCCCTAAAATAGACACAGGCTTTTCTGTACCATAGTCACAACAGCAGTCACATCTAACCCCCGCCCTCACGGCCCACCCACCCCTGCTTCAAATATAAACTACACTAAATCTTCAACCAAAATCATTATCTATTAAAAAATAAAAATGTAATCATAGCATTTCATTGAATATACCTAAATTTATCTTCAACCTTTGCTAACCTACAGAAGAAAACTAGTACTAGTCAATTATCAACCTCTTCTTTCAGTAAATGTATTAGTGAAGTAACTACAAATTTAATAAAAATAAATAAATAAATAAAGTTAAATGGCAAAACAATTATGCAGAAATGCTAACCTTGTTGTTTTGTGTGATTGACACAAAGCATGTGCAGTGGTTAAAGGCAAAGGTCTGAGATTAACATGCTTGCCAGTCTCATTGAACTAATCCACATTATGCAACAAGTTACAACTGAAATGTTTTGCTAAACCTCCAATTTGTTTTTCTTAAACAAAGAGCCATTTCAAACAGACTTGAATAAAAGAGCTTTACACTGGAATTATAGGTCAAAGGTGAGAAAGAGATGTTCGTGAAACCAGTAAAGGAAGGCTCTATGTAAACGAGTTAGTTATATAGAAATATCTTATAACGAAGACACAGATAGGCCATTGGATCAGATTATTGCTAAACATTTACCATATTTATCTCATTAGCGCTCTTTCTATCTCAATATCCTACACTAAGTTGTAAGACAGTGACAAGGTTAGCATTTCTTTACTGCTGATATCACAATACGTCTAAGAGGAAGGGGTGTGCATAAAGGCACTAACAAAAACTAATGAGAAACTAAGACTACAAACAAGCAGCAGACACACTGCTATAAGCAATGGTAGTTATAAATGAAAAAATACGCATCTTCCTATAAAAATAAAATCACCATGGTTTGGCTCATACCAGTGTTAAGAAATGGGGTGCTACCTGACGCATCCGCCCGAGTGCCAGGGGCCGCGGTGGACCACTGGCCGTGCTCTCTCCTCTGTACACACAGAGCAAAGCCCACTCCACACTGTTCAAGTAACAACGTGGATGTTAAACCATTAACAGAGGCCCCCAACAAGGTCGTAAGATCAATATAATAAACACAGATGAGAAGGACGAGGTCAACAAACAAAAAGAACACAAGGACAAGGGGCTCAGAGCCACTGAAAGCACAACCTAAACTTAAGGACCAGAAGCTTTCACTGCCCTGAACAAACAGCAAGCTGTATTCAGTGTTAGTAACAAAAGTGCAGATTGCAATGTCCATCTGCTGGACTAGAATGTCCAGATGGACAAAGAGTATTTCAAACTTTTTGCTGCAGGTAATAAAAATACTGAAGATACCATTAATACAATTAAATTCAGAAAATACTCATTAATGCAATGACTGCATAAAGATTCAGATTATACTGTATAGATGACTAGAGCTCTACATCAAAATTACTCTGATCCTGATAGCCTTAAATTGTGCTTTCTTTAACTATATCACTATAAGAATGCGATTTGTTTTATACCATTGTACTTTAAGATTTTTATTGAATCAAACAAATAAAAATAATAATAATCAGCATGTAAAGAAAATGGTAAAACAAAGCCAAATAAAAATCTATTCAAATGTAATAAGGTTTTAAGAGCTGTATTGGCCCAGATAACTTCAGACACACAAACATGGATAAAGGGGAGACTTGAGTGGTCATTACCTGCCATCCCAGCAGACACCATGTGCACCTGGGTAGAGTCTGGTTCAAACACTCCATTCAGTTTGTCCTTAGCCGTGGAATATGCTGCAAAGTAAATGGCCCTGTGGAAGAGGCAAGGCAAATAACATTTTTTTCTAAATATTACTGAATTTGGCCAAACAAAAATATACCTCCAGTGACTCAGAAAAAAAAGTGTTCTCAATGGGTTTTCCTATATACTGGAAATTGTGTAAATGGTTCTATTCTTATCTTGATCTTAATGCAATGAATTTATGGACACATTATCTGCACTTTATTGTGTATTAAAAGCTGATGTGACAAGTGAATATATTCACTGTGAAATCTATGACATTGTTTTATCTTACAACCTCTGTCTTTCTTGAGCAGCTGTGTGAACAAGATGCACACCACCTTCTTATGGCTGAAGGTAAAAGATAAGTTAAAGATAAGCCTTCTGTGCTCAATGTATACTGCCATATTTAAAATAACCCTAAATGCTTAAATTATCTGTGGATAAACTAGTGTACAGTGCACTGTAAAAGGTTAGCTCTGGTGATTTATTTGCTTCTTGTTCAAAGTGCATCTGTATCCTCATACAGATGCACTTTGAACAAGAAGCAAATATTATTTAGATTCTTAACAGCATTCAATCAGCTGGTCAGGAAAAGTAAGAGGTCTTCTTCTGAGGAAAAAAAATGATGAATGAACTCCACTATAATGCTTATAATAATGAAATGATTTTGCATAAATTGCAGTTTTAGTAACAGGAAGTAAATCTTGGTCATGTGATACAAAATCAGTCTGTGTGGAAGATTAGGAAAGCTATCACTCCTCTCTGAGGTTAAAGCTCAACTATTACAGTCACATGACAAAGTCACATCTGGATAACCTCCACTGTTGTTTCATTAACCCTGTTAAGACTGTTATGCAACCCACAGCAAGACAGAGAAGCCTCCCTTGTGCAAGAAAATGATTTTAGTTTGTGTGTGTGTGTTTGTATTTTTGTGTCCAGTGTAAATCCTTCCAACACTACAATTAAAGTGGCCATAGTAGGCAAACATGTCAACATGCTGGTCATACCTGGAAGGAGCAACACCCACAAGGTTTGGTCCCAATCCTCGGAAGAGAGAGCGAGCCCCTTCTCGCTCCAGGATCAACCTACAGAAGGAAAACTTGAGTATCTGATAATCAGTGATGCCACTAACGTGCTACTTAGTAAAGCGTTACTGTAGTCTGACTACTTTTTTCAGTAACGAGTAGTCTAACGCAGTGCTATTTCCAAACCAGTAGTCAGATTTAAGTTACTTATCTAATACACTGTGTGTTACTATTTTTGCATTTCAGGGCGACATAGGTTATTTATTTATTTAAATTTTTTGGCAACTTGGGTTATGTGACCCCAAAGATCGTATAAATCGTCTCTGGTGACACGTTTCCTATGATGTTACATCATCTCTGCTCCGCCACGAGTCAGATGTAAACAATGGAGGGAGAGAGGTACGCCTTTTGCAGCTGGAAATACAAACAAATAATTTAGATTTTATTTCAGCTAAGGATGGGGTGGGGGATCAGCCGCTGCTGAAAGTAACTAATAAAGTAACTTGTAATCTAACTTAGTTACTTTGTAGTCAGTAACTTAACCAAGTTACTTTTTAAAGAAGTAATCAGTAGTCAGTAGTCAGATTACCATTTCAAAGTAACTATGGCAACACTGCTCACAATACAGAGGTAAAACAGGACACGGCAGTGTAGTGTAGCTTATGAGCCTCTGTGACACTGAGGGTTTTTCAATGGAGCTCAAGAATTAGCATTAACACTTCATACACATACTGAGCCAGCAGTAGTACATACATTTACTAACCAGTTGCTGTCATTTATGATTTCTGCACTGCTACACAATCTATTTCAACAATGTAAAAATGTGTAGTATGAAAAAAACAAAACAGAAAAAATGCCAAAGATAAATTTGCCTGATTACACACTGACCTCCTTGAGTTGGAGCAGGTCATGTGTCTCTGTTACTGCTCTCTCTCTTCCACAGCTCTGTATCAAATATTTGTGGTGTACGATTTCAGCTACCGGTTGTTTACTTAGAGGCAGAGCATGGCTGGTTTATCTAGCCCATGTCCCATATAGAATCTTAGAATGAACTGCATCCCGCTTAAATATTCTGTGTGGAGATGAAATGCTAATACATTCATTTTAAACCCAGCATAATTATATTATATTTTCCTTTAAACACATGTTTTTTGAAACAGTTGTTGAAACTCTTACTTGAGACAATGCATGGGCCCAGGGGGGGCCATGCGGGCCACACTGGCTCCATTAACAGTGCTGAGCTGGACTTCAGAAACATATAGCGTGATAGAGGAGGACTGCAGTCTAGTCTTCACCACCTCCAATGGACAGGTCAGAATAGCGCCCACCGTTCCTCCGCATCTACAAAAGTAACATTTTTGTGTAAAATGAAACCAGTAAAAATACAGCTGCTTGCCAATAATAAGCACATAAATCATATAATTTATGTTTAACTTTCACATTAATTAAGTTAAAGATAGAACACCAGAGGAACATATGATAGAGCATACAGATGTAAAGATAATGTTTTGGGTTTTTTTTTTATTGGCAGCAAAACTTCTTTTTTCCATAATTATTGGAGTATTTAGTTTCATACAGTTAGTTGTTGTTGTCCTACTGGTAAGAAATACAACAAAAGTAGGAAACTAAATATTAATATGAATTTTAAATTTTAACAATACATTTTAACGTCTTTGTCATCTTTCAGTTGTCTCAAATGCAAAACAAAGAACAGATGGTTCAATAGATAAAAACAATCACAATATCCTCAAGTTACAGGCTCCTTCAGTTAAACGCTGGCTATATTTACCTTTCAGAAGACGACCCACATTCATGAGCACTGGTGACCCTTGCCCTACTTTCTATGTTCAGTGTTGAGTGTACTACTGTATGTAGCAGATAGAACGTGAAGGAAGCACTGGCCAATGTTTTTTGTTAAACCAAAGATTTGTTTCAATTTTCCATGAGCACAAGATAGTAAAACAGAGTGCTTTGATTAGATTAATTATCCGAATGTCACTGACAATGATTAGGGCGTCTGGACAAGGAAAAGAGACAAAGGGGCTACTATAAGACCGGTGAGTGAATGAGATCATCTGCGCAGTACTGAGTTTTGACGTTTACGTTTAAAACTGGTGGCTAACTTTATATAGTGAGATCCATAAGCCTCATGGATCTAATGTTAGCTCGGCTGTGTACCAGGCGTATGATAGCTTCGTTACAATGCTTAACATGCATACCTCTAATAAATCTTGTCACAGAATGTAGGTCGTTTTGTTGTTACTAAAACACCACAAACCAGATTTCACAAGAAAATAAACATCACGTTTTCAGTCCTTAATATGGGTTTATAGGACACTAGTGGTAATTTTGATTGTAAATGAAGTATATTTTAGCGGAAGAGTGTAGGCTGTGAGTTGCAGCAGCCTCGATCACTGCAGCGGGAAAGACAGGGCCCTTTACAGGTAATGAGGACGTTAGCTAAAGAAACCTGAACAGTCGTTGGTGCTGCCAGCCAGTTTTGTTTTTTGATTTATTTATTTATTTTTGTTTGTTTGTTTAGTTTTAATTTTGCGACTAAATATAAAACCTTAAGTCAAGCTCAAGCCTACAACTGTTTAGCAGATCGACTTACCCTCCAGCAAATAAATGAACCAGTGTGTCCTTTTGGCTCATTATATAGCATGCTCCGCCGACAGGCAGAGCACGACACGGATGCAAAAGCGAGGCTTCTTGGATTCCCTAATTTCTCTTTTCCTTCGGCTTTAAGAGGAAAAGATGCGCAGTGCGATGGGCAAGTTCGACAGAGCAGCAGAAGCGGGCGACGATGCTTCAGCCTCGGCCCTTAGCTTGCGACCTCCAGGCAGTGTTACCGAGGGAGGTGCCAGGAAAAAGAGTAGATTACCCGCTCGATGAAGAACAAACCTCAGCTCACACTCGGACTGATGGTTATATGGAGCATCTACGACACTGACTTGATTTGCCCCCCTGCTTCCATCTCCGCAGCGACACAGACGATAGGACAGATCCGAGTGTGTCCAGTTCCAGCGACAGGCTGCACAGCGGAGCCCGCTATTGGCTGCAGCCGCCCGTGACGCTGCGAGCGCCCGCCCTGATCATGCAGCGTTCACATGCACATCAATGAACGATCTTCAGGTCATTGTCAGTGTTTGACTCACGGTTTGACTGAAAGAAGGCACTGCTTTGCTCTTTTAGTCATTATTGCAAACCTATTAATAAAAGAGACACCAGAAAAATGCTGTAGCTGTCAAAAGATATGGTATGTACTACAGTCTGGTAGTGTGGTGTACACAGGGTAGTTTTTTGCCCAATTACGGGATAAAAGTTGGGTTTGGAATCGTCTTTCTTTTTTTTTTAATTTGTTGAAAGCAATAAGTCTCATGAAGAAAGGCTACAGCTACATCAGAATTTTGCATCTTTAAAGGTCCACTAACTTTTCTGTTGGAGGGTACACCAAGATCCACTTGCTTATCTTCATAAAGATGATTTTAGATGAATTTTTCAACTTGGCTATCTTAGTGGAGATAAGCACGTGATGCCATTAGGCCCAGGTAGAGGTCAGGTCTTTGAAGGGGCAACCCTGCTCACAGCATAGTGCTTGTCTTTCTAGAGTTTTTGAGCATGTTGGTCAACTATTTTACCTACTTAACAGAGTAAACACCCCAGTCTCATATGAATGGCCAGACTTGCTTTGACATGAATAGTCACAGTGAACTGTACTGAACCCGTTCGGCCTATATATTAAACAAACAAAGCAAGTTGGAAATGGCACGACTCTTCCAGAAATAGGGCAAACTATAAAGACGAAATTTTGGAACACATAGCCTAGCTCTAGGTGTATCCATGTTGGCCACTGTTAAATTTAATAAAGACACTGAATGAATCCATGCTGTTTGTAAGTGGAAGCAGCCAGCTGTGTAGTATGAGTTGAGTTAGAAGTCATGCGGGTGACTTGAGCATGCAGCATAATGTTCCCAGTTACTTGTCTTGTGACAGAGAGCACAAGCTTAATTGTAATCTATTAGCAGGTAAGTAGACTGTTCTCATTTGGACGTTTTTCAACTTTCACCTTTTCACCTTTTTCCTGAAAATTCACTTCACTGTGATTTGTTGTCATTCACTTACAGCTTGACCAGTAGGAGAAGAGTAACTGCTATGTTGGTGACAGCTACATTGATCACCATGTCTATTGATTCAGCAGCTGTGAAAAAATGCATTAAAGTATTTCAGTCTCACAGGAATCAAACAATGAGAAACTGATTAGTTTAAAGGTCCTATAGTTTTTAAAGTTCATTATTGTGATCTTGTGAATGGTTTCTTATATTCACATATGTTTCAGTAATCCTACTGTCTACAGCTCTGAAGCTCAAAATGCTCTGTTCCATCTCGTGATCTCATGTAGTGGTAGTTTTCAAGTTAACAAGTACCTTTAGTTCAGTAGAGATTGGCCAGTTCATGGCTGCAGTCCACCAAATGATTCTAGTGAATGTGTATAGAGTTTAAAAACACAGTGGAACACCTCCTGTATTACCACATGATATCACAAGGTGGAATAGAATTTTTTGAGAGAAGAATTCAACCTAAATGTGTTAAATATGTGTGAATGAATCAAAACAAACATCAAGGTGTGTTTTTGATGAGAAATAACATAGGCCCTTTAAAGATCGCATTGTACAGTAGCAGTCAAATATAGTTCAAATTTGTACAACAATATAACCCTGTTAAACCTTTTGAGTTCAGTTAAATGATGAAACTAAGTTGAATGTTTTTGACTAGATAAACAATATAGTAAATATTAGAAATTACTAAGTTTTTTTATTATTGTCTTTAGGCCATTTAAAGCTTTGTCTGTTTTAATCTGGGATAAAAAAAATAAATTAAATCTGAATGAATAGCAAAGCAAGCGTTTCAAACCAGTTCAATTCTAATGATCAAATAGACAGGTGAAAATGCATGTAGACTTTCAATATAGCTATATGCACTATAGCCTACAATCAAGAGAGTGTCAGATGCATGTGTTAAAGTCCAGATCAGTTTGAGTCTTGAAGAACTTTGGACGAGCTGTATACACCCTTGTGTTCATGAGTTGAGATCACTCGCTCAGTGTGTGGACTCTTATCAGTGTTTGGGTTCAAAGGGAGCAAAAGGACATGACAGAATTGACAGAATGGGACCAAAATAGAAATTGTTTGATTAATGGTTAAAAATTTGCGTTTGTATAAGCTCTATTTAGCATCACAAATAGACTGAAGAGGGTTATAGCACTTGTTTGTTTACTTTTTTTTTTTTCAATCACTTCCAACATGTTTCCTCCATAGAAAAAGCCTATAATAAGATCTCTCACCGCTCAACACAGAACATCGACTCCCCCTTGTGGTGAAAATATATAACAATATATGAGAATACCACGAAAAAATGTCTAAATATTCTATATTTTATTGTGTCACATATATCTCTCAGCCTCTTATCTCATACTTATGGCTGCACCAAGTCCTGTATTTGAACTAGGCCTATGGCCATGACAGCCCAGATAAAAGTCCAGATAGTTGATTGTGGTATCAGCCTAAATTGACATCCTTCTGACATTCACACTTCTCTGATTGTAAGTATTTGCTGCTGTAAACGCCACAGTCCACGCAAATAGAGTTTTTGTGGAGGAGCCCGTCTGGCCGGCCTGCTTACAGTACGACAGCGTGTCACGTGACCAGGGCACACAGCTGAGATGCTGCTGAGGTAGGTTGGCCCTTGCTAGCCACTTAGCCTCGTTAGCTGTCTATGGTAATCCTGCAGGACTGTCCGTCCCTTTCGCTTTTCTAAACAACAGCAGCTGCATGAGGAGCCCTGAGGTCATGGGGAGGGCACAGTACCAGTGGTGGTCTCCCGTGAACAGTCGTGTGGATGGTTTTGGGCTGGATGTTGACGTCCTTTTCTTTGCTCGGGCTGTGTAGGTAGTGAAGCAGGCAGCGTCTGGATAACACAGGCCAAGGCCAAGGCCGAGCCAGAAAAAGGGAGGCCGTGGGTGAGTGGATTTAGGCTTTCGCCTATTTGTCAATCTGTGTTTTTTCACCAGCCCGTATGTGGCAACTATACCTTTGGGAAAGAGCTAATACTCGAGGAGACACCTTTTCAATTACACAAAAAGGGCTAACATTATGTGGCTTCTCTCTGTGTCTGCTTTAACGGTGTCCAATGCAATACACATCGCATCGGCTATTACATTTACAACGAGCCGTGTATTATAATTGATAGCTAAGGCCACTATTCTACAACCACAACAATGTTAGTGTGTTGCTGTGTAGAGGTGCTAAGAGGCAACCTAACAATATATATACATATGTATATATATTTATTAACGAGACCAGTGCTTATTTTGCTGTTAAGGGAACCGTTTAACGTTATGTTACACACATTTTCAGTGTAACCGTGGTCATTTTTTGCTTACAGTTTACATGTTATACTATACTATACTATACTATACTATACTATACTATTCTTTACTATTCTATACTATACATATGATATATGTTAGTAAACTTACATTGTAAACTAACATATATGCTAATATATTTCAATTCGTACAACGTTTAAATAATGTCATCCAATTTCTGGTTCTGTTCAGGGTGTAAATAACTGTTACAATGGGCTAAATTGTGACCATATTAATGTGCTATGATGCCCTGTAGGCAGAAGAGGAGTGAAGACATCATAAGCATTAACTTTCCTCTGGAGTGGCCCACCATTGCCTGTTCCTTGTCCCTGTGAGCAGAGCCATGTCCTCCTCCGGCTGCTGTCACCTGCCTGGATCCCTGTGTGATTACTCTGGCAGTGCTGAATCAGAAACCTCCAAAGAGTCAGAGGAGTCCGACTCCACTGCACAGGCACAGTATGTTGCCAAAGTCACAGCTAAAGATGGACGCCCACTCTCCACTGTTGTAAAGGCTGTCAGTTTGCAAAGGTAGGTTTTGAAATATCCAAAAGTTTATTTACGCACAACAAATATCAAGGTTGAGGCATTAAAGTGGTACACTTTAATGCCTAATTTATTGGTTACTGTTTTCAAAAATACAACTGCTGTATTTATCAGTGTAAATTTCTTATGTTCAAGATTGTGAAAGAAGTGTCCAATATGGCTATATATTTACATTCTAAGCCTAAATCTAAGTAAGAATGTTTCGTATTTTTGTAGCCACACAAAGTCATTTTACATTTATGTGCATTCACACTATACTAAGGGTGGTACTATTATCACTTCTTCACACACCACATCCATACTAGGCTAGGTGGGTGAAGTGTCTAGACTAAGTATACACTAGACTAGAGCTACAGCTACCCCACTATGGTACCTAGTATCCCAGCAGGTTCCCATCCAAGTGCTACTCAGGCCCCAGCCCCACTTAGCTTCCAAGATCAGACAAGATTGGGCATGCTCAGGGTGGTATGGAATGGTTTGCGTAAAACACAACATCACAAGTATGGTACATATTTAATTTCTCTCTACTCCTTGTAATTCTCCAGTGATGTGGGCATGTGCCGAATCTGTCATGAGGGGGCAGGAGGAGAGACCCTGTTGTCCCCTTGTGACTGCACCGGGACTCTGGGTAAAGTGCACAAAAGCTGTCTGGAGAAGTGGTTGTCATCCTCCAACACCAGCTACTGTGAGCTCTGCCACACTGAGTTCACCATTGAGCGGCGACCACAGCCTCTCACACAGGTAAATAAGACTGAGACAAATGTTTCAAGAAAAATACTGAATATTGTATTGTTTATTAAATACTGAATATAATGATGAAAACAACATGAATGTATATGTATATGCTAATAAAACTAATTTGTCTTGTTCAGTGGCTGAAGGACCCCGGTCCCCGCAGTGAAAAGCGTACTCTGCTCTGTGACATGGCGTGCTTCCTGCTGATCACGCCGCTCGCAGCCATTTCGGGCTGGCTGTGTCTGAGAGGAGCTCAGGACCATCTCCAGCTCAAGAGCAGACTGGAGGCTGTGGGTCTCATCGCACTCACCATTGCTCTCTTCACCATTTATATCCTCTGGACACTGGTAATTTAAAATCTTTGATAAGATAGTAGTAAATATCTTTGGTATCTGAATTCCCTTTTCAGTTCATACCATTTACAAACTTCCAACTGTAGATTTACCTGAACATTTATTGAAATGGGAACCTTTTCCTTTCCCTTTTGTCATTCTCACACCTTCCATTCTATGAATAATATAATATAACTATGAATAGTTATAATAATAGAGACATGTATTTCTCTGCCAAAACAGTAGTACCTGGATAATAACTTATAATAAACATGATTCTGGCCTGGCTCATTCTAGCCCTGCAAACCTAGATTTGTAGATCAAGTAAAGAATTCATCTTTGCTAGCATAAAATACCCCTTTTTATGCTGAATTTTAATGGTAAAATGTGTTAAATTGTGTGTATGTCAACCAGGCCATTTCAGTATTTACTGTGAAGTCTCCAGTCTGTTCTACAATGTCTCAAATATTATGTTTCTGCCTGCTCTCACTCTCAGGTGTCCTTTCGGTATCACTGTCAGTTGTACTCGGAGTGGAGGAGGACCAATCAGAAGGTGCGTCTGCTCATGCCTGACATGAAAGGGGGCCACACCACCCAACGCTCCATGCCAACCAAGTCGACCAAGAAAATGACTGATGAGACCATCGTATGAGTGCGGAGCAAAAAACGCCCACTGAAGCACTCTCTAAAACTTACAAATAAACTTTTGCACTTCACCTGGACCATTTGGAGAGGGACAGACCTTTCTTTTTCTTTTATGGAAGCACTTGATGTATGATACAACAGTATTGGGAGACCACTGAAGTGTCTTGGAAAGAACTCATTGCAGAGTCACAGTTTAATGACACTCAACGGACAGGTAGAGCTGCCATATGAGCTGCTCTGTGTGCATTGACTTACCAGCCTGACATAATGTCCAACACAAACCTATGAGACTAAGACACAAGCTAATGTAGCAGGTTATTACTGATGCAGCATGCTACTACAATATAATATGAAACATTACTCACTACCTATAACCCCATGCCCTGCACAATGTATTTAGCTGGTGTTAAATGGGCATTCAGTAACCCAGTGGATGGTACTGATAACATTACTGGCACTGCTCCTGGTTATCTGAATCCCTTTAAATTTTATGGTTAAAGGCTTGTTATTATGAAAACCTCATAGTAGTTGAAACATTTCGCACATGGGGTTAGATTGTAGCATAAGGTTTTAAAACTGTCCGTTAAACGGGCAGGCTGTGGTGCATAAAGAAAGTGTTGAAGGTCCAGACATTTCTTTACAGTTAAACTGGGTGCAGTTTCTATGACTATTGTAAAAGCGCATTACAACAACCCTGCTCCACTTGTAAATGCACCATTCATTCTTTGAGCTGCCTAGCTATGACTAGTAGTGTTATGTCCTGTCATGGAAGATGAGATTTAAAATAAGGGAAAAACAGTGTTCAGGGGAGAAGATGACAAGTTTTGTCCTACATAAAACTGATCAGTACCAGAGTAGGCTGGTAGTCGAGGTGCAAGTGTAAAATGTGCCAAAGCTTGGCAATCTTCACTGATTTGAGATGTCAATCAATGTATGCAGCACACACTAACAAAGTAATTTGTGTTGTTGTAGTCTTCCTGCTGCATCCCTTGGAAAGTTGGGTTATTGTGCAATAAACATGAGGGACTTCTGGATTCACACTGTGTGGTTATGTTTATGTTTCTGATTTTGTGATTTTTCTGATTTTATGGACCATGGGCCCCATTTCACACAACAGTTTCCTGACTAACTGTATGTTTTGACTGGCCAAAGTTTTTATTGAACAGGACAGCTGTAGTGTAAAATGGGAAAGAGAGGGTAGATATTGGTAAATGGTCATGGGCCAAGGTGGTAACACAACAATGTGCAATGCCTTAAACCACTCCACCACTGGAGTTGAAATCTTAACCCAGAGTTACCATACTCAGGCCAAGCCGACTCAGTAACTTTGTTTACATACACACCAAAATCTGATCATCAGATTTCTAGACCTTTAAGATTATTGAAAGTATATGCAAACCATAAAAACTGATGTAAGTAATCAGAGAGGCCATGGTCTGTTTATGTGTATTAAAGGCCAATTTACGGTCCAGCGTCAAATCGTCTGCATCACGACGCAGAGTGTGCGTCGACGTGAATGCCCTACAACGTGAAACCCCTACGAAGAGCGTCTGCGTCGACCGACGTGCACCTCTGAAATTTTCTAAGTTTTAAGCCAATTGAAAAATATGGTAATAATCAGATTTAGAGTGTGGCCTTTCACAAAATTGGTTTTGGGTATAGTAACTGATAAATATGCAGTACAGTTTATTCAGAGCTCTCCTTCAGGGGCAGACCCTGGTTATACTTTGGGTTAGAGGAAAAAAAAACAGCTCTGGACTAGGCTTAGTTAGAAGAGTGAGCTACCTTGTGTTTTTAAAACAAGAACAGAGCATCTCAGTATTGTAAAATTTATCCATGGCATTAATATAATGTATGTGAGCAGACAAGCTATCAAAACAAAAAATATACTTTACACAAAAAGAAAGCATCAGCAGCATCAAAACCACTTTGAGATGATGACTTGACAAGGATGAGGAAGCCCAAAACAGGACTGCTGGTATGAAGAGAAACAAGCAGGGTTACCTGGAGGCCTGCAGCACAGAAAAGGCCTCAGCCGTCTGCTCCACAATCAAAAGTAACGGGTAGCTTTTGAACAATACCATCAGTCCTGGCTTTGCACTACAGTGTAGCAAACCTGGGTCATTATGATTTGAAATCATTTCATACAGCTCAGAGGACTGAACATTTGTGACTTAAAGGAACTGATCTTGCTCATTAAAAAGTGCAGACTAACACAATATTGCACCTCAAGCAAATGGAAGCAGACCAGCACACTAGATTTCAACTAATAATTGACCCAGGTGAAGGTGAGACGTGCAGGGCTACAGATTCTGACAGCACTGCAGCTTGTTCCCCCTCTGGCCGTCTGTGGTCGGTGGCACACTGATGTCTACCACATTATTCCCTGGAGACTCATCATGGGCGGACCGCTCTGCAATCTGTTTCTGCGATACAATCCGATATATTTCTGGAGCAAGGAAAAAACAAAGGTTTTAGCATGTGTGTTGTTACACTTATGCTTGTAAAAGAACCTGTTTATAATAGCCATTTGCTGTACAGGTGAATATAAACAAAATACACTTCCTCTTCAGAGAGGAAGTTTCTCAAGTTCAGTTTTACAAATGTCCTATACTTAACAGGAGTTGTCCTTCACCTATCAAACAAAGATAAATAAATATTGATAAGATAATATACCCTGTGAACAGTTTATGTAGCATTTGGGTCGTATGGCTTTAAACCCCCTATAATATAGTTAGAGGAACAAATTATTACAGTCTCTTCATTTGCACCATGGCCAGCCCATAGAAAAAACTCACCTGTAAGAATATTCTTGAAGGCCTCTTCGACATTTGTTGAGTCCAAAGCTGAAGTTTCAATGAATGACAGATTGTTCTTTTCTGTGAATAAAGCAGGAGAATTTAAAGAGCTTGCTTGAGTTTGTTCTCAAGTGGTTAGCCAGAAAGAATATACATGAGAGAGATCACCTGCGAAGGCCCGGGCCTCGTCTGTGGGCACAGCTCTGAGGTGGCGCAGGTCGCTCTTGTTTCCCACCAACATGATCACTATGTTGTTGTCCGCATGGTCCCTCAGCTCTTTTAGCCAACGCTCCACATTCTCATAAGTCAAGTGTTTGGCAATGTCATAGACTAAGAGTGCCCCCACTGCCCCTCTGTAGTACCTGAGGAGACAAAAAGTCAAGGCAGCGTCTATAGAGTTATTATAACCAAAACCTCCTACTACAGTCTCTTACAAAGACAAAGCAGAAACAATAACAGATTTCACTAAATAAGCAGCCAAATAAAGTGCTCCTCCAAATAAGACAAATATTTTATAGCTTATTCTGATTAGTAAATTGCAGCTCTAGATCAAATAATATATACTGCTTAATTACATATATAATAATCACAATTATAATAAATAATTCTTATTTTGTACTGGAAAAAGTTTATCTGTAGTGAAGGACGAGTTATCTTTTTTGATTGTGGTTTTAAAAGTAACTAATAGTTGTAGTGACATTGGTAATCTCTATGTCCTTATGTTGTTGATTTCAGTAATTTGTACACATTGAAAATGTCATCAGAAGTACCAAGCACAACCGAAATTTAGTTATAGTACTAGACATGGACTCACGCTGAGGTGATGGCTCTGTAACGCTCCTGTCCTGCAGTATCCCAGATCTGAGCCTTTATTGTCTTTCCGTCCACCTGGATGCTGCGTGTGGCAAACTCCACCCCAATGGTGCTCTTACTCTCCAAGTTAAACTCATTCCTTGTGAATCGAGACAGAAGGTTACTCTTGCCTACACCCGAGTCCCCGATCAACACGACTGTGAAGACACAGAAAGAAAAAGGAAAAAGGTGACATTGGTGCAAACACGTAAGAAGATGATGGACACTATGGTCCAATAATATGAAATAACTGTACAGTAGATAATTATGTCATCTTTTAAATGTGCACACCTCTGTAACTTCTGGTGGAGGGCTCACCACCTTGCTTGCTTTGAAGATGTTATTGATTTGTCTGGAATATTCCACTATGGCATAAAATCTATGGGGACAAACAACACCTCTTCCTAAGCAAGTGGCTCAACCAGACCAAGTAACAGGTCAGATCTGTGTACAGGCTAATACTTACAGTTAGAATTAGTTTTTTGGTGAAAATGAAAAAAAACAAATCAGATAACATATATGACATTTTAGACATTATAGACATTCTGAGCATCTCGATGGAGATAGTGGAACTACCAACATAAAAGTTACATACTGCACTTTTAATGGTTGAGTTTTCAACATAGTGATACAGGTATTCCAAGTTTATAAAGTAAGATAAGGTTTATTACTGGGGAATAACCAAAAATAACCACATGATTTGGTGGACCTGCTTGGGATGCCTGGGAGTTAGTGGTTTTACAGGCTGCATCAATGTAAACCGGAGAATGCAATTATCTACTGATGTCACATGTCGAATCATAACTTACAGTGTAGTCCTTGTGGCATGTAAACAATATATGTATGTGAGAAAACTCAGGGGTCATAGGAAGCTGAACTGCATAGTAATTTCTACTGAAAATAGGAACACTAAAATGTAGCTAAAAGAAATTTACAATGTGTAATTGTCCTTTAGCAAAGTATCCACCACAGAGGAAGCAAGCACATCTCTGTAATATGCTGAAATTCTAAGTACTATGAGTAATAGCCCATCGAAGTGGTTGCAACACCATAGTGAAATGAGATTAGTTTGTCTGCTTGTTTGTGTGTGGTGTCCATCCTGGTGTCTGTTGTTCACATCACAGCGGAGGTGGAGCACTGTTGTTTTCTTCACTGAGGAAATTGAGCCCAACTTTGTCCCTGTCCGACACAGTGCTCCCCCCAGGCTGCAGGAAGCTGATAACAGCCTCATCAAAACCTGAATCGACAGTTTCACAGCGCCTTGCCCTTCCTGTTCGGACTTGGGTTTAGGTGATGGATCGGGTATAGCCCAGGAGAGTAGAACCAAATTGGGGGGTGTATGATGCTCAGTGTGGGGGCTCCTCCGCTTCACCAGATGCCCTATTCATCCCACAGAGGAGACTTTGTTACATCTAAATGGCCTTTTAGCTTGTGCAGGCCCAGGATGTTAATGTGCCACAGGATTACGATCAAAGGGAGCCATTCTAGATACAAACATAAATATAGGCCAATAATCAGCTACATATTAGGTCAACCCACAAGGGCACAGCACAAGCTAAAACAAATTCACTAGGACTTTTTGCTGCATAATAAGCATCTTCCCAGAGCATCTTCATAGGAGGAGGATGTCTGTGGATCAATACTAGGTACAGGCGCACACAGGCCTGGGATAAGGTGAAATGGGTCACAAATGAAAAACAAGCCCATAAATAACACTAGCTTTACTGTAGCCAATTACTGCACTGTGAGTTGATAAAAGTTTAATACAAAGGCAGCGCATGGATTGGGTGTTGCATCCTATAAATATAGCTTGAGGCGATGTGATGTTACAATGAGAGTATTGTGTTGTAATAGACCTACTGACTGTCAGTGGTGATAAAAACAACACAACTGTCACTTCAGATGTTCATATGAAGCTAACGAGAACCACAAAATCTGATACAGGCTTCTATCATGATAGCTTTGTCGCTGTCGAGAGGGAATGCAGTCATCCTTACCTTTGAACAAGAAATCGTATTCATCGTCTCGGTTCCCCATTCTACACGAGGCTGCTACGCTGGTCCCCGGAAAACGCTGCGTTGAAACGGGCGTGAGATGGTCTTTGCTGTAAGATATAATAAAGATAGATAATGGTTTGGAATGGGAGTGTGCGCCAGAGTCGGCTGCTGTCAGGGCGAACTGGCCGCAGAAAAGGAGCTGAAGTCTGCAGAGGGAGGGGAGGAGTCCCTGTAGTGCGCATAGCTATCGCCAGGGGGCGCGCTCTACTGGCATACCAGCAGTGTTTGCGTTCAGCGCGAGGAAACTATCATTCACAATCATTGATATTTTATCAGTGCGTGTTTAAAAAAATAGCCTATGTAAATTAGATTGATTTGTGCTTTTTATAGAGCCCCTAAACACAATTTTTAAACCTATAGAAACGTAACAAATATAGCAACAGGAAATGTGGTGGAGCTCTTTTTTTTTATTCTTAAGTGAATTTGAGTTTGACGCATACTCTGACTGAACCGCACTTGTTTGCACGAATGCTGCAAAGATTATATGCTTTAATGTTGGCGTAATTGTTACAAACTCAAAAAAAGTATATATATATATATATATATATTATATATTATATATATATTATATAGTATATAGTATATAGTGTGTGTGTGTGTGTGTGTGTGTGTGTGTATATATATATATAATATATATATATATATATATATAGATAGATAGATAGACACACACACACGCGCGCGCACACACACACACACACACACATATATATATATATATATATATATATATATATATATATATATATATATATATATATATATATATATATATATATATATATATATATACATACACGTCCTAAAGACAGCCTACAAACATCCTAAAAACACCCCATATATATATATATATGGGGTGTTTTTAGGATGTTTGTATATGTGTATATATATATATATATATGGGGTGTTTTTAGGATGTTTGTAGGCTGTCTTTAGGACATAGACGTCTTTAGGACGTCTATGTGCCTTTAAAGCAGCAGTGACAGCTGACTCCGCCTTCCGCCCAGTTGCTCTCTTATTATTGGTCCAAACTACGGTCAGCTGACGCAGGGGAAACCACGTGCGTCTCTTCGCACTTCAAGATCAAGATGGCGGCCTCCGTGTGTCGGTGTTACGAGGTAATTTATTAATTTTTTCATTCATTCCCAGTCCACTTTTTGCTACTCAGTTTTCTATATCTTAATAAGATGGATTGCCTTTGTTTCAGTGTATGAAATCAGCGGGTGATGTTTTATTTTGAAATATAATTGCCCTCTTCTGTATTCAGTTGCATCAGATTAGCAGACAGTTGATAAATGTCAGTTTACTTGTGGTTGTAGCATTACCTGAATAATACCTCGTGGCCACTACTTCGCCTACATTTGTGAACGTGCATATATGTTTTGAGTGTGCGAAGAAAGGTGCCTGCTGACAGTTCTGATGGGAGATTTTATGCTTTAGTATGGGGTCCTTGAGATCCTCCTGCTGCTATATAACCGTAGTGTTGTTATTCTGGCCCTGCAGCTGGTCGGCAGACGAGCACTGACCCTTTGCTCACGGCCCCTGGTGTCCTTGGTTTGCCACAAAGATGTCTATAGGCTGCAAAGAAGCCCTGTCACATCTGTGCAGGTACTGCAAACTTTATTGTACACTGTACTAGTATATTCAAATCACTGATGTTGTTCATTAGTTATATAGTTACATTTAAATTAATCTTGTAAAAATGTTCTCTTTAGTTTGTCTACCTTTAGATGCATATGCTCATGTCTCTTTTTACATTGTATAGGTGCGGTATTCATCTGGGCGCAAAGGTTTTCTTGGTGAGTTTGTGGATAACCTACGGCAGGAGTTCAGCAAGAATCAGGAGATGAAAGAGAACATTAAGAAGTTCAGAGAAGAGGCCAAAAGACTTGAGGAGTCAGATGCCCTTCAACAAGCTCGCCGCAAATATGTAAGTATTATGTTATAGAGATCGTTCACCTTCACCCTTCACCTTTTCTTATATATTATTTGTTCTTTGTTATGATATCAGAAATCAATAGAAGCTGAGACGGTGAAGACATCAGAAGTGTTTAAGAAGACACTAGGTTCTCTGTCAGAAACTATGAAGGAGGTCGGATTCACATCATAACTTGACATTTTGTTTACGTTTTGTTTGTTTATTATTACAGAAAGAAACTGTAGGCCCATTTGTTGTTGTTTTAGGGTTTGGAGGAGGTGACTCGTACTGATCTGGGAAAAAAGATAAAGGAGGGAGTTGAGGGAGCAGCTCGCACAGCCATTCACTCTGCAGAGTCTGTGTCTAAAGGAGGAGAGAAACTTGGCAAGTCTGGTGCATTTAAGGCAATCTCTCAGGTCAGATGTTTTAAAAACTTTAAGGCAGTATTATTCTAAATGCAAAGCTCTTCTATTTACTACATGCACATGTTTTGTAGGGGGTAGAGGCGGTGAAGAAGGAGATAGATGTAGGTGATGCTGGTCCTTACAGAGCTCCGCCCCAATTGAGAAAGAGAACAGAGTTCTCCTCTAAAGACACAGACTTTGACTCAAAGGTTTATGAAGCCAATGAGTAAGTAACTGTTAAAGAGTCGTATATTACAGTGGTCTATTACAGTCTATCTACTTACTGATTTTGACAATTTTCTTGTATAGGGAGGCAATGGGTGTTGTCCTACACAAGGACTCAAAATGGTATCAGCAATGGAAGGACTTTAAGGACAACAATGTAGTTTTTAACAGTAAGTCGACATAAACCATGCTGTGATCTGATAGTATAAGAATGGAAATAATAACTGTTTTATATTATCAGACCAGTAGGTGGCACCATGTAGTGCTGCTTTCACTAAGTGCCATGATTCTTTCTTTCCCTCTCAGGATTTTTTGAAATGAAGATGAAATATGATGAAAGTGACAATATGGTCATCCGGGCATCCAGAGCGGTAACAGACAGGGTGACAGGCTTTCTTGGTAAGAACACGCTAGTTTTACTCAGCGGTTCTGGTTTAATATTCAGTTGATAACACTTTATTTATTATTACCTAGGTGGTCTTTTTTCAAAGACAGAAATGTCGGAGGTGTTGACAGAGATTGTGAAAGCTGATCCCTCTTTTGACAAAGACACATTCCTCAAACAGTGTGAGAAAGACATTATTCCAAACATTCTCGAGGTGAAAAAAGGAACATGTTCTTTAAACATATTACCTACAATAAAATGTTTGTCTAAAACAATTTTCTTGCACACTTGTGCAGGCTATGATCCGAGGAGAGCTGGACGTATTAAAAGACTGGTGCTATGAAGCTGTAAGTTTTTACCCTATTTTTGTAATCCGTACTATTGACCCTATCTTTAATTTGAACCCATTGTTGTTGATTCTTGTTGTTAGACTTACAGTCAATTGGCCCATCCAATCCAGCAGGCCCGAGCATTGGGTCTCTTGTTCCAGTCCAAAGTCTTGGACATTGACAACATAGATGTAAGCGCAATCATTATACAATGTTACAGAAAATCAAGGACACATACATGAGTGTTTTGTTTGTGCTGCAGCTGGCTATGGGGAAAATGATGGACCAGGGCCCAGTGCTGATTATCACCTTCCAGGCTCAGGTCGTCATGGTGATCCGCAGCCCCAAAGGAGACATTGTGGAGGGAGATCCGGTGAGTCAGCCATAAGCTCTACAAAAATACCAGCAACATGATATGATCAGGATCCAAAACATAAACAGCTGCATAATGAGTTTTTGTGTACAACCTTAATTTTTTTATATTCACTAAAATGTTGTACACATCACTGTGCACTGTTAATAGAATGAAAAGTTTGCGTATCATTTTTGTGTACTTTGCTCTTTCTGATAAATGCATTTCTATGTAGCACAAAGTATACTGGCCTGTGCCGGTTTGCTTCTGTTTTCACATCATTTTCCACTGTAGAGGCAATACACCCATTTTAAAGTCTTTTACTTTCTCTTAACCTCTATTGTTTCTTTATATATGTTGCCATGTCTCTCCTACTTAAGAAACTACTGTCTTATAAATAAAATTATAATGTTATTGTTGATAAAGAACAACCATATTGTACTTAATAAAACCAGTTAACATGCAGTTCCTTCATTATATTTCAAGCAGTCTAGTTAGAGCATTTCTAGTAATGGAGAAACCTAATGGAGACCTAAATGTGCATGAGAATACCCTGTTGTTTTCTCTGGAAGTACATGTCCTCAGAGATCTGACCCTGTGCCCTTGTGCCTCTGAACAGGACAAGGTGATGCGGATGATGTATGTTTGGGCATTGTGTCGGGACCAGGAGGAGCTCAACCCCAGTGCAGCCTGGAGACTTTTGGACATTTCTGCCTCCAGTACGGAGCAGATTCTTTAGGACAAGTGGGTGCTTCAAAAACATTGACAAGCCAATTGAAACAAGACAAGAAATGTAAATGTAACAACATGCCTTGAAAGCCTACATAGAACATCAAACAGTTTTCCGCATGTGGATAGCCATAGATGTGCACTGAACAAAGTAACTGACCAAATTGTCCCCATACTTGACTGACAATGAAAGTACGGTTAATTCAAGTCTGTAAATATATTGTAAGAAAAAAAAAAAAAGATAAACAAGCAGCGGAGGATTATGAAGAAACACAGATTAACTATTATAACAATAGAGAGATTAGGGGTGCATTCACACTTCATAATCATCTCATAAAAATGTGATTACACTGGGTTCCATAATGTAACTTGCACTAGACCTGGACTAAACTAGGACAAAAATGACACCGATAAGGCAAGTGTGGGTGCAGCCCTAATGTAAATATTACTGCTTAGCTATGTAGCAAAAGAGTCACTATGAGAAAATATATTTGCCATCAACTTTGTGAAACCTCTAAGTCATAGGGGTAGCATTATATAATATATATGCGTTAAAGTAAATCTGAATGAAAGTCCGCTGTTTAATGGGACCATTTTATGTGTTCAAGGACTGCTTAGAAACATGTAAATTCATGTTGTTGCTTTGTCAGTTAAATTCTGTGACTATATGTGGAATATGAATGCCTTGTGGTTAAGATATTATTTATAAGAATTAACATTCTTTTACTGTATACTGTATGTAAGTTAAATTCCTTGCTATAAAATAAGGCCTTTAAATACGGTATGTACATGTGTGCGAACAGTTTGCTGAAACTCTGGAAATAATGTAGAATATGTGTATTATTGTCCATGTTTACTGCTTTTACTATTCTGCATATTATGTCTAAAGGATCTCAAGGTTAAATCCCACACATCCCTGTCAGTATTTGCCTCACTTTTTGTTCCCATTATTGGCATATATAGCCTTGAGGCCGCTCAGATGAAAATGAAAAATTGATTTCCCAAAAATAGATTAATTAGCATTAACTTATTAAATAGAGTAGATTAAGTTGATAAATTTCATACTTGATCAATTTCATACTAGATGACAAAGTGTTGCATCAACACATTTAATGCCTAAAGATTGTACCATCCAAATAGATATCGATCTTTGCTTTACAAAGAGAATAATGTTTCTTGTCTGCTACTAAAATATGGTAACTCAGAATATGATTTGCTCTGTTCCTTCGACTCAGCATCTTCTGTGTGGCTATGTTGGTACTTACAGTTGAAAATTAAGTGCTTTCTGTGTGTAGACCTTTTGTTTTCCTCATTTCAAATCTGGCACATCTAGATCGATGCTGATGGATCAGAGCGTTCAGCTCCTTGATAAATCTATCGATCTCACTGTATTGAGATGATAGATCAGGCTTTAAATAACACGTGCCTGCTCATACTCATACGACCCAGTATGAAGGGGACCTCATTCCACTCCTGTCTGCAGTGATGAATGACTGGGGTTGTCCCAATACCAACTAAACCCACACTACAGTAACACATACACCAAGTCTCTCCCCCCTTTAATAAACCATTTATTTCTCTACTGAATACAATTGTGTAAATAATCACAGAAACAAAGACAATATAAGAATACATTATTTAAGCTGACCCTCCTCTCTAAAAATGCTCAGTCACAGATTTCCTAGGTTTGTGTAATGGCATGGGAGGAATTAAACCCACAACCCCCAGAGAGGCTGTAATGCCACGATTAAATCCTGTATTAAAACTGTTGGCTACAATCTTATTTCAAATAATACATAAACACATTTTTTAAAACATGAATAAAGAATGAAAGTGACAGAAACACTTTGGCTCCTGTGTCTTTTACAGTCTAACACTGTGTAAATCAGTGTATTTCTGTGAGCTCATAGTGTGGGGTCGGCTGCACAAACACAACAGACAGGCTTTAGACCTGCAGACATTTCATTTTCTTTTTATCCTGGACTCTTTCACATGTTTATAAAGCAACATTATATATAAACTCTGCTGATATTACATAACTCAGCAACATTTGTTTTATGCAGTATAGCTTTCCATATATAAAATGTATTATTGTATTTTTTTTATAGTTGCAGTTCTGTCCATCAGAGCCATATTTGGGCTTGTTAATGATAGTTGCGGGTGTGCAGAGCAGAACCATCACTTGAGACTAAGGGCTCTGTTGACTCACACCTGCCCCAGAGCCAGGCCTGCCTCCCCTGACCACCCGCTCCAATTAAGCCTCTGAAGCAGCTCAGTCTCATTACCCACACACTTCTGTATATCAATTATGGCCTGACAGGAGCGCTGTGCTCTGCGTGAGGGGATAATGTTTTCCGTTGGAACATTGTGGATTATTAATTAAAGCTACAGGGACGTCCCGCGGGCCTCGGGCAGGGCACAGACTTGGGACACAAGGACCCAGGTCTGTGAGCTTTTAATTGGGCTCTTACATTATATACAAACCAGTCAGTCAGTGAAATGAGGGGGCACAGTAGGTCAAAAGCTTTTCATTATGCATTATTAAAAAAAGAAAAAAAAACTGTATCAGATCATGTAATAAGTCTTAAATTATGCAGACATGACTGGGATAAATAATGTAGTGAGAGAATTAATACAAGTAAACAAACACATTGTTTATGACCTACATTTATTGGACTTCTCGATATTTATCTGTTTAATGTTTTATCTGTCAGGTCAGTAAACTTTTACATGATTGGTATATCCAGCAACAGGGGACCTGATCTTTACAAGCTACATGAACATATACTGTGGATCTAATCAATGCAGCTTCACCAAGTAAGGAAAGCAGTAATTTTATAATCACATGAATCTATAGTTATGTCCACTGGCAAGACACCTCTTCTATGTGAATGTGCATGTCGGAATCCAGATGGCAGCCAAGTTTCTGTCAAGATTAGGTCAGCACTGCCTTCAGAAACAATATATTGCTAGCTGTGGCAAGTGAAAGTATAACATTAGAGTTTAAAAGTCGCAAAAGACTTGGCTGTGTTTATTTATTGTATTTATATTGGCTTAGTTGCTGTTCGATGAGCTACTTTGTTCACTGGTGCAGAGTCGGCTCCAGCTGCGTCACATTAGCACCAGGGGCCCTCCGTGTCACTGCTCCACCAAGTCTTATTATATAACGCACTCGCCACGACAGGCTCTGGGCCCTTTACTCATCCAAACGCAGATTACGCGCTGCGTCTAGGCGCGGACAGACCCTCGTGAAGGGCAAGAGGCACGGGGGCGGGCTCAGAGTGGAACTTATTAAAGCCCCGTGGAGTAGGTCTGCAGCCGCGTGTCACCACGGGACCACAGGGAACGAGCCCGGAGCCGAGGAATCGAGGAGCTGTCCGCGGTGCTGAACTTGTCCGAGTCCACCTCATGTAAGTTTCACACCAATTTCTACAGGATAAAAACTTTAAATGTCAACGTTACAAGGAAGTCGTGTTTACAAGAGATGCGTTGCACTGACGTTGAAGTTTGTTGAGTAATTCGTCTCCTCCGATGCTACTTTCACTTTAAAAACAACCGAAAGACGGAGTTTCTCGGCTAATGGCGAGTAACTTTGGAAAAGCAACTTTTTTCTACTTAGTTAACAGTCATCAACCAAAATACTTCAGACATTTTTCTTTTTGACTGAACTGAACTTTTAAAAAACTATACTGCTTATAGGGATTACTTCTTTGCCGAAAAACACAAATGGCTGTTTTCAACATTGTGTTGTTAAAATGAGAACAGGTATAGTCTAACAACCGAGTGATTCAGTCAGTGACAAACACTGAAATATAAAAAAAAAAAAAAAAAAGCAGTTGAAAGTCCACTTGTTTAACCTGTTTTAGAACAGTTAAGGAGTACCGTAGTAGTAGTAGTAGTAGTAGTAGTAGTAGTAGTAGTAGTAGTAGTAGTAGTAGTAGTAGTAGTGTTTTACTAAAACTGCACAGGGCTACTGATTTATGTGTTTGGGCAGTAGTGAGTAAAAACTGATGGGGCATGAAATTGTCACAACAGTCTTATTTATTTATTTTCTTAAGGAGTTTTTTCCCCCCACAGAGACAGGGTGACCTTAGTCAACCTTTCCATCTCAACACAAGGCAGACTGGAAGCATATTTTATTTTATTTTATTTTATTTTATTATTGACTGATAAACAGAAAGGGTTGCCAGGCAGGGCATCTGGTGTAAAAACTCAAATCAAATTCTTTACACTGTCATGTTTTTGAAATGGTAACTCCTTATTTTTTATCATATATAACTATTATCTGCATATTTATTTATTTATTTATTTCTCAATTTTAAGAATATATACAACACAAAAATAGACCAAAAATAACTAAGACAAAAAACAAATAAACAAAAAACAAAACCCTCACACACCCCGCCTTTCTCGCCACACTCAACACTTATACAAATAGTACAAAAACACCACTGGGTAAACAAAACATCAACTGTCAGTCATGTCAATTCCAATCATTTCACCCTTAGAGTGTGGAGAATCTTCACCAGGAAGATAAGAGTTCACTGATCTAATTAGATTTAATAATAAAACTTAAGCTTTTCCGAATATTGTTAGCTGGTCACATGCACCTATACTTTCCCTGTTGGTTTGTTCCAGTCTGTACCTGGTCTGTCCACACAGATGTAACCTCGGCCCATTTGATAATTGATACTGAGGCAGGCACTTTCTTTCATTATGTCTTTAAGTTGCCTATTAAAAGCCTGGGCCTTGCTTTAAGACCATCAGCCTCACTATCAATGCCTGTCTCTGGGAGGATGGAGAGTTGTCAGAGGGAGACCCGCAAATAGAATGTGCTGACCAAGAGTTAGTGCTGGACTAATATTGCTGTTGAACTCACAGGGGTGCAGTGCATGGGGTTCTATGGGATATGTGCATACTCAAACTTTTTCCTGTTATATTAATCACCATTCAATCCACTTTATTACTGCACAAAAATATAGGAGTCCATGTTATGTTATTTTCTGATCTATGTTATAATGTTGTTCCCTCATTATAAACATACCCAGCGTAGTATTTTACTGCATTCACACAATACACACACCCTGCATATTTAGGCTGAGCTCTACTCACACACAGAAAACACCCTGTTCCATCTTGTGATGTCATGTGGTAATACAGGAACTGCTCCACTGTGTTTTTAAACTCCATATAATTTCGTAGAATCAGTCTGGTCATTTCAGCTGTGGAATTGGCCATTCTCTAATGAACTAAAGATAAAAGGTAGATGCTGTCTTGAAAACTACCTCTTCATGACATCACGAGGTGGAACAAATCATTTTGAGCTTTGGAAATGTAGACAGTCTTAATAAAGGGTTACTCAAACATGTGTGAATGAAACAAAACACAACTTGAGATATGTTTTTGAGGAGGTAACAATATTATAAACTCACAAGAGTCAATTTTGTGTAATATTTAAGGACACAAAGTATGGATCTGATCATCTGATAAAACTTCAAGGGTAAAAAATTTTCTGTGAATAATGTCCTGGATGTATTTCTATTATTTTATACAAGTATTTATTAGTTATATTATCATTCTTGACATGAGCAGCTGATTGATAGCACAGTAGACACTATTTTAATTTTGCTCTTTGTTATTTTATTTTAATGTGTGAGCTACTGTGCCCAAATCATTTCTCTTTTGGGTTAAGTTTCAGTAAGTCTACTATTGCCCAGAGGGGAATAAGTGAAAACATTTTCCATGTGGAGTATGCATGCTCTCCTTGCGTCTGTGTAGGTTTCCTTTAGGTTCTTCAGTTTCCCTATCACTGAAAACATCTCCCCTCTAGGACTGCCCTATAAATGAAAATCCACATCTCAGTGGGACTCTCCTTGTCAAATAAAAAATAATAACTATATCTTTATTATTCTGTGAGAAGCACCTTGGTGGTTTCTTGAAGCACCTTGGTGGTTGTGTAATGACAATTTGAAAGTGCAAGTGCATTTTTCACTGGCTTGTCCACTGACCACACATGAACCACATGAGTGCAGCTTTAAACAGTGAAAATCTATACATCTTGACATGTTCCAAGGCCCCTGTTCAGCCTTTAACCCCTTGAATCACTCACATTTGAGCTCAGTCAGCATCTCGCCACAGTTTTTCATGTTGTGTATGTTTCTCTTCTAGGTAACCACAGATTCTACAACTTACTCCAAATGCCACCAGTACTACTATTAAACCTTGACCTGTGTAACCCTTTGGAAAGAAGAAATTTCATGGAGAAATTCAGCAAAACCAGACACCAGTTTGAAGTCATTCTATTTATCTGTGAGACAGTGGTTGAAATTGAGAGACATGGTCAGTTTTAACCTTAATTTGTCACTACAGAGAAGCCCTCTCCATCAAAGAGGGCATGCTGTTTGATGACACAAAAAATATTGATCACCTGAGACCAGGAAGACTGATGGCTGAAGTTACAACAAGAGAGAAGTGTGTATAAAAACATGTAGGTCACTGTGTTGTTTGCAATACATAACAGAATTATAGCTTTTGACAGACCAGTTTTATCTTCTAAGAGGCAGGGATTTGGTTATTGCTCTTGCATTTCTTTTACTCTGCGTGCCCTTCCTAACCACAACTTAACCTTCTGCCTCAAACTATGGCGTCACATTGCTTTCTATAAAGCCACACTTACTGCAAAGAAAACAAACTTATCTGAACATGAGCTGATTCTGTTAATTCCAAAAAGCCATATGAAAGCAAAATAAATTGAAATGTTGGTGTTGTGAAACCTTCAGCTTTTCTTGTATGAACTGACTTGACTGCTCAATATGGCTGACACAAATTACTGGGTGGTGGACTATGAGTTCTCGTCTCCAGCTCCATTCCCCCGGGGTGGCTCTGATGTGGACTTGCTGGAAGGTCATGGGGAGCAGGGCACAGCCTTCTGCCTGGTGGGCCTCTTGGTGCTTCTGCTGCTGTTTCTTATGGTGAGATGTGTCCGAATCCTCTTGGACCCCTACAGCAGCATGCCCGCCTCATCATGGACCGATCACAAGGAGGGCCTGGACAGAGGACAGTTTGACTATGCTCTGGTTTAATCTCATGATAAGAACAAAGAACAAATGAAGCCAAAGGTTGTGACTATAATGGTCCACACTCTTGTTTCACAAATCCAAGCTGCCAGTGCTGCTAAAAAGAGATTCTGTTTAGTAGATTTAATACATTTCACAAGTTTAGAGATTTAAAAGTTGCAATTTCCATTTTTTTAATCAAGACTGTTTAACTTTATAATGCAATGTTTTACAAAATGTTGTACTTTCCTTTTTTTCTAGAAATTGCAAAGTAATACGTTTTATTTTTTTACTTGCATGTTTGTGCTTTGCCGCAAACCTAAGCCAGAACAGTTGCAGAATAAATGCAAGTTGAGTAAACTAGTTTACACCTTAAATATGATGTGATTTGGAACTTAAAACCCTTAAATTCAGGAGTTTTATTATTATCATTTACTGTATATTTGGATGCTACTTATTTAGATACAAACCATACTTTGTAAATTCCTAAGAAAACATTCCTCAGGTAGAAAGCTCTATTAACCAACCGTTTAGCAGCTATTTCTAACAATGTGATTTTCAGTCTCTTTTCGTAAAGTTATAACAGATGAGAGAGGCTTATACACCTATCCCTTTAAGAGGCTTTGTGGGATAATATGAAGAGAATCTGTGTAATATGAAGGTATCATAATGAAAAGCACTGATGTCATCTCTACGCTTAATCCTTACCTTTAGTCCTCCTGCAGTTCACCAGCCAAAACTGTGCCTGTAGAAATGTCTGATAAAAACGCTCCTTTATTTTTAGTCTGAATTTGTTACCTTTTGATAATCCATTGTTAATAAAAAATATTTCCTGAAAAAAAAAAAAAATAAAATAAAAAATAAAAACAGCTTTGTAGATGACGTTGGTCCAGTGGTTTGTTATTGATCATTACAGTTGTCGTATTGAGGGCTTTTTGTCTGGTTATTTTTCCTTCATCTATTCACAAAAGTCTGACTCTAGCAAGAAGAACTAAACTGTCACCTGCAATTCTGACAAAAGAAACGTGCTTAAACTCTTGCCGCAGAGCTACAGTCAATATCCACGAGATTTAGAGCAAATTCAATCTATGAGGGATCAATGGAGACTCGTAAAGAGACACGGCGTCTTAATTCACGCAGATGAACCATCTTCTGCGTCAGGACTAAAGCCCATGTCAGTAAGCAGGTTGGTAAAGAAATGTTGAAGACTTGTACATTTGGAGTAAACTTGTTTTGTTATGTTTTAATAATAAAATGCATAGTTTGCAATATTGCATAAAGTTTGTATCAAGTTAGTTTGTACCAAGTTAGTTCGTATCAAGTTAGTTCAACCACAGAAGGGAGGTGTGTCAGCTGGAAGCCTGGTGCAAAACAATCTGTGCATCAGTGAAGAAAAGAAAACTAAGGAGATCATCGTGATTTTTGAACTCTCCTCTATACATCAATGGAGATGCAGTGGAGATTGTCTCCTGTTTCAAAAACCTGGGAGTCCAAATCATGAGTAATATGATTAATATGCAACTGGCATCTATAAATACCAGTTGCATATTAAAGGAAGCACATCAACACCTCTACTTTCTTAGGGGCCTCGCAAAAGCAGGTCTGTCCAGACGGCCTTTTACAGGTGTGCGGTGGAGAGTATCCTCACTTCTAACGTGACTGTGTGGTTCAGCAGCAGCACCATGGCAGAGAGGAAAGCTCTGCAGAGGGTAGTAAGAGCTGCTGAGCACATCTGCAGCTGAAGTCTGACCTGCATTGAATACATTTATATCAAGGTGCAGGAAAGAAGCTTACAGCATCATGGAGGACTCCGCCCACCCAGCACATGGACTTTTTACAGCTCTCCCATCAGCCAGAAGACTGCGCCACCTACAGGCCAGGACCACCAGACTTCGGCAGAGTTTTTCCCAGGCAGATCAATGTCAGAAAGCCCGGACACTAATGCACCTTACAAAATAGCACTGACTTAGAAAATGGGGGCTGGTGGGAGCTGTTTTTAAAGACTGTATTTGACATATGATATTTTAAACGATTTCTGTTTTTTGTTTTTTTTTTTTTATGCTGAAATGACAAATAAATTCTAATTCTGATTCTCATTCCGCTTTATCTATCGCCTTCACTTCAAGCTAATTAAATTGCGCTCTTTTCTGAACTCTTGTGGATACTTTGTGTACTACATGTCAGAGAAAACCTTACTATTTAGTCTGGTTCCTAGCAAAAAAAAAAAAGTTGTGCAATGGCCGCTGGATACAGAAAGCGTAAAGCTGTCAGAAAAGAAATAAACTTTGTATTTTACACTCAATCCCTCAAACACAATGTCACTTAATCTTAATCTTAGCAATAGACTGCTCAGGAGGACTAAGATATATATTATTAGTCTGTGTGTGGTTGTTTTAACACTCATTAGGGACTGACAAATAAATGATAATTAGAAATATTAACTTTATAATCAGTGGTGGAAGAAGTACTCAGTTGTGTTACTGAAGTAAAAGTAGAGATACTGGAGCAAAAAAAACTAAACAAAATATTAAAGCCGCGCGCGGCGATGGTGGCCCTCGCCCCGGGCGCGCACCGCCCCCCCACGCGACCTCCGGGGACTCGCGACCGTCCCGGCACGCCACCCTCTCTTCCCGACATCCGCCCAGGCCGACAGCTCGTCGATTAGACACATTCCATAATGCACCTTTAAATATTTTTAGGAGTCATTGCTCCCCTGCTGGCCAACAGCGGAAAATGCACCATGTCCGTTTTTTTTGTTTTGTTTTTTTTTTGCTCATAATCATGCATAGAACTTATTCCCTGAATTTGGTACAAATCCAATAATGTTGACATGTTATGTCTATGGTAGGGGCCGCTATAGAGTTCACTTGTCATATGCTTTATAGTGTATTATATTCAGGCTCAGATCACGCATTATTGATTCAAATTTCAGCACGATCCGATTAAACATGGGCATATAACAATTTTTTAACTATTTCTTGGGGGAGTCTTTGCGCCCCTGCTGGCCAATGGTGGAAAATGCATCATATCCATAATGGACTTTTTTGCTTGTATTCATGTGTAGAATTGTATTTCCAAATTTGGTGCTAATCCGATAATGTTTACGTTTCATGTCTATGGTAGGGGGCGCTATAGAGTTGACTTTTCATATGTTTTATATTGTATTATATTCAGGCCGTGATCATGCATTAGTGATTCAAATTTCAGCACGATCGGACTAACCCTGTGGGTACAATCATTTTTTAACTATTTTTTGGGGGAGTCTTTGCGCCCCTGCTGGCCAGTAGTGGAAAATGCAATTTGTCCGTAATAGACTTTTTTGCTTGTCATCATGCATAGAATTTAATTTCCGAATTTGGTCCAAATCCGATAATGTTGACGTTTCATGTCTGTGCTAGGGGGCGCTATAGAGTTCACTTGTATTAGATTTCATATTTCATTACATTCAGGCCTGGATCACACAATTGTGATTTGAATTTGAGTTCTCTAGGACAATGCCTGTGGCCGTGACAGGTCACCGAAAAAACAGGAAATGAAGGCGTTTTTCGGCGGCGTGCTACGGGCGAACCATAAGGAGTATTCCAAAAAAAGTTGAAAATTTCTGTGAGTTTATGTCTGTAGATGTGACATGTCAAATCTGAGCTCATTTGGACCAAACCCCGGGAACTTGAATCTTTTTGTAGACACCCAAGTCAAAACGGCGCCGAATGTTTGATCCAATATGGCCGACTTCCTGTTCGTCATAGGGTCATGCTCCAATTCATCTTTTGGCTTGTCTCATTGTTCTCTATCACTGTCCCGAATTTCGTTTCCCTGCGACAAACTTTGTTTGTCCCTAGTCCCATAGGGGTCGAATTCTAGGTGGCGCTGTTGAGTCGGGTCACTCGGGTCATTGTCGCAATGCCCATTTTATCGAATTTTTCGCCGGGCCGATCGATCTGGACCCCGGTTTGGGGACTTTTCGTCCATGTTCAGGGGGTCAAAAATGCGATCGTTTGGTCGGAAAAGGGAATAAAAAATAAATAAAAAAAAAAGAAACCGACGAAGAACAATACCCCTCGCCCCTAACTTTGTTAGTGGTGAGGGCCAATAAAAGTAAATGTAAAAATATCACATGAAAAATCTACCCAAGTAAAAGTATCAAGTACCATGCCCATTTAAAAATTTACTTAAATAGTAAAAAATAACAGTTTTTTGTGTAGATTTTGAGATCTATCCAAATGGAATGATTTTTGTAAACAATTGTGCTGAATTTTGCTCAGCAAAAACAATTAAATTAACTTTATATATTATATTATATATTATATTAATTATTTTGTTTACTCAAACTACAAATATGTTAAAAATAAGCCGTCAGCCTTTTCAGAAGGTCACAGACAAACATAAAAACTACTTTTACTTTTCAGTCTAGTTCAAAAATGTAGTGGAGTAGGAAGTACAGATACCTGTTCTCAGATGTACTGAAGTAACAGTAAAAACCATTCTCTTTAAAATTTACTTAAAGATGCATGATGTAACTTTTCAGTTGAGGGTCTGTCACCTTTTTGTCTCTATGAATATGTCATTTCTCTTTTTTGAATGTTCCACAATATGACAATAAACAGATTTACCTTACATGTACTCAATTACAGGTGGTTTTATTGATCTAAAATACCTAGAAAACAAGTATTCTAACTATGAGCAAGGTTGTTTCTGTAAATTGGCCTGGTTTGGGTTCCATGATGATTGCAGGTTTTAATGCCATACTGTGAAACATTTCAGACAAAGCAATAACATCTCTATGGAGAAAATATTTGACTGGCCTCCACCATAAAAGTTACACAATGCACCTTTACATAAAATACAGATACCTAAAATGTATACTCAAGTACAGTACTTTACTACTTTATTACCCTTCTCCACTGATTATATTTAGTCCTGTCAAAACCCTCAGCCCCAGGACTCCCCTTTGGTTTATCACACTCCTACAGATGGTTTGAATACCACTGTCAGACTCATTACTGCCCCAATTCAACAGATACATTTGTGCTCCAGTGGACCCTAATAACACAGTGAACAAAGCCTCTCTCTTGTGCCTCTATACACAATCGCACACAGTGACCCACAGCCAGCACACACATATGCAAATCACTCTCCTATGGAAAATACCACAGTATACACACATTAGGCCATATTTGGGAGCTCTCTGTGTGCATAAACACTATTAACACGGACATTACACAACTACAGCATGCAAAACAGCTTTATACATTTTCGCATTGTTTACTTGGGTTCAATAAAAAGAAAAAGTTACCAACATTATGGTGAGGCATGCAGCCTATGCAAATCAGTGGTCTCATTTGTTTTAGACAAGATCAGCTAAAGCAGTATGAATATTTCTAATACACAGTCACAATACAGGTAGGGACTCGATGTTCGCATGGACCATATGCTTTCCTATGGTGTACTGTTTTTACTGAAACAAAGAAATAGAGTCCACGATCCACCTACATAACTACTGCAATATCAGTAAATCAGATGACCCCTCCCCCTCTTCCCCCTTTAGTGCAACATGGGACAATGGTGTGTGGGACTCCAACTGTGAGTCCTTTAAACTTTAGATATTCAAAGCAAACATGGGTGGGCTTGTTGTCTGCAAAGAAAAATAAGCAGGCATATACACAGGCATTTTAGAATTACATACATCAAAGTTAATTTCCAGCAAAAAGGGAATGACAGTAAGTTAATCACAGTAAGTTATAACAGCATGTCCAAAAATTTAATAATTAATAATAGATAATTAAACTTAACAATATTAGAGCTATCATGACACACTCTATTATAAACAATGTCTTTGTTATTGCTGCTGGTTTAAAGGAGCAGGAGACGCCCCTTGTGTTTCATTAACCATACTGCTTTGGGAATGCGACCATCCCGTTAACAGCAATCCGGAAGTGTGTCAAAATAAAAGCTAGTTAAAGCCATCATCTGGCCACAGTGAAAAATATAGAGGCTTAAAAATGAAAAAAACATGATTAAAATTGGTTGATCAAAGATATGTATTCTGCTTAACATATATTTATCCAATAGAAAATTAGATAAAGGAGAAGAAAACGACATATTTTTGCACAGTTTTTATTTTGAAAGTTCGTTGTTTCTCTATGTTCGCTGAAGGTGGCTTTACGCGCACCCGCTCACTTATCTCCGTGTCGTCGCTAGGATTCAGCAGCATTGAAGCGCATCTCATCTCCGATTACCACAATCACAACCAGAAAAGCTGTTTTTGGATACATTTATTGCACATTGGAAGATTTCTGAACGAGGCCAGACGATCAGGTGAGTCTAAAATAGAGCCTAAATCTAAATACGACCTATAACATCTTATTATTACAAATAGAAAAATATAGGCCAATTTTAAAATGTATGCAATGGGATAGTTGGCCGTGAGTCAAACATATAACCTACACAATGTTTTGTGGTCGTATGGATGCGGGAATAGCACAATCAAACATGATGTACTGCTGAGCATGGGAGGAATAGGAGCACACACACACGCACACACACACGCACACGCACACATACACAGAATGCACAAATTATAATCTTTTGTGTTGGCAGAGATCCTTTTTTGTTGACACAATGCCTGTAATTGCAAGCAAACATTCATTTATGAGTTAGAGCATTGCTGTGTCTTTCACCAGAATAATACTATCCACTCTGTATTAAGCTCCTCTCCAGGGTACCAACTATATTTTAGACCTATTACTTACATAACCATCGAGACCCTAATAAACCACACAAACACTAATATTCTTTGTGTTTTTCTGCTCCAGGCTGTATCTAGTTATAGTACAATGGAGCTGGTGCCAGATTTGTGGAGGCAGGAGCTATGGCTTCCTCCGGGGGTGACCTGGGAGGACATGGAAAGCCTGGGACCATCCGCACGCCCCCAACCCCAGGACCTGCTCCTCACGCTGCCCCTTGCTTTGGGCTTTGTCGTTCTGCGCTACCTATTTGAGAGGTACACCCACACGTGAAAAATACTGCTGTTCAATGTTTAGATGGAGAGACACATCACGTAGCAGACTGTGAGCTATTTTAGTCATTAAATAACTTGTGTTGAATAATATGTTTATTTACAGTAAGTGTGGAGGTTTTCCTGTAACATTATCCAGGGGTAAAGACACCACAATTGTCAGTAACATTAACATTTATTAACTATGATATGACTCATGTTTTAGTCACACAATGCTTTAAGTTTAATTACCTATTACACATAACACTCTCTGCATATTTTATACGCTACAGTATTCTGTAGAAATAAATATAGGCTATTTAGCCTTTGTTGAATTACATGTTTACTTAATCATCATTTAATCAATTTAAACAATGTGTAAAACATGTTTAAATTCAAAATCTTAAATTTCATCTCCTTCAATTATTTAGTACTTTGCTATTACCACATTTTCACATATTTTATTTATATATATTGTTCAAACATGCAAAATCTTAAAAAGTGTTGCTATAAACGTTTTCTGCTGAAATCTGATAATAGTGATTGTGACCTGTTATAATGTCCACACATGAGTCATTTATAATTTACAGTAAAGCACCTCAGGGCTATTATCTGGCTCTTTGTTCTCCACAGATTCTGCGCCCCACCCATGTCCAGATGTTTGGGGGTGAGGGACAGGTTACAAGTGCCTGCAGCCCCCTCCCTTAAGCTGGAGTCCTATTACAAACACCAGAGCAGAAAGCCCTCTCAGGTAAGTCATTAAACCAGAGGATATAAAGCACACAGCCTTTAAAGATATCTGAGCTGAGTAAAACGTCTTCAATGAAGGCACAATGAGACAAAGCTCTGTATAAGAGGTCGTGATGGAGACGCTTCCTTGTTCCTGGAAAAACAGCTCCCAAAGGAAAGCTCCACTATATGTTAATATAGGCAACTAACACAACAGTTACACCTCGCTTTAGTTTTAATAGTGTTTCTATATAAATGGGATAGTCTTATTGTAATCCAGGTTACAGAACTGAAACTTTGTAGTAATACTGAAAATAAATGATGATACATACAGTATAATTGTCTACAAAATAGCAATCCAGATCAAAATCTCTATTGTAAAAGCAAAGTTGTTTTTCTTTTAGCCAAATTATTAACTGCAATCTATGGTGATTTGTTTTACATGTTTGGAAATCCTGTGAATACCTTGATGCATATTAAAATAAATAGTAAAATTAATTAGTCACATGCTACTCCTTAGATCAGGTGGTCAAACTAAGACTTTTTTTTTCATCTTTCAGAAAGAAATAATACTTCTGATGTCACAGTGTGGGAAAAGTCAGAGGCAAATTGAGACATGGTTCAGGCTACGCAGGAACCAGGACCGGCCGGGTCAGACCAAGAAGTTTGGGGAAGCTGCGTATGCTGAGATCTCTGTGTCATCATACTTATTGATATATATATATATATATATATATATATATATATAGCTGTACAAAACATGCAAGATGCATAGTAATGACTGCTTTATTCTTTAACAGATGGAGGTTTTTCTTCTACAGCGCAGCCTTTATTGCTGGATTAAGTTGCTTGATTAATGTAAGTTACTTCAAATAAGAAAACACAACCACTTAACATTACATCACTTGCTTGGATTTCAGCACATCTCCTTATGTTTAAATGTGATACCATTTGTTTTGTTGTTTATAGAAATAGGACTTAAAGAATATCAATACTATTTTGACAATGTTTATTATCATGCTTGTGTTGTGTTTACAGAGGCCATGGTTTTGGGACTTGAGGGAATGTTGGAGACAATATCCTGTACAGGTAAAATCATGTCAGTTTTTTCTGGTGGGTAGGATATGTCTCCTGCTTGTTCTCAAATAAGCCTCAGTGTTATTGCTTCTGCCTGGAATGTTCCACTATATGTCATATTTCATTACAATATACATAAATAGAAATAACTAGTTGGCCAGCCTCTGCGTTTTAGACAGGAAGTGGGCAAACCAAGTG